>NC_069499.1:1005346711-1005720461 GCF_027579735.1 Bombina bombina
AGATAGATAATACCTTAATTACCCATTCCCCAGTTTTGCATAACCAACACAGTTATAATAATTCACGTTACCTCTGTAATTACTTTGTATCTATGCCTCTGCAGACTGCCCCCTTATTTTAGTTCTTTCGACAGACTTGCATTTTAGCCAATCAATGCTCACTCCTCTGTAAATTCACGTGCATGAGCTCAATGTTATCTATATGAAACACATGAACTAACGCCCACTAGTGGTGAAAAATGATAAAAATGCATTTAGATTAGAGGTGGCCTTCAAGGTCTAAGAAATAAGCATATGAACCTCCTAGGTTTAGCTTTCAACTTAGAATACCAAGAGAACAAAGCAAAATCGGTGATAAAAGTAAATTGAAAAGTTGTTTAAAATTACATGACCTATTTGAATCATGAAAGTTTTTTTTGGACTTGGCTGTCCCTTTAAGAAAGGCTTTTCTACAGGGAGGCCTAATGTTTCAGCCCGCAGTGAGCATTGTAGCAGTTGCTGGGGTATCAGCTTTTTGGTGTGATACTCTGTAAGGTTTAGTCTCTAAAGTATCCTCCCATCAGTCAGATTGTCTGTGTTAATGCCAAGCATTCAGCTTTGGTGGTACTGTCTCACAGTGCACTTTGGCTTAAGTCTTGGTAGGCGCACATGGTTTAAAAATCCAGACTTTAAACTTTGGCTTTTAAAGGTAACATTTTATTTGGCCTAGGTTCGGATTCCATTTTTTCTACGGTAACAAGTGGCAACCGTGCTTTATTACTTTAGGATAAAAAGACCAGAAAAAAGGGGGAACCTGGTGGTCTTTTCTTTTTGTTCCTTTCATCAGAACAAGTTTCATTCGTGAAGCCTACTTGGAAACTTACCAAGATCCACTGGTTAGAATTATTGCTCATTCCACTCATCTTCTTGTCATGTTTACAAAATGTTATCATTTTTTTGTGTTTGCCTCACTGGAGACTGCTTTTGGTAGAAAGGTTGTTAGGGCTGTGGTGCTTAGTTCTTAGGTGCCTGTCTTACCTTTTCCCACCCATTTATTTCATGGACTTCTCAGCTTGGGTATTGGTTCCCAAGTGTAAGGATCATGGACTCTCATTACCATTAGAAAGAAAACAATTTATTCTTACCTGATAAATTCATTTATTTCTTGGTAGTGAGAGTCCACGAACCCACCCAAACATTGTAGTACATGTTTTCGGCAGTCCTAGTTTGCACCTCTTTGCCCTACTGTCTTTCCTTCTTTTTTCTTTTATTGGCTTTAAGTACTACTGGGAGGGAAGGGGAAGTAGGATGGATATATGAAAGATCTGGTAGGGTGTCTTCGCCTCCTCCTAGTGGCCAGGTGATGTAATTCCCAAGTGTAAGGATTGCGGAGTCTCACTACCAAGAAAGAAATTAATTTATCAGGTAAGAATAAATTATGTTTTTTGAGTTTCTCTTAAGTCTATAGGGACTTTTTTTTTAAACAAATGCAATGTGCAATTCAAGTGGCACCAACTAATTATGTTTATAGTCTGTTTTGATACCAATGGTAATTTGATACCATTTTACTAGAAATAGAAATACCGGTATAGTTCTTACCATACTTATACAAGAATTAGGTTAGCTATAGGCCATGAGTACAATTAATGCTGGCATTGCTCCAACTAGTTTCAAATAAAAGTGATTAGTGACAAACTGGTTTAATACATACAGATTATAAAAGTTATTTGCAAATAGTTGTGACATAATATAATTTAGCCTATTAGTTTCAACACATTGAAATTTGGACTCTATTTTTCCCATAACTTGTGTCTATATTATATAATGACCCTGGTGCTGAGCATGGGGTGTGGAGACTGCTAAACATTATGAAAAATACATCAGAAGGTGTCATTGATTAAATGACAACTGAAGATAAAAGGTTTATAGGTGATATAGATTGCTCACAAAAAATATAAATAATAACTACTTGCCCCTTAGGCCTTCAAGCACTAAGTTCTCAGTCTAGAGGCATAACTGATATTTCTGTAAAAAGTGCATGACAAGAGTAATCCAAGTCATGAGGTATCAGTTAAAAGAAGTCTGATAAACGTAAAGAGACAGTAAACACATTGAAACTGTAGTTATGCATAGTAAAAATATTTTCTTGATTTATTTTGTCCCCTTTTCATGTACTTTACCTCTTAAGAAAATAATTCTATGCACATAAGAGTGTACCAGTTAAACATGTTAAAATTTTTGGCAGCAAATTAAAGCTGTTTAAAGGGACAATAAACTCCAAATGTAATTCTACATCAAATGTTTATTTATGCTTCATTTAAACGTTTTTATTATTTATTTTTCTGCTTTTCCCCATATGCTTACTCTGACAATTGTAGTATTACCACTCCCCTCTCAGAGGCTGAAGTGCACTCTGTGGAATACAGAGCCCTGTCATTCTAGATGCTGCACATTGATTGGCTGATATGTGCAGGAGCTTGTTAGTATCTGGTTCTAATTGACCACAGCAAAAGGAAGTAAGATAAATAATATTCCAGAGCCTTTTTAAGTGGTGTCATGGGCATGAAAAAACATATTTTATGCTTACCTTATTACTTCCTTTCTAGAGTAAGAAGTTTGTCTGAAATTCTTAATAGCATCAATCAGTGATGTGCAGTAATAGGAGGCAGGGGAGGCAGTGCCTCCCCTGTCCAATGAGGAAAAAAAAAAAGATTTAAAATAATATTTAATTAAAAAAAAAAAAGTGGTTTTTATTTTTTTAATTTTTGGGCACTCCCACCTACATCCCAAGGGTACCCCCCCCCCATGGCGATTGGTAATTACTTTATTTCCAGTAGTAACTGTAATGTGCGTTGAACTTACACTGCGTTGTGCGTTTGCGCTGCAAAAGTGAAGTAACATCCAATGTTGCGCAATTAGGAGGCAGTGAGCCAGTCCGCTGCCATCCATTTAATTGCGCAACATGGATCAAAGTGTTGAGTCTGCTCACTTAGATACTGCGCCACCTACTGGTGACTCGCCGGGTCCTCTACAAGCTCCAATGGAGGCGGTTCTCAAAACCGCCTCCATGATGAGCTAGTTCACTTGACCCAATCAGCATTCAGCAGCACTGTGGGGAGGCGTGCCTGCTGGGCTGCTGAATGACAGGTGGGTCATGTGACCGCTTGTGACGTCGCGCGTGCAGAGAGACAGACTGGCGGGAAGCGACTCAGTGTTGTGGAGCCGGGGAGTTGCTGAGCTGCTCTGCGTGCTGCCTAGTCTGCCACAGTCTGCAGTGCCTAGATAGTTCTTGTGGCTGTGTTTAGGAGGTGAGGTTTGTCCTGAGCCTGGACAGGACTGTGTGTGCTACCGTAGTGGCTCTGTGCTGCCTGGAGGAGTGGGGACTGAGGGACTCAGAAGTTTTTATAATATTACTGTCTCTGGCTTCAGCTTGTTGCATATTACAAGCAGTAACTATGAACTATCGCCCTGTTGCTTCCTGTAATTAGAAATTCCCACACTGGTCCGATTGTGCTGATGCTCATATTAATTTACTTGGTCCTCCAGCCAGACTGAGCCAGTTGAGTTCAAAGAGTGACACACTGTAAGGAAAGGTCAGGGAGTGAGCGGCTTGTTGACTGACTGCTGCATCTGTTTGATTGATGTGAGCAGTCCACCCAAACGGCATGATCCCAGCACCCAGGCAGTGAGCATTGTTTTGTTCTGAGTCAGCAGCCTGTAAAATAATGTGCAATCATCATTTTTATTCAGGCCAGCAACCCTCTTGTCAGCTTGAACACACAGTTAGCAGGGCAGTGTAAAGATAGGGTCTGCTCAGTGTTATTTACAGCGTCTGTGCTAAGAATGCATTCCAGAGCAGGCGTCTGTGCTAAGAATGCATTCCAGAGCAGGAGCAGGGTTAAATAAACTGCATGGCTAAATATTAGTGCATGTGTTTTTTTTATTGTGCTCTAGATCTCTATGCTGCATGAAATGTAACATATAGCAAAATGGCAAAATGTACATGTATGTGTTTGTATGCATGTTTAAATGTTGTGTATATGCCTTTGTGTCTGTGTGCATGTTTCTGTATGTATTTATCTGTGTGTATATGTCTATGTGTTTATATGTGTCTATGTGTGTATGTGCCTTCATGTATGTGTAGTGTGGGTCTGTATTTGTGTGTGACTGTGTATACCTGTGTGTGTATACCTGTTTGTGCTTGTCTATGTGTGTATCTTTGTGTGTGTGCTTGTCCATGTGTGTATCTTTGTGTGTGGACTGTGCATGTCTGTGTCTATGTGTGTGTGCATGTCTGTGTGTCTGCATTTCTGTGTGTGTGTCTGCATGTCTGTGTGTGTGTCTGCATGTCTGTGTGTGTGTCTGCATGTCTGTGTGTGTGTGTCTGCATGTCTGTGTGTGTATGTGTCTGCAATGTGCATGTATGTGTATGTGTCTGCAATGTGCATGTCTATGTGTGTATACCTGTGAGTGTGTATGTGTGTGCATGTCTCTGTGTGTATACCTGTGAGTGTGTATGTGTGTGCATGTCTATGTGTGTATACCTGTGAGTGTGTATGTGTGTGCATGTCTATGTTTGTATACCTGTGAGTGTATGTGTTTGTGTCAATGTGTATTGTGTGTCTGTGGTTGTATGTGCAACCTGGAGCTCAGGGCGGAATGTGTACCAGAAATGGATTCTGCAGTGGGCACATGCTGGGGACTTTCAAAATGACACTGCAGGGATCCAGAAAGGGAAATCAAATACAGCAGCATGAAAGACATCTTTCTTCTCAAGTGTGTTTTTTTTATGGTTAGTGCTCAGGATAAATGAGAAAAATGTCCAAACTTTTTTTGTCCCATTCTGCGCCACCATCTCTTTGGAGGGACCTGGATAGCTATCTATCTCTTTGGAAGGACCTGGAAGCCATGTGGCCAATAGTAAATGGAGCCCTATCTACCTCTAAACACACAATACATAGATTACCCTAAAACATTTTTTGTTAGTCCTATTGGTAGAGATGCCATGTAATTTTATCCAAATTTGTAAAGGTCATTTGATTTGACACGTAAAAATACTTGCTTTTATATTATATACACATGGGTCATGCGTTCTATATATATCTAGCTGAGCTATACTATTAAACTTAGTTGTGAACTGATCCAGGATCTTACCAGAAAAACATTAGGATAAGCTCACTGAATGAATGGGAAATTAATGAGGCAATGTATGGAGGAAGCCCTTATGCTATTATTAAAAATCCATGTCCCTTAAAATGGATATGTAGAATTATTACAGTTAGGGAGTGATATATAATGTACATCTGGGTGTGTATATTATTAGTATAAGTTTTAGTTACGATAATTAGTTATGGTCTTTTTCACCGTACCTCTAATGGTGTCTCTTTGTTAGGAAACAAAACATTTTTTTAAATTTAGAAGCCAGACATACTTTTTACTGCAATCAGTTTTCAGTAGCCAAACTCCAACTATCTTTTGCCTTATTTGGAGGAGCCAGTCTGAGATTTAGTCCACAGACAACTGTCATAAAGTTACACTTGTTAAAACTTTGCACTTGTTATGTGATATAGCAAATTAGGGGCAGATATTTAACCAAGTTAACCTTGAGAAATCAATCATGTCAGGTTTTTATTATAGCTGAACCAGTGCACAGGTGAAGTAATCAGCTGATCAGTAACACCATGGTTACTAACCTGCTCTCACTTATTAGCTGATTATTTCACCTGTGCACTGGATCAGCTATATTGCTAACCTGCCCTGTTGGGGGTAATTGAGGACAGCGATATAGAAATAATGCTTTTATGTAACTGCCTAATTTTACAACTTAATTTAATTTCAAAGTGACCTGCAGAAAATGTTTCCATTTTACCACAGAGAAAAAAGTTCTGCCTTTGGGAAGGTAAAACCTTGCACTATATATTTTCATTTGTGTTGAATGAGTATAAATAGTGGATCTGCATTTTCCTATATAATGAGAATTTAATTTGTTTCTTACCTGTATGCATATGTTGTAAAGAATGCTAATCATCATTGTGCAACCTGCTAATTTAATTGTAAATTTGAGCTACTTCTATTGGGTTCATATATGTGTTTCTCCAGTGTATAGCCAGTGCCTCACCAGCCTCTGAGGTCACCGCACGTCACTGGCATCAATATACTACTTCAATGCTCTAACGGCATCCAAATTATGCAAAGATCTCTCTGAAGCATTCTTGGGATTAGAAAACAAAGAAGGGACAACAATTTCCTGACTGATATTGACTGAGGACACAACTTTATGCAATAAATCAAATGTAGTCCTTAAAGGGACACCAAAAATGTTATTGTTTAAAAAGATAATCTCTTTATTTACCACTCCCCAGTTTTGCATAACTAACACTGTTATATTAATTTACCTTTTACCTCTGTGATGACCTTATATCTAAGCTTCTGCAGACTTTCCCCTTTTCTCAGATCTTTTGACAGACTTGCTTTTTAAGCAATTAGTGGTGACTCTTAAATAACTCCACGTGCATGAGCACAATTATCTATATGACACACGAGAACTAACATCCTATAGCTGTAAAAAACTGTCAAATGCATTCAAATCAGAGGCGGCCTTAAAGGGCTATGAAATTCGCATATGAGCCTACATACGTTTAGCTTTCAACTAAGCATACAAAGAGAACAAATCAAATTGAATAATAAAAGGAAATTGGAACATTGTTTAAAATGACATGCCCTATCTGAATCATGACAGTTTAATTTGAACTTTACTGTCCATTTAAGGCTGCCTTATCATTATTAAAAAAAAAGATAAGAAGTATCACAAGAAAGAGCAGACAATTCAGAAACTTTTCTAGCAGAAGAGATAGCCAAAAGAATCAAAACCTTCAAAGGGGCAGCTTACAAGTTGAGAGCAAAATATCGCTTCTGCAGAAGTGATATTTGCACTCAACTTAGTAATACCAGAACATGCAAATGTGCGCTGGTAGTATAAGTGAGGTGCAATGCAGACGTGTGAGTATGATCCCTGCACAACTGATGAAGCATTCAAAGCTGAAGAGGTCTCATGTGAAATTAAGCAGAGATAATTGCATCTGCAGCTACAATCATAAGACCCAGTACTTCCATACAAAGAGGGAAAAGAGTGAGACTGAAGCCTCAGACAGGCTGACACCAATTTTAGCCTTCTTTGATCTGTTAAAGATAGACTCATGGAGACTGAATATTTTTGAAACCCCAGAATTGTAACCCTTGTCTGAGGCACCAAAGAACTCTTTGAAAAATTGATCTCCTAACCATGTTATTGGTGTGAGATTCTGCTAAAGGAAAAGATGGAGCTTGATCCAAGATATTGTCCACGTAAGGAAACATTGCAATACCCTGAGATCTGCCACAGACAATAGGGCACCTAGAACCTTTGTGAACATTCTTGAAGCTATAGCCAGATCAAATGGCTTGTCTATAAAGGCAAACCTCAGAAACTGGTAATGTTCATGTAAATTGGAACATGAAGATAAGCATTCTTTAGATCTATTGTGGACATAAACTAACTTGCTAAACAAAAGGCTGAATAGTCCAAATAGTTTTCATTTTGAATGTAGGGATTCTAAAAAATTGTTCAGAGCTTTCAGAGCCAGAAATGATCTGAAATGTACTTCCTTCTTTGGAACAATGAAGAGATATGAATAAAATCCCATCCTCTGTTCTGGCAAAGCAAATGGAGCAATCACTCCCATAGTTTCTAGATCTGAAACTAACTGTAAAAAAGGCTTGAACCTTCAAGGGATTCCTTGGAACATTACACAGAGGCCTTGTTCTGAAACCTATCCAATAACCCTAATAAACTATATTTAGGCATCTTGAAAAGACTGAAACCAAGCCTCCTGAAAAAGGCATAACCTGCCCCCTAGCAGAACTTCTAGATCAGGGGTCTCATATTCATGCAGACTTGGAAGTAGGGGTGGATTTTTTGACTTGCTTTCGTTTGTTTCAGATAGCACTATGCCTCCAGACTTGGCAAGAGGTGCTTTGCTTCTGAGAGGAAGAATCTACTTTCTGTTCCTTGTTCTGACAAAAGGAACAAAAATTATTGGAGGCTTTAGATTTATCCTTGGACTACTTTTTCTGAAGAAGAAAAGTCCCTTTACCTCCAGTAACAGTAGAAATGATAGAATCCAAATCAAAACCAAACAATTGTTTTCCCTGAAACGAAAGAGCTAAAAGTCTGGATTTACACACTGTTCCAGCAGAGCAGGATATAAGACATAAAGCTTAGAAAGAACTGGCAAGGACATGTTTTAACAATTATCTTAATACTCTACTTTATGGAGAGTCTAGTACAGTTCAATATTAGAGGTAAGGAATATAACTTCTTAAACCTTGCAGAAGGATTAAAAGAATTACCTGGCTTAGACCATTCCTTAGAAACTATTACAGAGACAGCATCTGGAATAGGAAAAACATCAAGGGTTTTAGCAACAGTCTTAAAGACTGAATGGTTAAAATGCAAATGGTCTAAATGGTTAAAAGGCAAATCCTCAGAACCTTTAGATTCTTTAACCCCTAAATTAAGCAAAACCTCTTTTTAAAGAGAACAAACAGGTTCAACTTTGAAAAAAAAGGATAAATCAGGTTCAACATCAGAAGAAGATTTTTCATCATCAGAGTAAACTTCTCCTTCTGAAGACACAACAGGATTATCAACAGGAATCCTAGCCTCACAAGGTAAATTTTTAACTGACCTTTTACGCTTACTTGAAGGTTGGAAATCTGCCAACATTTCAGAAATAGTATATTTGATGAGATCTTTGACACCTGGAGCAAAATATTTAGAGCTCCCCTGAAAGGAACAAACAGAAGGAGTAGTAATACCCAAAGAAGCAGCAATAGGTTGGTCTAAATGCATTAACATATTTAAGCATGAGTCACATAAATAAGGTGGAGGAGATACCTAAGCTATTTTACAGTACACACACACACTTAACATCGGTAGGAAAGTGTTCAAAGGACCCAGCTTCTAAAGTAGATTTAGGAACAGGATCAAAAGGTTCCATTATAGCATTGAACTACAATAGCAAAAACAATTATATCTCATTAAAAGAAGCACTTGAGGAATGGAAAACAACCCCTCCTAAAGAAGCTTAATAAAACGTATAGGTTTAAGGCACGTTAAGCCAAAACAAAAATTAAGCAGGAGACAAGTAGACTCCACACTCAAAGCCTGGATATTGCACAGCATAATAGAAGAACTTATGCAAAAACTGCACTGTTAAAAAGGAAATTAGCGTGCCAAAACCCAGCGTGTGCGTACTAAAGGGCATACGTGTGCTAACCCAAGACACACAGTTTTTAACTGTGTGTCATATTGATTTTAAGTGTGCTGCATATTCGTTTGGCTACATGTTGACATTTGACAAAGGCACATATTGGTGCCGAAACGTTATGTCTTTTTAATGATTTCTAAATAAATTGTTACATTTTAACAAGACCAGTGAGTGCCTGCATTCTGTGGACGTTATATATATATATATATATATATATAAAAAATTATAAATGCCCAAACTAGGCTATAGTGTGTCATATAATAAAAATATGATACTTACCAACAGACAATCAGCTGATAGTAAAGTAGATAGACAGACTAGTACTGAAACATAACATAGCAGAGGTTATGGAAAAGAGTATATTGTAGATCTATAAGAAGAGGCAAAATACAAATCCCTGAGACCACTATGGAAGGTTTGTGACAACATTTCCCATGAGGTGAAAAAGAGAGCCACTAACCATACCCCATATGCATCCCTCTCTGATGAACACTGTACTCTGTGGGGAAAATGGGCCTCAACATAGACTGAAAGCCCCTCTCACTGAAGAAACATACTGACATCTTCATTCTTCACCTTCCTCCAGCTGAGGCAAAGACAAGACTGAGGTACCTGTGAGGTGTTTTTTTATAGAGCTATTGGGGTTTGGGAATCTTTGCCTCCTCCAAGTGGTAGGGCAGAGTAATTCCCAGGAGTAATGGATTGTGGACTCTCACTACCTGTATGAATTAAATGGAATATTTTACCAACACAATGACAGTTTTAAATGTTTTTTTTTTTAATTTAAATAAAATATGTCATGCAATTCTTTTTTTCTAATGTTGTAAATCACTTCTGATGCATAAATAAATACAAAATTGACTTTAACTTGATAATGATTGTGACAGGACATTTATGCTTGTGATACAGAAGGAATTGTTTGGCATAAGATTAAGATCTATGCCATGTCTCTGTACCATATCAAATATTATAATACATAATAAATCAAGAAAAAACTTATTTTACATTAAATTATTATTTAACTAAATTGCAATTGATTGTCTGCAGTAATGAGTTGCATAAGTAATAGTATAATTAATAGTATTTGTAACTGTATTTGTTGATTGCAACTAAATCCAAAGCATTTCAATACCTTTTATATTATATTTGCAGTGAGAAGTAATGAAATCCAAACGATTAAATCAGAGCTCACTCAAATCAAGTCAAACATTGATGCTTTACTAGGTCGTTTGGAGCAAATAACAGATGAACAGAAACCTTGCACGGGTAAGTGAGAGGCAACAGTGAAAAATGAGACCCAACTGTATGCACATGGTAAAGGGATCACATGAAAGCGCCTTGTATAGAAATGGTGAACAGAACTGATAAGACAATTAGGATAAACTGATTTCACTATGCATGAGGAGGAAGGCAGTTTACAGTGTGTAACAATAAAAGCAAAAGGAGGTGCAGTTTAGCATCATACACAATGCCTGGTATTTACAGGATACAGTGAAAATGGTGGGAGGAAATGAGTATAATTGGAATTATTATGATGTTGATGTATTCATGGAGAGGGGAGATGAGAATTATTTAGAAATACACAACAGGGGAGAAACTGAGCATGATGTCAATCGGAACATGGGGAGAGAATAATGTAGAAATGCACATGGAGGGAGAGGTAAGCATGATGTAGAAATGCACATGGAGGGAGAGGTAAGCATGATGTAGAAATGGACATGAAGGAAGGAGGTGAGCATGATGTAGAAATGCACATGAAGGAAGGAGGTGAGCATGATGTAGAAATGGACATGAAGGAAGGAGGTGAGCATGATGTAGAAATGCACATGAAGGAAGGAGGTGAGCATGATGTAGAAATGCACATGGAGGGAGGGGTGAGCATGATGTAGAAATGCACATGGAGGGAGGGGTGAGCATGATGTAGAAATGCACATGGAGGGAGGAGTGAGCATGATGTAGAAATGCACATGGAGGAAGGAGGTAAGCATGATGTAGAAATGCACATGGAGGAAGGAGGTAAGCATGATGTAGAAATGCACATGGAGGAAGGAGGTAAGCATGATGTAGAAATGCACATGGAGGAAGGAGGTGAGTATGATGTAGAAAGAGGGAGGGGTGAGCATGATGTAGAAATGCAAATGGAGGAAGGTGAGCATGATGTAGAAATGCACATGGAGGGAGAGGTAAGCATGATGTAGAAATGGACATGGAGGGAGGAGGTGAGCATGAGGTAGAAATGCACATGGAGGGAGAGGTAAGCATGATGTAGAAATGCACATGGAGGGAGGAGGTGAGCATGAGGTAGAAATGCACATGGATGGAGGAGGTGAGCATGATGTAGAAATGCACATGGAGGGAGGGAGGGGTGAGCATGATGTAGAAATGCACATGGAGGGTGGGGTGAGCATGATGTAGAAATGCACATTGAGGAAGGAGGTGAGCATGATGTAGAAATGCACATGGAGGAAGGAGGTGAGCATGATGTAGAAATGCAAATGGAGGGAGGGAGGGGTGAGCATGATGTAGAAATGCACATGGAGGGTGGGGTGAGCATGATGTAGAAATGCAAATGGAGGAAGGAGGTGAGCATGATGTAGAAATGCAAATGGAGGAAGGAGGTGAGCATGATGTATAAATGCACATGGAGGAAGGAGGTGAGCATGATGTAGAAATGCACATGGAGGAAGGGGAGAGCATGATGTAGAAATGCACATGGAGGAAGGAGGTGAGCATGATGTAGAAATGCACATGGAGGAAGGGGAGAGCATGATGTAGAAATGCACATGGAGGAAGGGGAGAGCATGACGTAGAAATGCACATGGAGGAAGGAGGTGAGCATGATGTAGAAATGCACATGGAGGGAGGGAGGGGTGAGCATGATGTAGAAATGCACATGGAGGGTGGGGTGAGCATGATGTAGAAATGCAAATGGAGGGTGGGGTGTGCATGATGTAGAAATGCACATGGAGGAAGGGGTGAGCATGATGTAGAAATGCACATGGAGGGAGGGAGGGAGGGAGGGGTGAGCATGATGTAGAAATGCACATGGAGGGAGGGAGGGAGGGGTGAGCATGATGTAAAAATGCACATGGAGGAAGGAGGTGAGTATGATGTAGAAATGCACATGGAGGAAGGCAAGAGCATGATGTAGAAATGCACATAAAGGAAGGGGAGAGCATGATGTAGAAATACACATGGAGGAAGGAGGTGAGAATGATGTAGAAATGCATATGGAGGGAGGGAGGGGTGAGCATGATGTAGAAATGCACATGGAGGAAGGAGGTGAGCATGATGTAGAAATGCACATGGAGGGAGGGAGGGGTGAGCATGATGTAGAAATGCACATGGAGGAAGGGGAGAGCAAGATGTAGAAATGCACATGGAGGAAGGAGGTCAGCATGATGTAGAAATGCACATGACGGAAGGAGGTGAGCATAATGTAGAAATGCACATGGAGGAAAGGAGGTGAGCATGATGTAGAAATGCACATGGAGGAAAGGAGGTTAGCATGATGTAGAAATGCACATGGAGGAAGGAGGTGAGCATGATGTAGAAATGCATATGGAGGGAAGGGTAAGCATGATGTAGAAATGCACATGGAGAGAAGGGTAAGCATGATGTAGAAATGCACATGGAGAGAAGGGTAAGCATGATGTAGAAATGCATATGGAGGGAAGGGTAAGCATGATGTAGAAATGCATATGGAGAGAAGGGTAAGCATGATGTAGAAAACATAATTTATGTAAGAACTTACCTGATAAATTCATTTCTATCATATTGGCAAGAGTCCATGAGCTAGTGAATTATGGGATATACAATCCTACCGGGAGGGGCAAAGTTTCGCAAACCTCAAAATGCCTATAAATACACCCCTCACCACACCCACAATTCAATTTAACGAATAGCCAAGTAGTGGGGTGATAAAAGAAAGGAGTAAAAAGCATCAACAAAGGTATTTGGAAATAATTGTGCTTTATACAAAAAAATCATAACCACCATAAAAAGGGTGGGCCTCATGGACTCTTGCCAATATGAAAGAAATTAATTAATCAGGTAAGTTCTTACATAAATTTTGTTTTCTTTCATGTAATTAGCAACAGTCCATGAGCTAGTGACATATGGGATAGCAATACCCAAGATGTGGAACTCCACGGAAGAGTCACTAGAGAGGGAGGGATAAAATAATAACAGTCATTTTCTGCTGAAAATGAATCCACAACCCAAAATATAAGTTATTCTCATGATGAAAAGAAAAACCTTAATCATAAGCAGAGGAATCAAACTGAAACAGCTGCCTGAAAAACTTTTCTACCAAAAACTGCTTCTGAAGAAGCAAATACATCAAAACGGTAGAATTTAGTAAATGTATGTAAAGAAGACCAAGTCGCTGCTTTGCAAATCTGATCAACTGAAGCTTCATTCTTAAATGCCTACTGATTTAGTAGAATGAGCAGTAATTCTCTGAGGCGGGGCCTGGCCTTACTCTAAATAAGCCTAATGAATCACAAGCTTTAACCAGGATGCCAAGGAATTGGCAGAAGCCTTCTGACCTTTCCTTGAACCAGAAAAGATAACAAATAGACTAGAAGTCTTCCTGAAATCTTTAGTAGCTTCAACATAATATTTCAAAGCTCTAACCACATCCAAATAATGTAAGGATCTTTCCAAATAATTCTTAGGATTAGAACACAAAGAAGGGACAACAATTTATCTATTAATGTTGTTAGAATTCACAACCTTAGGAAGAAAGTTAAATGAAGTCTGCAAAACTACCTTATCCTGATGAAAAATCAAAAAAGGAGATTCACAAGAAAGGGCAGACAATTTAGAAGAGATGGCCAAAAGGAACAACACATTCCAAGAAAGTAGTTTAATGTCCAAAGAATGCATAGGCTCAAACGGAGGAGCCTGTAAAGCCTTAAAAACTAAATTAAGACTCCACGGAGGAGAGATTGATTTAATGGGGCTTGATACGGACCAAAGCCTGTATGAAACAGTGAATATCAGGAAACTTAGCAATTTTTCTGTGAAATAAAACAGAAAGAGCCGAGATCTGTCATTTCAAGGAACTTGCAGACAAACCTTAATCCAAACCATCCTGAAGAAACTGTAAAATTCTAGGAATTCTAAAAGAATGCCAGGAGAATTTATGAGAAGAACACCATGAAATATAGGTCTTCCAAACTCGCTAATAAATCTTCCTAGAAACAGATTTACGAGCCTGTAACATAGTATTAATTACTCAGTCAGAGAAACCTCTATGAGCACTAGGCGTTCAATTTCCATACCTTTTAAATTTAATGATTTGAGATCCTGATGGAAAAACGGACCTTGAGACAAAAGGTCTGGCCTTAATGGAAGTGGCCAAGGTTGGCAACTGGACATCCGAACAAGATCCGCATACCAAAACCTGTGAGGCCATGCTAGAGCTACCAGCAGCACAAACGATTGTTCCATGATGATCTTGGAAATCACTCTTGAAAGAAGTCCCCATATCTGAACAATCTGAGAAAACCCATCTGGATGGAGCGACCACTCCCCCACATGTAAAGTCTGACGGCTGAGATAATCCGCCTCCCAATTGTCTACACCTGGGATATGAACCACATAAATTAGACAGGAGCTGGATTCCGCCCAAGCAAGTATCCGAGATACTTCTTCATAGCTTGGGGACTGTGAGTCCCACCCTGATGATTGACATATGCCACAGTTGTGATATTGTCTATCTGAAAACAAATGAACGGCTCTGTCTTAAATAGGGGGCAAACCTGAAGAGCCCTGAAAATAGCACAGAGTTCTAAAATATTGATTGGTAACCTCGCCTCTTGAGATTTCCAAACCCCTTGTGCTGTCAGAGATCCCCAGACAGCTCCCCAACCTGAAAGACTTGCATCTGTTGTGATCACGGTCCAGGTTGGATGAACAAAAGAGGCCCCCTGAATAATTCGATGGTGATCTAACCACCAAGTCAGAGAGAGTTGAACATTGGGATTTAAGGATATTAATTGTGATATCTTTGTATAATCCCTGCACCATTGATTCAGCATACAAAGCAGGAATGAAAATGAGCAAAGGGGATCACGTCCAATGAAAAGAACGACTGAAGGTTCTGACAAGCTGAAACCAATTTTAATCGTCTCTTGTCTGTTAAAGACAGAGTCATGGACACTGAATCTACGTGGAAACCTAAAAAGGTGACCCTTGTCTGAGGAATCAAAGAACTTTTTGGTAAACTGATCCTCCAACCATGTCTTTGAAGAAACAACACAAGTTGATTTGTGTGAGATTTGTCTGCAGAATGTAAAGACTGAGCTAGTACCAAGATATCGTCCAAATAAGAAAACACCACAATACCCTGTTCTCTTACTACAGAGAGAAGGGCACATAGAACCTTTGAAAAGATTCCTGGAGCTGTGGCTAGGCCAAACGGAAGAGCGACAAATTGGTAATGCTTGTCTAGAAAAGAGAATCTCAGAAACTGAAAGTGATCTGGATGAATCAAAATATTAAGATATGCATCCTGTAAGTCTATTGTGGGCACATAATGCTCTTGCTGAACAAAAGGCAGAATAGACCTTATAATCACCATTTTGAAAAATTGGCACTTTTACATATCGATTCAAAATTTTTAGATCCAAAACTGATCTGAATTAATTTTCTTTCTTTGGACAATGAATAAATTTAAATAAAACCCCAAACCCTGTTCGTGAAACGAATCTGGCATGATTACTCCAGATAAGTCCAGGCCTGAAATGCACTTCAGGAAGCCTGAGCCTTTCTGGGTTTGCTGGAATGCGTGAGAGAAAAAATCGTCTCACAAGCGGTCATACTCTGAATCCTATTCTGTACCCCTGAAAGACAATACTCTGAATCCAATGATTTTGGACCGAATTGATCCAAATATCTTAGAAAAATCTTAATCTGCCCCATACCAGCTGAGCTGGAATAAGAGCCGCACCTTCATGTGGACTTGGGGGCTGGCTTAAATCTCTTAAATGGCTTGGATTTATTTCAATTTGAAGAAGGCTTCCAATTGGAAACAGATTCCTTGGGGAAGAATTAGATTTCTGTTCCTTATTTAAGAACGAAAACGGTTAGAAGCTTTAGATTTACCCTTAGATCTTAATCTTGAGGCAAAAAAACTCCCTTCCCCCCCAGTGACAGTTTAAATTATTGAATCCAACTGTGATCCAAATAATTTATTACCTAGGAAGGAAAGAAATAGTAATCTCGACTTAGAAGTCATATCAGCATTTCAAGATTTAAGCCACAAAGCTCTTCTAGCTAAAATAGCTAAAGACCTAGATTTAACATCAATCTTGATAATATCAAAAAAGGCATCACAAATGAAATTATTAGCATGTTAATAATGCTAGACAAATCATGATCCGATACTTGTTGCGCTAATGTTTCCAACCAAAAGGTTGAAGCAGCTGCAACAATAGCCAAAGACATTGCAGGCCTAAGAAAAAGACCTGAAAATAAAAAAACTCTCCTTAGTCAAGATAAAAGTTTCCTATCTAAAGGATCTTAAAAGAAATACTATTTTCCATAGGAATAGTAGTATGTTTAGCAAGAGTAGAGATAGTCCCATCTTTGGGGATTTTTTCCCAAAACTCCAATCTTAACTGCTGGCAAAGGATACAATTTTTAAAACCTTAAAGAAGGAATAAAAGAAGTACCAGGCCTATTCCATTCCTAAGAAAACATATCAGAAATAGCATTAGGAACTGGAAAAACCTCTGGAATAACCACAGGAGGTTTATAAACATAATTTAAATGTTTACTACTTTTAATATCAAGAGGACTAGTCTTCTTAATATCCAATAATGAACACTTCTTCAACAAATAATGAATGTACTCAATTTTAATTAAATAAGTAGATTTGTCAGTGTCAATATCTGAGGAAGGATCTTCTGAATCAGATAGATCCTCATCAGAGGAGGATAATTCAGTATGTTGTCGTTCATTTGAAATTTCATCAACTTATGAGAAGTTAAAAAAGACCTTTACATTTATTAGAAGGCGGGATGGCAGACAAAAGCCTTCTGAATAAAAACAGCAATAAATTGTTATAAATTCACAGGTATATTTTGTACATTAGAAGTTTAAAGAACAACAACAGGCAATGTACTATTACTGATGGACATATTCTCTGCATGTAAAAGTTTATCATGACAACTTATTACAAACCACAGCATTACAACAAATGTACTTAGCTTTGGAGAAACTGATATCAGTTAGCAGGATTCCAACAGTGACTTCTGAGACAGGATCAGAATGAGACATCTTGCAAATGTAAGAGAAAAAACAACATATAAAGCAAAATTATCAATTTCCTTATATGTCAGTTTCAGAAATGGGGGGAAAAGGAAAAAAATGCAAACAGCATAGCCCTCTGAAAGAGAAAAAAAGGCAAGAGGCATATAGGAATGGGGTTTAAAATAATGAAAATATTTGGCGCCAAGTATGTCGCACAAACAAACAGAGAATTTTTTTTGGCGCTGACAACATCCGGAAATGACACACTCGCGTCATTGAAGACGCAACCTTGTGAAAGGACTCGGCATCAACAAAGACGCCGGAAATTACGAATTTGCGTCATCGAACGTAACTTCATGCCAAAAAAATCTTGCTCCAAAATTGACGCCATATAGTCTGGCATTTTGCGCCCTCGTGAGCCTAATTCTGCCCCCGAATTTAAAATGTCAGTCAATTTGAAAAAAGACTATACCCAAGGTAAGGAATAAGTTTTCCTAAAAAAATGCATTTCCCAAATATGAAACTGACAGTCTGCAAAAGGAAATATACTGAAACCTGAATCATGGCAAATACATATATTTAGAACTTTATATTAATGCATAAAGTACTGAACCATAACTGAGGTGTCTTAAGTAATAAAAACATACTTACCAAAAAGACACCCATCCACATATAGCAGATAGCCAAACCAGTACTGAAACAGTTATCAGTAGAGGTAATGATATATGAGAGTATATCGTCGATCTGAAAAGGGAGGTAGGAAATGAATCTCTACGACCGATAACAGAGAACATATGAAATAGATCTCCCGTGAGGAAAACCACTGCATTCAATAGGCAATACTCCCTTCACATCCCTCTGACATTCACTGTATTCTGAGAGAAACCGGGCTTCAAAAATGCTGAAAAGTGCATATCAATGTAGAAATCTTAGCACAAACTTACTTCACCACCTCCATAGGAGGCAAAGTTTGTAAAACTGAATTGTGGGTGTGGTGAGGGGTGTATTTATAGGCATTTTGAGGTTTGGGAAACTTTGCCCCTCCTGGTAGGATTGTATATCCCATACGTCACTAGCTCATGGACTCTTGCCAATTACATGAAAGAAATGCACATGGAGGAAGGAGGTGAGCATGATGTATAAATGCACATGGAGGGAGGGGTGAGCATGATGTAGAAATGCACATGGAGAAAGGAGGTGAGTATGATGTAGAAATGCACATGGAGAAAGGAGGTGAGCATGATGTAGAAATGCACATGGAGAAAGGAGGTGATCATGATGTAGAAATGCACATGGGGTGGGGTGAGCATGATGTAGAAATGCACATGGAGGGAGGGGGGAGCATGATGTAGAACTGCACATGGGGGGAAGGAAGTGAGCATGATGTAGAAATGCACATGGAGGAAGGAGGTGAGCATTATGTGGAAATGCATATGGAGGGAAGGGTAAGCATGATGTAGAAATGCATATGGAGGGAAGGGTAAGCATGATGTAGAAATGCATATGGAGGGAAGGGTAAGCATGATGTAGAAATGCATATGGAGGGAAGGGTAAGCATGATGTAGAAATGCATATGGTGGGAAGGGTAAACATGATGTAGAAATACAAATGGAGGGAGGGGTGAGCATGATGTAAAAATGCATATGGAGTGAGGGGTGAACAAGATGTTGAAATGCACATGGAGGAAGAAGGTGAACATGATATAGAAATGCATATGAAGGGAGGGGTGAACATGAATTAGATATACAAATGAAGGGAGGATGTAAGCATAATGTAGAAATGCACGTGTAGGGAGGAGTTGAGCATGATGTAAAAATGCACATGGAAGGAGGTGGTGAGCATAATGTATTTCTGCACATGGATGAAGAAGGTGAGCATGAGGCTCACATACATATGGAGGGAAGAGTTAAGTATGATGTAGATGTGTACATGGAAGGAGGAGGTAAGTATGATGTAGATGTGAACGTGGATTGAGAAGCTAAGCATGATGTAGACATGCACATGGAAGGAGGTGGTGAGCATAATGTATTTGTCCACATGGTGGGTGGAGGTGAGCATGATGTAGACATTCACATTAATGAAGGAGGTAAGCATGAGGCATACATACCTTTGGAGGTTAGAGTTAAGCATGATGTAGATGTGCACAAGGAAAAAGAAGAGGTGTATGATGTAGATGTGCACACGGAGGGAGAAGGTGAGCATGGTGTAGGTGTGCAAGTGAGAAGAAGTCAATATGTTGTAGCTATACACATAAAGGGAGTGAAAATGGTTGAGATGTATATTAAGAAAGAGAACGAATTGCATAAAATGTTAATTTCTGTTTCTTAACTGAGTTAGTTTTCACAGAAGCTTGACCAGTGCAGAGAGTGTAATGCATTTTGTTTTACATAGAAGGCACCTGTTGTTTGTGTAAAGGATCAAGGAAAAACATACAGAAGTCCATCTTTACCCATGACCTTTGTTTCCCTCTAGCCATCTCTGTCAGGAAGAAGTCAGACTGCAGCCGAAGTGAGTTCTCCCAGGACGATAGCACATCAGAAGCAGGGGACACAAACACAGATGAGCCGCTTAATGGAGATGAGGGAGAAGATCTGACTCAGGATGACAGCACAGATGACCTGGTATGAAGCAATTCACCAATATATTTTTGTGGAATCATTTGAAAAACAATTTATGTAAGAACTTACCTATTAAAGTAATTTATTTCATGGTGGCAAGAGTCCACAAGCTTGTTATTGATGGGATATACATTCCTGCCAGGAGGGGCCAAATTTTCCTAAACTTAAAATGTCTATAAATACACCTCCCACCTTACTCATACCTCAGTTTAACGTATAGCCAAGTTAGTAAGGTGTAAAAAGGAGTAAAAGCATTAAAAAAGAAGAACAGAATAAATAATGTGCTATATACAAAAAATTATAACCCCAAAAACATGGGTGGGTTTTGTGGACTCTCGTCACCATGAAAGAAATTGAGTTATCAGGCAAGTTCTTAAATAAATTATGTTTTCTTTCATATAGGTGGCAAGAGTCCACGAGCTTGTTACAGATGGGATATAATACCCAAGATGTGTAAGTCCTTGAGTAACAATAAAAAAATAACACAGCTATTTTCGCTGAGAAATTAAATCCAACAAAATAATTGGTTTCTTAAAAATTCTAAAAACTTAAATAAAAGGCACTAGAATCAAACTGAGACAGCTGCCTGAAGAATCTTTCTAGCAAAAAACATAATTTATGTAAGAACTTACCTGATAAATTCATTTCTTTCATATTAGCAAGAGTCCATGAGCTAGTGACGTATGGGATATACATTCCTACCAGGAGGGGCAAAGTTTCCCAAACCTTAAAATGCCTATAAATACACCCCTCACCACACCCACAATTCAGTTTAACGAATAGCCAAGAAGTGGGGTGATAAGAAAGTAGCGAAAGCATCAAAAAATTAAGGAATTGGAATAATTGTGCTTTATACAAAAAAATCATAACCACCACAAAAAAAGGGTGGGCCTCATGGACTCTTGCTAATATGAAAGAAATGAATTTATCAGGTAAGTTCTTACATAAATTATGAGCTAGTGACGTATGGGATAGCAGATACCCAAGATGTGGAACTTCCACGCAAGAGTCACTAGAGAGGGAGGGATAAAATAAAGACAGCCAATTCCGCTGAAAAATTAATCCACTACCCAAATCAAAAGTTTCAATTTTTATAATGAAAAAAACTGAAGTTATAGGCAGAAGAATCAAACTGAAAACAGCTGCCTGAAGTACTATTCTACCAAAAACTGCTTCTGAAGAAGAGAAAACATCAAAATGGTAGAATTTAGTAAAAATATGCAAAGAAGACCAAGTCGTTGCTTTCCAAATCTGATCAACAGAAGCTTCATTCTTAAAAGTCCAGGAAGTAGAAACTGACCTAGTAGATTGAGCCGTAATCTTCTGAGGCGGGGATTAACCCGACTCCAAATAAGCAAGATGAATCAAAAAGCTTTAACCAAGATGCCAAAGAAATGACAGAAGCCTTCTGACCTTTCCTAAAACCAGAAAAAATAACAAATAGACTAGAAGTCTTTCTGAAATCTGAGTAGCTTCAACATAATTTCAAAACTCTTACCTCATCCAAAGAATGTAAGAATCTCTCCAAAGAATTCTTAGTATTAGGACACAAGGAAGGGACAATAATTCATCTACTAATGTTGTTAAAAATTCACAACTTTAGGTAAAAATTGAAAAGAAGACAGCAAAACCACCTTATCCTGATGAAAAATCAGAAAAAGGAGACTCACAAGAAAGAGCAGATAATTCAAAAACTGTTCTAGCTGAAGAGATGTCTAAAAGGAACAATACTTTCCATGAAAGTAATTTAAATGTCCAAATAAAGCACATGCTCAAACGGAAGAGCCTGTAAAGCCCTCAGAACCAAATTAAGACTCCAAGGAGGAGAAATTGGCTTAAATGACAGACTTGATACGAACCAAAGCCTGAACAAAACAATGAATAACAGAAAGATTAGCAAATTTGTCTGTGAAAACAGCACAGAAAAAGCAGAGATTTGTCCTTGCAAGGAACTTGCAGACAAAAACCCTTATCTAAACCATCCTGAAGAAACTATAAAATCCTAGCAATTCTAAAAGAATGCCAAGAGAATTTATGAGAAGAGCATCAAGAGAGGTAAATCTTTCAATCTCGATAATAAATCTTACTAGACACAGATTTATGAGCCTGCAACATAGTATTAATCACTGAGTCAGGGAAATTTGTAAGACTAAGTACTAAGTGTTAATCTCCATACCATCAAATTAATAATTTGAGTTCCTGATGGATAAAATGAATGTTAAGATATAAGGTCTGGCCTTAATGGAAGTGACCAAGATTAGCCACTGGACAACCGATCAAGAACCATATACCAAAACCTGTGTGGCCATGCTGGAGCCACCAGCAACACAAAGGATTGCTCCCTGATGATTTTGAAAATCACTCTAAAAAGAAGAAACAGAGGCGAAAAGATATAGGCAGATTGATAACTCCAAGGAAGTGTCAATGCATACACTGCTTCCGCCAGAGGATCCCCGGACCTGAATAGGCCCCTGGGAAGTTCCTTGTTTAGATGAGATGCCATCAAATCTATTTCTGGAAGCCCTCACATCTGAACAATTTGAAAAAAATACATCTGGGTAAAGAGACCATTCTCCCGGATGTAAAGCTTGATTGACAGAGATAATCCGCTTCCCAATTGTCTATCCAAGGGAAATGGACCGCAGAAATTAGACAGGAGCTGGATTTAGCCCAAGCAAGTATCCAAGATACTTCTTTCACAGCCTAAGGACTGAGAGTCCCACCCTGATGATTGACATACGCCACAGTTGTGACATTATCTGTCTGAAAAACAATAACGTCTCTTTCTTCAAAAAGAAGGCAAAACTGAAGAACTCTGAAAAACGCACGGAGTTCCAAAATATCGATTGGTAATCTCGCCTCCTGAGATTTCCAAACCCCTTGTGCTGACAGAGATCCCCAGACAGCCTCCCAACCTAAAAGACTCGCATCTGTAGTGATCATGGTCCAGGTTGAATGAACCGAAAGAGACCCTAAGAACTATATGATAGTGATCTAACCACCAAATCAAAGATAGTTGAACATTGGGATTCAAAGATATTAAAAGTGATATCCTAGAATCCCTGCACTATTAATTCAGTATAAAAAAACTGGAAAGGTTTCTTATGAAAATGAGCAAAGGGAATCGAATCCAATGCTGCAGCCATAGTACCTAAAACTTCCATGCATATAGCAAGTGAAGGAAATAATAGAGACTGAAGGTTCCGACAAACGGAATCCAATAAAATTGTCACTTGTCTGCTAGAGACAAAGACATTGACACAATCTATCTGAAAACCTGAAAAAAGGTGACCCTTGTCTGAGGAATCAAGGAGCTTTTGATAAAAAGATCCTCTAACCATGTCTTGAAGAAAAAACAAAGTTGAATCATATGAGATTCCGCAGAATGAAAAGACTGAGCCAGTACCACGAGACCGTCCAAATAAGGAAACACTGAGAACCTTGAAAAGATTCTTAGAGCTGTCGCTAGACCCGAAGGAAAAGCAACAAATTGGTAAAGCTTGTCAAAAAAAGAGAATCTCAGAAAATGAAAATAATCTGAATGAAAACAGAAAATGAAGTTATGCATCTATTGTATCTATTGTAAACAAATAATGCCATTACTGACCAAAAAGGCAGAATAGACCATATAAACTCCATTATAAAAGATGGTATACTTATATGACAATTCAAAAAGATTTTCTATCTTTGAAATAATGAATAGTTTTGAATAAAAACCCCAAATCCTGTTCCTAAAAAGGAACTGGTATAAATACCCCAGAAAACTCCAGGTCTGAGCAGCGCCTTGAGCCCCAAAGGGTGACCAGCCGCGCTTCACAAGTACCTAATACATATAGGACTGAAACACACTTCAGGAAAGTGTGATCCTTACTGGAATAGCTGGAATATGTTAGAGAGAGAAAAAAATACTTCTCACAGACGGTTTTACTCTGAATCCTATTCTGTATCCAAATCTAAGAAGTTTGGACCGAATTAAACCAAACAATTTTTTTTTAAAAAGTCTTAACCTGCCCCTTACCAGCTAAGCTGGAATAAGAACTGCACCTAAATGCAAATTTGTGGACTTTAAATTTTTTAAATGGCTTAAATTGAATGAAGAAAACTTCCAATTATAAACATGTTACTTGGGGAAGAATTTAGAATTCTGTTCCTTAGTAAGAAAAAAAAAAAAAAAAAAAAAAAAAAAAAAAAAAAGCTTAACATTTAGCTTTAGAACTCAATCTTGAAGCCCAGAGTAACAGTTGAAGACTTGAATCCAATTGTGAACCCAATAATTGATTACCTTGGAAAAAAAGAAATATGGAATATAGAAATCAAATTAGCATTCCAAGATTGAAATCATAAAGTTCTTCTAGCTAACATAGCTAAAGACATAGATTAAACCTCATTTGCGAAAATATCAAAAAAATTACGACACAAATGAAATTATTAGCATGTTGATCAACTTAACAATGCTAAACAAATCATAATCCGATACTTGTTGCACTAAAGTATCCAACCAGAAAGCTGAAGCAGTTGCAACATCAGCCAAATAAATTACAGGTCTAAGAAAAGTACCTGAAAATAATTCTATTCCTTAAAAAAGATACAAGTTTCCCAAGGAAAAAATAAATACTATCTGCTATAGGAATAGTAGTATGTTAGCAAAAGTAGAGATAGTCCCATTAACTTGAGGGATCTTCCTCAAAACTTAGAACAAACTGCCGGCAAAGGATACAAAAAAAACCTTAAAGAAGGAATAAAAGAAATTCCCGGCCTATTACATTCCCTAGTATCAGGAACTGGAAAAAAACCTCTGAAGAAACCACAGAAGGTTAATAAGCAGAATTTAAATGTTAGCTAGTCTTAATCAAAAGAACTAGTTACTTCAATATCCAAAATAATCAACACCTTTTCAACAAAAAACTAATGTAATCTATTTAAAAATAAAAAAGTAGATTTGTTAGTGTCAATATCTGATGAAGAATATTCTGAATGAGAAAAACACCATCATAGAATGATAATTCAGTATGTTGTTGGTCATTTGAAACTTCATCAACTAAATGAGAAGTTTAAAAAAGACATACAAATTTTATTAGAAGGCGGGATAGCAGACAAAGCCTTTATACTAGAATCAGAAAAATATTCTTATAAATTCCTAAATATATCTTGTACATAAGATGTAAAAAGAATAGCAACAGATAATGCATAAATACTAATGGACTCTGCATGTAAAAGTTTATCATAAAAACTTATTACAAACCATAGCTAAATATAAACATTCATAACATTAAAATAAATGAACTTAGCTTTGGTAGGACTGATATCAGTCATCAGGAATCCCTCAGTATTTTCTGATACAGGAACAGCTTTTGAAATATCTTGCAATATGTAATAGAAAAAAACAACATATAAAGCAAAATTATCAAATTCCTTAAATGACAGTTTCATGAATGGGAAATAAATGCAAAACAAACAAGCCTCTAGCAACCAGAAGCAACAAAAAAGTGAGACTGAAATAATGTGAAAAAAACTGGCGCCAAGTATGACGCCCACATTTTTTGGCGCCAAGTATGACGCCCACATTTTTTGGCGCCAAGTAAGACGCCCACATTTTTTGACGCCAAGTAAGACACCCACATTTTTTGGCGCCAAAAATGACGCCCACGTTTTTTGGCGCAAAAAAAGTCTGTAACACACATGTGTCAAAAAATGACTCAACCATGTGTAAACTTCTGGCGTCAACTATGGCACCGGAAATGACGAAATTTTGCGCCAAAAAAGTTTGCGCCAAGAATGACGCAATAAATTGAAGCATTTTCTGCCCCCGCGAGCCTAACAGCCTGAAAGGAAAAAAGTCAATTTGAAAATTTTTGAAGGTAAGAAAAAATATTTATTCCTATGCATTTTCTCAAAAATAATGAAACTGACAGTCTGAAAGAAGGAATACTGATTAACCTGAATCATGGCAAATATAAGTTTAAAACATATATTTAGAACTTTACATATAAAGTGCCCAACCATAGCTTTGAGTGTCAAAAATAGAAATAAGATTTACTTACCCCAAGACACTCATCTACATATAGTAGATAGCCAAACCAGTACTGAAACGAGAATCAGTAGAGGTAATGGTATATAAGAGTATATCGTCGATCTGAAAAGGGAGGTAGGAGAAGAAATCTCTACGACCGATAACAGAGAACCTATGAAATAGATCCCCTAAAGGAAGACCATTGTATTCAAATAGGCAATACTCTTTTCACATCCCTCTGACATTCACTGCACTCTGAGAGGAAAACCGGGCTTCAGCCTGCTGCAAAGCGCATATCAACGTAGAATCTAGCACAAACTTACTTCACCACCTCCATGGGAGGCAAAGTTTGTAAAACTGAATTGTGGGTGTGGTGAGGGGTGTATTTATAGGCATTTTAAGGTTTGGGAAACTTTGCCCCTCCTGGTAGGAATGTATATCCCATACGTCACTAGCTCATGGACTCTTGCTAATTACATGAAAGAAAGATTTATTATGGATACATTAATCATTTATCAAGATCACCAGATCACCACAATGATCTACATGGTATATATTTATTCTCTTCCTCTCGCAGACAGACAGAAATAGAGAGAGACAGACAGACCAACCAAAAGAAATAACTATTTCCTTTTTCCTTTTTTAGCCTAATCTAAAGGATCCTGTACTGCAGGGGAATGGAGTAACCCAACGAGTGAAAGCAAGTTCATTCTGCTACAACTGACCCCTTAATTCCAAGGATTATATCTCTAGATGGAGAAAACACAAGTGTATTTTACATTTGATCAATAACAAACATGCTGCAATTTAATGGTTAAACATATACCTGATAATTCTGCCAGTATAATCCCAAAATGATTTGGCCAGTACAAGACTGTTCTAGATAATCTTGGCTAAGGTTTTTTTCATATTTGGGGCAGAATTAGAAAGAAAACATAACATGCTATACCAGAAATGACTCTTCTTTTCTAATTGCCCAAAAAATACTGAGATTCTGTAGATGAAGTGGACAAACTCGTAATGGAATTCGCATATATATGAGTAATGTGGGAGGGAGTGAAAGAGGGAGGCATGAGATTGCAGGTATTATGGGAGGGTAAGATTTAAATGAAACAGATGTATGTGTGTAGAAATACTTTGTATAACAATATATATATAAAAATAAATTTACAAATATGAACATATAAAAATAATGTGGTGCGTGTACCACATAGAAATTTGAGATTACAGATATATACAAACAGACACACAGAGAGAATTACAATTTACAAATAAATAAATAGTATTTATTCCTTACTTCTGATAATGAACGTTTAATTCATTAGTAAAAGATGAACCACAAGGTCTTGAAACTGCACAAATATTCTAAGGTGCCAATTAAAAAAGAAAAAAAAAACTATAAAATTTTAGAGTACAAAGTAAATTAGCATTTCCCACCCATAATTCCTTTAAGTACATACGATTTTGGGGAATTTTAAGCACAAAGCTGGTTCTCTGAACTCTGTTGGTTGTTGTTAACGCACACAATTGTTCTTATTTCCTGTATTTTATTCATTGAGAAATTCTATAAAGTATTTTGCCCTGCAACAACGTTTAGGAAAACTGAGGTTGTAATACATAATGTACTTAAAACAAATATTAGGGTTAAGTATAAAATAAGCCATCTTTTACCCATTTAACATATTGCAAAATGGCCCCTCTACCTTTTGAGTCATTGCTAAGAAATAATAAAACAGATTATTTTTGATGCAAGTCAATTTAAAAATAAATGTAATGTATGTTAAACTAAATCTAAATATGTCTGTCACACAAACAAAATAGCAATAGCTGTGCACCACCAGAGGAAATATTAGCTTTGGAGTCTTGCTAGTTTAACTTACACTACAAAAACGGTTCATTGCATCATCGCTTTACACTGGGGTGGTAACAAGGTGCAGTTTGTAAATAAAGATGATGTAATTAAAATGTTTTCTAACTTTTTTTAAAATACCTTATTTAAATACAAATATATGTACTGCTTCTTTCTGGGTATATATTGTGATGTGGGTGTGAGTATAATGTTGAGATGAGAGGCAACGTGTAATTCTGAGGTAGCAATGACACAGATGTTTTACATATAAGTGTGTACATTTATATTGTGTGTCTACCCTTGGAGAGAGTGGATAATCAGTGCCAACTGGTCCTGTAAATATGTGTATAATAAAGGTCTAAAAATTGTTTTAGATTTATTTATGTATTTATCATTATTGTTATTATCATTATGTGATGTCTTTATATTTTACTTCACTTACATAAGAGTTATGCTTATAGGGACAAGAAAATCATAAAAAAATGATTTCATAATTCCGATAGAAGTAAATTGGAAAGTTATTTAAAAATGTAAGCTCTGTTATTTAATTTGCTTAGGTCTCTTGGTATCCTTTATTGAAAAGCATACCTAGTTAGGCTTAGCAGCCAGCAGCTGATTGGTGGATGCACATATATGCCTCTTGTCATTGACTTATGTGCTCAGCTAGCTCCCAGTAGTGCAAGGATACCAAGAGAAAAAAGCAAAATTGATAATAGAAAAGGAAAAATATGGGTTTCATGTCCCTTTAAACCTAACAACTTTAAACTTTAAATATTTCATATGAAGGAGCAGGATTTAAACTTATCAAAAATATTTTTGCATGAAAGAGGTTAAAAGGACACTCAAGTCAAAATTAAACTTTCACAATTCAGATGGAGCACACCATTTTAAACAACTTTCCAATTCAATTCCATCATCTAAATATGCACAGTCTTTTTTATATGCACACTTTTTGAGGCACCAGCTCATACTGAGCATGTGCAAGATTCACAGGATAAACGTATATGCATTTTGTGATTGGCTGATGGCTGTCACATGATGCATTAGAAAGGAAAATTTAACTAACTTTGAAATGCTATTTTGAGTTTTTAAAACTATCAAGAAGTGCATATCAGAGAAGCTGGCCTATGGGAAAGAATCTCATTGGCTAATAAGGAAAACTCCCTATTTGCTCTATTGCTGGACAGTAACATCATCATAAAAGTAAAAAAAACATTTATTTTTCAGCATAGGAGCACCTGGAATATATTTTAAAATATTTTCTTAAATGCAACAAAGAAAAAAAAAAAAGATTCTATGTCCCATAGTGGAATTACTTCCTCATAAAACTTACATTTCTGACATGTTCCCCTTTTTCTGCTTTTATAATGAACATGCATTTAAAAGATTTCCAGAGAGTTATAAGTTAAGTTTGCATCACTTACAAAATGTGAATAAGTGATATTATTGCAGTAATTTAATCAAACAAGGTTGTTGTTGTTTTCTGTTTACATGACTTTCTGAAGTACTTAGATATTTACATTATTGGGGTTTGCTTTGGAGATTTTATGTAGGAGAGTCCCTTGTGTTTGGGTATTGTGTACGGGGGCTTTGTAGGAGGTCTTTGGGAAGTTAGATTGAGTTGGGGGAGCAGAGTTAGTGCAGTTATGGTTAATTAATTTGGAAAACTAGTACAGTAAGGGATAATGTAGTAGGCTGGGTATATATTTAAAGGGACAGTTTACCCTAAATTTTTCTCCACTTTAATTTGTTTCCAATAATTCTGATTATCCTAGCTTTGTGAACGAATAATCTAGATTTTATTAAAGACAAAGAGACAAATATTTTGCATTACTTTCTTTTACTACTGGCGCGCAGTCTTAAAAGTATATAAATCACATAAAGAGTTAAACTAATACAGAGAAAAATGAGCCTACATAACTAGCCAATGAGAATGCTAGGTTAGAGACCAGGGTAAAAATGGACCAATCAGATGAACCATATTGACCAAAAACAGACCAATGTGCACCCTATCTTCCTCTTTCTTGCTTGATGCTCATAACATAGAATCTTCCTGAAAAAACAGAAAAGTCCCAACAGTCCAATTAACAAACATAGAACAAAGCAGAACCATATAACTTGAAGAAACTTGAGAGAATTTTGACTCAAAGAAAACTCAGGATAGGAGGATGATAATCCGTAGATCCATCTATGTCTCCATGAATTTCAAGAATATTTGATTGTAGGAATAAATACAGATTTAATAAGTGATGTTTGAGTAGCTGGTAACTAAAATAAAATATGTATCATTAGTATAAACAAGTAAAATAAAAAGTATGGGTTGGGAAGAAAGACAGAAAGTAGAGGTGAGAAAATATTCATCTCTGTGTCTTTAATAAAATCTAGATTATTCCTTAACAAAGCTAGGATAATCGGAATTTTATTACAAGACCAGAGACTTCATATTTTGCAAGTTTAAAGCAATTTTCTTGTAAAGAAGCAGATTTTAAAAGGGGTTTAGAAGCGGCTGATCCTCTAACCGAATGAGCTGTGAATGCAAGATCAATTCCAGCCTCATACATAACCCATTTAATCCACCTCGCAATAGAAGTAGGAGAGACAGGAGCATGAGGAGGAACAAAGGACAACAAAAGTTGTTAGTAGAATCTCTAAAAGATGAAGTTTTAGCTTCATAAACTTTAAGACAGAAGGTTCAGCTGGAAAATAAGGATAAATGATAGAAGATGATAAAGTTTTAGTTCTACGGGAAATCAGAAAAGTGACACCTTCAGGAGAAAAAGATTTAGAGTTGAAATCAAGATCCCAAACATCGGAAAACCTGCAAAAGTAAATAAGGCAAAGAAGGGTAGCCAATTTAGCTGAAATCTGTTTTAAGGATAGAGAATCATTAGATGGGCAAGATTTAAAGAGAGAGAAAATTAAATCTACGTCCCAAAATAAATTATGTTTAGGAGTAGGGGTCTTTTTAATCTAATAGATTTGAGAAGACAACAAATTAAAGGGTTATTCCAATAGGCAGAATATTAATAAAGTCATATCTAGCAGAAATAGCAGATCTAGAAAGATTAATAGTCCTATAAGATAGACTAAGTTCAAAGAGAGTAGAGAGAAAATTAAGAATTTGAGTTATAGGGGCTGAAAATGGAAACTTCTAAGCATGCACCAGCTAGACCATCTGGTCCATGAGGAAAGGTAAGATTTGTGGGTTCCCAGAGCCCATGAATCCCCCCCATGAGAGCTTAAGCTGAGTCCGAAAGTTTGAGGAGATTTCTGAGTTCCCCGTAATCGACCAAGTTATCAACCTGAGGGATTGGTTGAGAATCAGATTTAGCCGGTTGCCTTCGGGTCTAGGATGAGGTCTGGAAGAACAGGAAGGAGAAAAGGTGGTCTGAAGGACATTTTGAGAAGAGAAGGATACCAAGCTTGAGTTGGCCAAATGTGGAGTTATTAGAAATAGAGATAGAAGATTCCTGCGAACAACAGAAATCGTCCGAGCTATCAGGGAGAAAGACGGGAAAGCATAAGATCCTTGATTTTGCCAAGTTTGTTTAAAGGCATCTATTGCTAATGCATCGCGATCTGGACGCCATCTGAAGTAAAGAGGGAGTTGGCAATTGAGACTAGAAGCAAAAATGTCCAAAGAAAAAGGACCAAGAAGAGATTGAATAGAAAGGAAAACTTTCCTGTGAAGTCTCCAATCACTGGAGTCTCTGAGAAAACAAGAACCCCAGTCTGCAGCTGAGTTAGAAAGACCTGGAATATACTCTGCCTTGATAGAGATATTCCTGTCTAGACAAAGATGAATAAAGTCCTTGGTAATGTTGGACAGATTCCTCGATTTCGTGCCACCCAATCGATTGAGATATCTGACTGCCGAGATATTGTCTATTCGGAGAAGAATGGAAGCAGGAGCTAGAGATTTTACAAAGCTTTTTACCGCAAAAGATCCAGCCAAAAGTTCCAAACAGTTTATGTGCAAATCTTTTTCTTCTGCGGACCACTTTCCTCCGGTAATGGACGGACTGCAAGAAGCTCCCCAATATGACAGGCTGGCATCGGACTCTATAATTAAGTCTGGAGATTTCCCAAAAATGGCTCTCCCATTCCAAGCTTCCATGTTGGAAAGCCACCATGAAAGCTCCTCTTTGGCTTCCAACGACAACGGAATAAGATGGGAGTAAGAAAAACCTCTCTGAAGATAGGAGATTTTCAATCTTTGGAGTTCGCGATAATGAAGGGGGGCAAGAAAGACAGCCTGAATAGAGGATGAAAGTAACCCAACTATTCTGGCTATCTGTCTGACTGTGACAAATTGTTTGGAGAGAGTCTTGAAAATGTATTTCTTGATGTTCTTTTTCTTGATTAAGGGCAAATTTAAAGAAGCTTTTGATGTATCTATGAGGAAACCGAGAAAAACAAGAGATTTGGAAGGAATTAGAACTGATTTCTCTTAGTTTACAAGAAAACCAAGTTTTCCAAGAGATTCATCGACAGGAAAGAGACCACAGGTTTGAGAAGTTTTGTAAATATCCAAGGGGCAGAGGACAGGCCAAAAGGAAGACAAGTGAAGTTCCAAATGTTGTCTTCCCAGGAAAAAGTTAGATATTTCCAATGTTCCGGATCTATTGGAACAGTGAGATAAGCATCCAAAAGATCTAACCTGAAAAGCCAATGTTCTTACTTTTGGGTTCAAAATCTAAGGAGGAATCTGAATCATAATTATTAGAGGTTGTAATATCTGAGTCCTCAGAACATTTTTCAGAATTAACAGGAGGTAGAGGAATCTGAAACCTCATCTTTATACATCACTCTGTTTTTGTTTAGAAACTCACTTTTTATGCCCCTTGAGAGTAAGTGGTCGTTTGGTGGATGTTTTACTTACTTTGCCACAAGGAATACTAGAAGGTGTCTTTCTTTTTATTGCTTTTTAAGCAGAGGATTTTGATATTAAAGATGTCATATGAGACATTAATTTACCTAAGGAGTTATCAATCATATTTTGAACTGATTGTTCAGTTAGGGGATAAGGGGCAGAATTATCTTAAGACATGTTAATAAAAATAATATATACCACAGAACCTCACTTCGAAAAATAAAAATAAAAAATAATAACAATTTAAATAATTTGAAAGACTTGAAAGGAAAAACACTTTATCAACAAAATAAAGTAATAGTAAATATAAATATAACTGAAGAAATTTAATTAGACTAATAAAAGATAAAATTTCTCTGACAGGGAAAATTATTTTCAATATAATGCAATAACGACCACTGGAGGGCAGCAAATACCTGCAAATGAAAAAAGACATAAAATAAATGGAAATGTAATGATTTAAGAAGAAAACAAACAAAACTAAAAGTAACCAGGAAGATTACTTCAAACGATGAAGGAGGAGGCGTTAACAGCTCTCTGAGGTAAAATTGAAGGCGGGCTGTGATGTCACGCAACAAACGCCCACAAGAAAATAGAAGACGCAGAGATACAAGGTAAGGAGCCAGAAAAAAAACAGAGAGGTATAACACAGTAAAAACCGCTGGATAGGAGGGAAAGGAAAACTAAGACAAAAGGAAAATTATAAAATACAGGAAAAAACGAAGGAAAACGGAAAAATGGAAAAAAATAACAAATAATGCTGTAAATAGGAACAGGGAAAAATGAAAAAATATACTAGAAGAAAAAAAAGGAAAAAATAATTAAATAACACAATTTAATATATAAATATATCACAGAGTAACAGATGCACATTTGTCTTGTTGCTGAGCAGCAAAAGTAAGAGGAAGATGGGGTGCACATTGGTCTGTTTATGGTCAATATGGTTCATCTGATTGGCCCATTTTTACCCTGGTCTCTAACCTAGCATTCTCATTGGCTAGTTATGTAGGCTCTTTTTTCTCTGCATTAGTTTAACTCTTTATTCGATTTATTTACTTTTAAGGCTGCACACGAGTAGTAAAAGAAAGTAATGCAAAATATAAAGTCTCTGGTCTTGTAATAAAATCAATTTTACCTGCTGGGGGGAATTAAATGGTTTACAAATAGCTAATTTTAATTCATTTTGGCATTTAAAATAGCTGATTTTACCTGTAATATTCCAAACTATTCTAAATAATATATACTTAAGTATAGGTTAAATAAAACGTGTAAATATAGCCAGCAGAAGGGGGTAGAAGAGATAAGCAATAAAATGTTATTTTTCAATTGTTCTAAGTATTCAGCTTTTACAGAGATACAGTGCAATGGGTGTTTTGCACTTTTTAATCGTGCTACTTTTTGGAGATTTAGGGGCTGTCCTGTTTGTAAGCAGTTTTCCCTCTTAAGGGAAGAAATAGCTAAACTTCAAGCTAAGGTAAGTAACATACCTGTTACCTCTACAAAGTTGCCTCAGAAAGAAGCCTCTCTACCCCAGAGATCAGCAAGGAGAGGCAGATGGATCACTGTAGGCTCTGGAAGAATTAGAACAGTAGACCAGAAGCATTGCCCACAACCTCTGCCATTGCAAAACTCCTATGCTGCTCTTGCCGAACACACTTGTGATGAGGAGATTGCTGTTTCTGAGCCCTCTGAAGCTGTAACAGGTAATTTAAATCTATTGGTACCTGACTCTCCAGGTAACATAACACAGGAAAGAACTGCAGATGTGTTTTTGAGGAAAAGACTGTTAGTGGATGACTCTATTTTGAGGAATGTGTATTTAGGTGAAAGTAAAGGAGAAGCAAGGGAGGTTAGATGTTTTCCAGGAGCTACTGCTCACAGGGATACGAATCGTATTTTGAGAATTGTTAAGGCAGCAGGAAAGTGTTTCTGTGGGTGTCTGTGTTTATGTCTTTGTGCTTTGGTTTGTGTCTCTATGAGTTTGTATGTATTTTTTTTCTGTGGGTCTCTCTGTGAGGGTGGGTGTGTATGTATGTCTTTGTGCATTTTCTGTGGATATCTGTGAGGGTGTGTGCATATGTCTAAACTTTTTCTATGGGTGTCTCTGTGAGGGTGTGTGTATGTTTGTGTATTTTCACTGGATACCTCTGTGAGGGTGGGTGTGTATGTCTGTATTTCTGTGGATGTCTCTGTGAGGGGGTGTGTGTGTGGGTGTGTGTGTTTTCTGTGGATGTCTCTGTGAGGATGTGTGTTTTCTGTGGGTGTCTCTGTGAGGGTGTGTGTATGTTTTTGTGTGTTTTCTGTGGATGTCTCAGTGAGGGTGTGTGTATGTCTTTCTGTGTTTTATGTGGTTGTCTCTCTGTGTGTGTATGTATTTGTGTGTTTTCTGTGGGTGTCTCTGTGTGTGTGTGTATGTCTTTGTGTGTTTTCTGAGGCTGTCTCTGTCGGTGTTTCCTTGGGTGTATGTGCAAGTTTGAGTTTGTGTGTGTCCATTGTCTGTTCCTTTTTAGGACATTTTGACCTTACTACTGATTAATCACATATTTCTACAGACTTTGAGACTAATGAGACCTTTCTGGCAGTAACCAATCTACCATTTAACCTTTAAATTATTGTTTGGGCAGTTCAGGGCCCTTCCTTTCAGCCACTGCATGCTGTTGTCATCATTTAGTTGGCATCTTCTTTTACAAAAAGATCATCAGAACTCAATATTTTGTTTTCTAAATCTCCTTTCTTTCATGTAATTAGCAAGAGTCCATGAGCTAGTGACGTATGGGATATACATTCCTACCAGGAGGGGCAAAGTTTCCCAAACCTCAAAAATGCCTATAAATACACCCCTCACCACACCCACAATTCAGTTTTACAAACTTTGCCTCCCATGGAGGTGGTGAAGTAAGTTTGTGCTAGATTCTACGTTGATATGCGCTTCGCAGCAGGCTGAAGCCCGGTTTTCCTCTCAGAGTGCAGTGAATGTCAGAGGGATGTGAAGAGAGTATTGCCTATTTGAATACAATGGTCTTCCTCTAGGGGATCTATTTCAAAGGTTCTCTGTTATCGGTCGTAGAGATTTCTTCTCCTACCTCCCTTTTCAGATCGACGATATACTCTTATATACCATTACCTCTACTGATTCTCGTTTCAGTACTGGTTTGGCTATCTACTATATGTAGATGAATGTCCTGGGGTAAGGCTTTGTCTGACATTGCGCCTTCTAATAAAATTTTTAGGTCTTTTTTAAACTTCTTTTTTAGTTGATGAAGTTTCAAATGACCAACAACATACTGAATTATCCTTCTCTGATGGTGTTTTTTCTCATTCAGAATTTTCTTCATCAGATATTGACACTAACAAATCTACTTTTTTATTTTTATTAGAGTACATTTGTTCTTTGTTAAAAAGGTGTTGATTATTTTGGATATTGAGGTAACTAGTTCTTTTTCAAGACTAGCTAACATTTTATTTCTGCTTATTTAATCTTCTGTGTTTTCAGAGGTTTTTTTTCCAGTTCCTGATACTAGGGAATGGAATAGGCTGAGAATTTTCTTTTATTCCTTCTTCAAGGGTTTTAAATTATATTCTTTGCCGGCAGTTAATTTCAGTTTTGAGGGTTCCCCAATTTAATGGGGCTATCTCTACTCCTGCTAAATATGCTATTTTTCTATAGCAAAATAGTATTTATTTTCCTTTAGATGGTTGTATCTTATTTAAGGAAAATTATTTATTTTCAGGTACTTTTCTTGGACCTGTGATTTATTTGGATGATGTTTCAATTGCTTCATTTTTCTGTTTGGATACTTTAAGATCAAGTATCGGATTATGATTTATTTAGCATTGTTAAAGGGACAAAATCTACTGCTCATTTGAAGTTCAGACTAGGTGCTGTTGCATTGTCTTGTTGTCTTGCATTTGTTGATTATGCAAGTCCAGTGTGTTGACTGGTCCTTTAACTTGATTAACATGCTAATAATTTCATTTGTGTCTTCATTTTATTGAATATTTTCGCAAATGAGGTTTAATCTATGTGTTTAGCTGTTTTAGCTAGAAGAATTTTGTGATTTCTAAAAAATCCATATTTCTTTTTTTCCAAGATAATCAATTATTTGGTTCATAATTGGATTCAATTCTTAACCGTTACTCTGGACTTCAAGATTGAGTTCTAAGACTAAAACTTTAAGCTTATATTAGTTTTTTTGTTCTTACTAAGGAATGAAATCCTAAATTCTTACCCAAGTAACATGTTTTTAATTGGAAGTTTTTCAGTTCAAAATCAGCTCCCTAAATTTGCATGTATATGCCGTATTCCAGCTTGGCTGGTAAGGGGCAGGTTAAGACTTTTTTTAAATTTGTTTGATTCTATTCGGTCCAAATTTCTTAGATTTTGGGTACAGAATAAGATTCAGAGTAAAACCGTCTGTGAGAAGTCTTTTTTTCTTTATTATATTCCAGCTATTCCAGTAAGGCTAACACTTTCCTTAAGTGTGTTTCAATCCTATATATTTTGGGTTTTGGTGAAGCGTGGCTGATCACCCGTTGGGGATTAAGTGCTGCTCAGACCTGGAGTTTTCTGGGGTATTTATTCCAGTTCCATTTTTAGGAAATGGATTTTGGGGTTTTATTCAAGACTATTCATTGTTCTAAAGATAGAAAATCTTTTTGAATTGTCATATAAGTATACCATCTTTTAGAATGGTGTTTATATAGTCTATTTTGCCTTTTTTGGTCAGTGATGCATTATTTGTTTACAATAGATACAATAGATGCATATCTTTTTGAGATTCTCTTTTTTGACAAGCATTACCAATTTGTTGCTTTTCCTTCTGGTTTAGCGACAGTTCTAAGAATCTTTTCAAGGTTCTCAGTGTTCCTTATTTGGACGGTCTCGTGGTACTGGCTCTGTCTTTTCGTTCTGCGGAATCTCATATGATTTAACTTGTTGTTTCCTCAAGTCATGGTTAGAGGATCTTTTTATCAAAAGCTCCTTGATTCCTCTCACACAAAGGGTCACCTTTTTTTAGGTTTCCAGATAGATTGTGTCATTGTCTTTGTCTCTAACAGACAAGTGACAATTATTGGGTTCCGTTTGTCGGAATCTTCAGTCTCTATTATTTCCTTTAGTTGCTATATATGCATGGAAGTTTTAGGTCTCATGGCTGCAGCATTGAATTCAATTACCTTTGCTCATTTTCATAGGAAACCTTTCCAGTTTTTTTATGCTGAATAATGGTGCAGGGATTCTAGGATATCACTTTTTATATCTTTGAATACTAATGTTTAACTATCTTTGATCGGTGGTTAAGTTCATCATCATTTAGTTCTACGGGTCTCTTCGGTTCTTTCAACCTAGACCATGATCTTTACCGATGCGAGTCTTTCAGGTTGGGAGGCTGTCTGAGGATCTCTGTCAGCACAAGGGGTTTTGGAAAACTCAGGAGGCGAGATTACCACTCAACATTTTGGAACTCCGTGCGATTTTCACAGCTCTTCAGTTCTGGCCTCTTCTGAAGAGAGAATCGTTTTTTGTTTTCAGACAGACAATGTCACAACCGTGGCATATATCAATCATCAAGGGGGGACTCACAGTTCTCAGGCTATGAAAGAAGTATCTCGGATACTTGTATGGGCGGAATCCAGCTCCTGTCTAATTTCTGTGGTTCATATCCCAGGTATAGACAATTGGGAAGCGGATTATTTCAGTCGCCAGATGTTACATCCGGGCGAATGGTCTCTTCATCCAGAGATATTTCTTCAGATTGTTCAAATCTGGGGACTTTCAGAAATAGATCTGATGGCCTCTCATCTAAACAAGAAACTTCCCATGTATCTGTCTAGATCCAGGGATTCTCAGGCGGAAGCAGTGGATGCGTTGTCGCTTCCTTGGAATTATCAACATGCTTATATTTTTCCGCCTCTAAGTTCTTTTTCCAAAAGTGATTTCCAAAATCCTAATGGAGCGGTCATTTGTACTGCTGGTGGCTCCAGCATGGCCTTACAGGTTTTGGTATGCGGATCTCGTTCGGATGGCCAGTTGCCAACCTTGGACACTTCCGTTAAGGCCAGACCTTCTGTCTCAAGGCCCATTTTTTTCCATCAGGATCTCAAATCATTAAATTTGACGGTATGGAAATTGAACGCTTAATTCTTAGTCAAAGAGGTTTTTCTGACTCAGTAATTAATACTATGTTACAGGCTCGTAAATTTGTGTCTAGGAAGATCTATTACCGAGTCTGGAAGACTTACATTTCTTGGTGTTTTTCACATAAATTCTCTTGGTTTTCTTTTAGAATTCCTAGAGTTTTACAATTTCTTCAAGATGCTTTGGATACGGGTTTGTCTGCAAGTTCCTTGAAAGGACAAATCTCTGCTCTTTCTGTTCTTTTTCACAGAAAGATTGCTAATCATCCTGATATTCATTGTTTTGTACAGGCTTTGGTTCGTATCAAGCCTGTCATTAAGTCAATATCTCCTTGGAGTCTCAATTTGGTGCTGAGGGCTTTACAGGCTCCTCCGTTTGAACCTATGCATTCTCTGTACATTAAATTACTTTCTTGGAAAGTATTGTTCCTTTTGGCTATCTCTTCTGCTAGAAGAGTTTCTGAGTTATCTGCTCTTTCTTGTGAATCTCCTTCTCTGATTTTTCATCAGGATAAGGCAGTGTTACGGACTTCATTTAAATTTCTACCTAAGGTTGTGAATTCTAACGACAATAGTAGAGAAATTGTTGTCCCTTCATTGTGTCCAAATCCTAAGAATTCTCTAGAGAGGTTCTTTGCATTCTTTGGATGTAGTTAGAGTTTTGAAATATTATGTTGAAACTTCTAAAGATTTTAGAATGACTTCTAGTCTATTTGTTATCTTTTCTGGTTCTAGGAAAGGTCAGAAGGCTTCTGCAATTTCTTTGGCGTCCTGGTTTAAATCTTTGATTCATCATGCTTATGTGGAATCGGGTAAAACCCCGCCTCAAAGGATTATGGCTCATTCTACTAGGTCAGTTTCTACTTCCTGGGCTTTTAGGAATGAAGCTTCTGTTGATCAGATTTGCAAAGCAGCAATTTGGTCTTCTTTGCTTATTTTTACTAAATTCTACCATTTTGATGTGTTTTCTTCTTCTGAAGCAGTTTTTGGTAGAAAAGCACTTCAGGCAGCTGTTTCAGTTTGATTCTTCTGCTTATGTTTTCAGTTTTTTTCTTTATAAGATTAAAACTTTTTTGATTTGGGTTGTGGATTATTTTTTCAGCGTAATTGGCTGTCTTTATTTATCCCTCCCTCTCTAGTGACTCTTGCGTGGAAGTTCCACATCTTGGGTATCTGCTATCCCATACGTCACAAGCTCATGGACTCTTGCTAATTACATGAAAGAAAACATAATTTATGTAAGAACTTACCTGATAAATTAATTTCTTTCATATTAGCAAGAGTCCATGAGGCCCACCCTTTTTGTGGTGGTTATGATTTTTTTTGTATAAAGCACAATTATTCCAATTCCTTATTTTTGATGCTTTCGCTCCTTTCTTATCACCCCACTTCTTGGCTATTCGTTAAACTGAATTGTGGTTGTGGTGAGGGGTGTATTTATAGGCATTTTTGAGGTTTGGGAAACTTTGCCCCTCCTGGTAGGAATGTATATCCCATACGTCACTAGCTCATGGACTCTTGCTAATATGAAAGAAATGAATTTATCAGGTAAGTTCTTACATAAATTATGTTTTTTTTTACAAAACTGTAGTTTACCTCATTACTTATCAGGTCAATGTAAACAAGTGCTGAGTGTCTGTTTGGGTGTCTGTGTCTGAGTGTGTTTCTTTGCGTTTCTGCTAGAGTGTCTATATGTGAATCCTTATGTGTGAGTGTGTGTAAGTGTGTTTCAGTGTATGAGTGTGTCTGTATGTCACTACCTTTACAACATTTCCAAGTTTAAATAGACACTTAAGGATAAAGTGCATATAAGTTTTAGTCACTTGGTCAAAAATTGCACATGTCAAAGGGGAGGGGGGCCCTGATCAATGGTTAAGTCAGGGGCCCCAAAATTTCTAGTGGCGGCCCTGATCATACTGACTGATATCTGACAAGTGATCATTTAACAGGCGAATAGAGTAAGCATGGGGTATACATGGGATGGGCAAATGAGTAGAAGCTTCCATTTGGCTTAAAAATATAACAAGTTAAACATATATAGAAATTTCCTAATCTCAACTTACAGACTCAGCTCTAGAACAGCACTTACCACTAATAACTCTAGCCACAAGCCAAGAACATCTCTCAGCGCGTAAGTAGATTACTTGAAGGAGGGTATTCAAATTCACCTAAACACCTTCCTGTAATTAATATAATTGTCAGCTGAATTCCTCTCCCTTCCTCTTGCACCACCACTCTTTCCCTGCTCTCCCCTCATTCCCCACCTCATCCACTTCCTCTCCATCCACTCTTACCCTTTCCTGTTTTCAAGTCCCTCATTATAGCTACGAACAGGTCAATATGCCAACCATAATACAAAGATCACTATACGACCTTGATAACTATCAATGTGAAAGGCCTTAAAGGGACTTAAAAACATAGAATAGGTTGTGTTCCTCACAGCGTCTCCTCTGTATCCAACTAGCTCCCCAGACAGGGCAAGACACCTAGCTTGTCTATAGATTTTGAATAGTGTATAAATTAGAATCTAGGGAGCGCCTCACAGTGGGCCGGGATATATATGCACACAAAACGTTGATAAGATTTGTGAGAAAATGTACAGATTTATTCATACAAACACGATAAAAACAGTAAAAAATTATTTTGAAGTTGCAATCAGATTGGGTTGAAATTACTCAACTGTTAGATGCATATCCTCTCATACATTAACTTATATAGTATCGGACAGAGTGGTGATACAAAAGTGTAAAAGAATAAAAAAGTATAAAAAGAAATCGTTCATGGATCCATGAGTACAATATAAAATATGAGTAAAACCATATAGCAGGTACAGAAATGCAATCTTAAAAATTAAAAACTAAAAAATACAATATTATATGGTTAACGGTTCCTAAATACAATAATTGTGTGAACAATGTGTAGTGTCTCCAATGTGTTATAGACAATCCCTGATATCAGGGTATATGAAATAGTTCCAAGTTCCTTGGGGGCAATACTGCCCTATGGTGAGTCGGTCCTATGGGTGATAGCTGTGAAGGTGTCCAAGAAGCCTGACTAAATAAAGGGTGATGTAAAATTAAAAAATGTGGAAAAAACTAGTGGAAAAAATAATATCCTTGTGCTGTGATCAATAGCAATTCAAAAAATCCAAAAAAATGTGAAAAAAACAAGTAAAAAGTTGAAAAAAGGATATTCGTTCTAATGTCCTAAATCCAAAATCCAAATTAAAAAACAGATAAGATTCCCAGTGTAGCTGTGGAATACAAAACAGAAACAAATAGTGCAATAACGTTTAGGAAATCCTTAGTTTAAATGAAATGAGGCTTACCATCAATAGCCAACGCGTTTCGGCCCTTCCTTGGGCCTTTTTCAAGACTGTATTGTGGTAAGCATGACTGGGCCTCTTTTTATACTATGGTGCACCTATCACCGTGCACCAAATTTGCGCCAAAAAGTATTTACCTTTGAACCGGAAGTGATACCTTCCTGCATCTAAAATGTGTATGGATTCTTATTTTTATTGATTGTTATAGCCAGTTTTAAGCTGTGTACTTAATTCTCCTATAGGCTAGATATTCCTCAAACAGAAAAGAAACAGAAAGGCGGAATTTACATCGCCGAAATCGCCGAAACCGGAAGTGCACTTTGCGTGTTGGTGTCACTTCCGGTTCGTGATTAGGGGCCGATGTCTTCTTAGTTTTGATTCTGGACTAACATACATAGCAACTCTTACAACATACCTTGTTGTCTTATGTTGTGCATTTGTCATGTTATTCAATCCCAAGGGAATATTATTTCTTGTGTTCTCAGCTAATGCGTATTACCGGAAGTGACATCATTACCGGAAATGGTATTCCGGTCTCTGTATGACCGGAAATGACGTCATAACCGGAAATGGTGTTCCGATCTATGTGTGGCTATGGGTATCTTTTCCAGGGTCATAGTACTGGTTGTATGAAACTTAGTCAATTGTATGCAAGAATTTGGTATATATATTAAATGTGGTCAATCAGATAAAAGCGTATGTGTGCAAAAACGGTCAATAAAATCATTTTACAAAAACGAATTATAAAACACTTGGTTTGAGTATATGTAAGGGGAATGCCACTATCATTATACTAACTATAAGGCAGAGGTGTAATAAAAGTATGTTTTTAAGGTACATATGAAGACAAATGTGCAAAAACATCTCATTGAATACCAAATAAAATAAGTAAATAAGATAGAGATTGAGGAAGTGATCGATATGTAACTTCAGAGGTATCAGAAATCACTGTTCTAGTCAGATGCCTAATTAGTGTCATATTTTGAAAGATGAGGATTCCACTGATTCATATGTCAGTTGCTGGTTTGGTTGGTCTAAAGAATGTGGAATGGGTTCCCTCAAACTCAGATGTTTCGCTACGTGGAGTCCACCCGGTAAATAGGACTCTTTGTCACCACGTGGAGAAGAGGTTATGAGGGGTAGTATAAAAAATGCTAAAAGGTATTAAAAGGTGTAAAATGGAAATTTATAAAATGGTAATTGGCTACAGTAGGTAGATGGACAGTAAAAGGGTGCGGGTAAAAGGAAGGGGAGTTGTATCATGTTCTCATTAGGTAAACTAGTCTATTATGCTAGTATGAAGATACATGCTAATAATGGATCTCTGTTTCCTATAGTGTATGTTTTTGAGCAGATTTATTTAAGATTAAATAAATGTGACAAATCCTCCTTGTTATTTAGACCCCTGGGATAAAGGCAGTCTAAATAGAATATCCATCTCGATTCTTCTATAAGGAGTTTTTTCTCTTGGTCTCCCCCTCTCCAACTAGGGTTTACTAGTTGGATACCGCAATATTTGAAATCTTTCTTATTGCCCTGATGTTTTTTAGTGAAATGTTTGTATAGTGGAGTCTCCGTGCTCTTATTTTTGATCTGTAGCAGATGCTCTCTGATACGGTCCTTAAGGGGTCTAGAGGTCTGGCCAATGTATTGGAGACTGCAGCTGCATTCTATGAGATATATGACTCCCTTACTACTACACCTTATGTGGTCTCTTATAGGGTAATCAGTTTTGGTGTTGTGTGCTATGAATTGTTTGGTTTTTACACCTCTTTCGCACGCCTTACAGCTAGGGCATGGATAGAAACCCTTAATGTCTCTACCTTGTATATCTCTCGTTTTCATCTTAGGGGTTCTGGGTATACTGGGTGAGAGTATGCTCTTCAAGTTTTCTAATTTACGATAAATGAATTTGGGTGTTTCTGGGAGCCTTTCACCAAGTACATCGTCATCTTTCAAAATCGACCAGTGTTTCCTTATGATCCTTTCTATAATATATCTGTTTGTGCTGTACTTTGTTATAAAAGGGATGTTCACTACTTCATCATCCCACACTGGTTTGTTTTCCTTGTTTTTATACAGTAAAAGGTCTTTTCTGTCTTTCATCCTAACCTCTGATATATTTCTCTTCAAGCTTTCATTGTCATATCCTCTTTCAAGGAACCTTTCTTTGATCATAGTCACTTGCTGTTCCCATTTCTCCGGGTTGGAGCAGTTTTTCTTTAGTCTCAGCATTTGGCCCTTAGGTATATTAGATTTCCAATTGGAGTGATGGCAGCTGTCTTGGTGAATATAATTGTTACAGTCTACCTGTTTGAAGTGAGTGGATGTCTCAAGTTTGCCTTCGATTACTTCAATTTTTAAATCCAGGAATGTGATTTCCTTCATACTTAATTCGTATGTAAACTTGAGATTGAGGTTGTTACTATTCATGACCTTAATTGTGTATAGAAGGTCCTCCATAGAACCTTTCCAGATTAGCAGAATATCGTCTATGTACCTTCGGTATAGGACCAGGTCCGCGCTCGCTGGGCACGATTCCCAAAAAATTAGTTCCCATCTTCCCATATACAAATTTGCGTAGCTGGGCGCAAACCTGGTCCCCATTGCTGTTCCGCATATTTGGTTATAGTAGGTCCCCTGGTTAAAAAAATAGTTATGGGTCAGTATAAAGTTGATGCCATCTAAGATGAAATTCTTATGTAGTGTCGGCATGTCCGGATCCTTCGTCAAAAAGAAGTCAATGGCTTCTAAGCCCCCCTGATGGGGAATGCTCGTGTAGAGGGATGTTACATCGCAGGTAGCCAGAATGTAGTTGCTTTCCCATTCGATACCCTCTAATACATTTAGGACTTGCGTTGAGTCCCGCAAGTATGATGGAAGTTTCATTACATGTTGTTGGAGTTGCTTGTCTACATATTCTGATAGGTTACTCGTTAAAGAACCTATCCCTGATATGATTGGTCTTCCTGGCGGTTTTTCGATGGATTTGTGGATCTTGGGGAGGTAATAGAATACTGGAGTGATAGGATGTTTAACACTCAGGTATTGATATTCCTTCTCATTCAGTATTCCATTTCTCCTTGCCTCCCCCAAGATCCTATCTAAGTCCTTCTTGTAGCCTTCAACAGGGTTATTCCTGAGTTTCTCATAGGTCTTTTTGTCTTCGAGAATCCTATTACATTCTTGGTTGTAATCCGTTTTATCTAAGATTACCAGACCTCCTCCTTTGTCCGCTGGTTTAATAACCAGGTCGTGGTTTTTCTCGAGGGATTTTATTGTTGACAGTTGATCCTTGTTGAGGTTGTGTTTGGTCATCTTGAGTTTATTCTGACTGATGTTTCTGATATCGTTGCAAACCAAGGTGTCAAATGTTTCAATTGCATTTCCTTTACTCATCACAGGGTAGAATGATGATTTCGGTCTTAAATCGGTGTGTTTATAAATATTGCTGGTGAGACTTGAGCTTTCTGGATTCAGATTCCCTATTCTTGTGGACTGGAGTTCCAATGGGGATTTGATGAAATGTCTCTTGAGCGTTAGTTTTCTTATGTACTCCTTAGCATTCACAAAGGTTTCAAATTTATTTAGACCTTTTGCTGGGGCAAATGAAAGCCCATAATTGAGGACTGAGGATTCCTTATCCGTGAGAGTTATCGAGCTTAGGTTGTAGATACCTTTCGGTATCCCTTTATTTGTTGGGGGGTTCGTTTGATATTCGTCTGATGGAGCTTTCTTCCTATTTATTCTCCTCCCACCTCTCTTGCCTCTGTGTGTTTTCTTTTTTCTGTTGGCATCATGAAGTCTTCGGGACAGGAGTTCTTTCTTTATGAAGATGTTCTTTCTAGTTCTTTGGTTGACGTCTGGTGCAATCCTAAAAAAGAATGTCCCGATGTGGATGCTGCATTTTGTTCGTTAGGGCGTGGGTTGGGTGCTCCATTATTTCTTTCATTTGGTCTGTATTGATGACTCTCATTGTTCGTTTGTCTCGGGGTATCTTGACCTCCCCTGTACCCTGGGTGGGTGGGGTTTGTTGTTCTGTTGTGGCTTGTGTTGTTGTTTTCTCGCCAACTTCCCCTTCTATTCTGAAAGTGCCCATAGTCTCTAGGTCTCCTATAGTCCCAGGTGTTATCGAAGTTTTTCCTTTGGAATCTGTTGTCCCTCTGGAATCTGTTGTTGCCGTAGTTCTCTTCATATGGGCGTGTCCCGTATCTTCTCATCGGGAAATGGTATAATGGGGAATATGGTTCTCTGTAGGGATAATTAGGAATAGGCTCTCGGTAAAATCTCTCAAAGTTACCCCTTCCATTGTATCGGGGTCCATGATAGGTTGTTCTGTTATTCGGAGTCCTAAATCCCTGATGCCCATCACCGGTCCTTCTTTGGTTGTGCTGATAGTGCATATTCCCTGGGGTTCTGTTATATTCAGGTCTATAACCCATCTTGTTGTCTCTCATTGGTTGACCTCTCTCACTCCGATTTGGATAGTCTGAATGTTGCCCCCTCTCTCGTGGTTCTTGATAATCTCTCTGGTCGAAATCCGTTGGTGGTATATAGGATTGTTTCCTTCCTCTGTTATGGACCTCAATCCAATCATTGGTTTCACTTCTTTTTTGTCCATTCTCATCTCCATCATTACATCTGATGTTATTGTTTGTCGTGGATTTATGTAGGGCATCACTTTCTTCTGCCTCTCTAATGGATTCTAATTCTCTATTCAGTTTCTTCGATTTTTTTGTTCGTGATGTCCTCCCTCATTTTGGTTACCCTTCTGGTAAGGTTTTCTTTCCTTTCTAGGAAATCTTTGGTTTCAACTATTGATCCGTCTGGACTCGTGAGGTCATCTTCATTCTTTTTAATCTCCTCGTCCACTTTGGCTAGGATAGATTCTCTATATTCAATAATTGCCTCAGTTAACTTTCTGGAGGTCTCTATCAGAATGTTAGACCATTTGTCTATAAATTCTGGATCTTCTAACTGGAAAGCACAATCTTTTTTGATTAGCAATCCTTTTGGAATAATTTTAAATTCTAGGCACTTCCTAAGAAAAGTGATTTCTGCTTTATATTTCACCTCTTGTATCAATAGTTTCTCCAAGTTTCTAAATATGGAATTGTAATCGATTGATCCCGTATCTCTATTGTTTTGGTCTGTAATGGAGTAGTTGATTTCTAATGTGATATCTTGTCTCATGGACTTGGTAATGTCCATGGTTGATAAACCTCTTAGTGAGATCTAGGTGTATACGGTTAGTACAATAGGATGGATCTATATCTCTATATAGGTATAGGTATAAAAGTAAGTATATGAGGGCTGCTAGTGAGGTTACTAGGTAGAGAAAGGACTAGAATAGGTTGTGTTCCTCACAGCGTCTCCTCTGTATCCAACTAGCTCCCCAGACAGGGCAAGACACCTAGCTTGTCTATAGATTTTGAATAGTGTATAAATTAGAATCTAGGGAGTGCCTCACAGTGGGCCGGGATATATATGCACACAAAACTTTGATAAGATTTGTGAGAAAATGTACAGATTTATTCATACAAACACGATAAAAACAGTAAAAAAATTATTTTGAAGTTGCAATCAGATTGGGTTGAAATTACTCAACTGTTAGATGCATATCCTCTCATACATTAACTTATATAGTATCGGACAGAGTGGTGATACAAAAGTGTAAAAGAATAAAAAAGTATAAAAAGAAATCGTTCATGGATCCGTGAGTACAATATAAAATATGAGTAAAACCATATAGCAGGTACAGAAATGCAATCTTAAAAATTAAACACTAAAAAATACAATATTATATGGTTAACGGTTCCTAAATACAATAATTGTGTGAACAATGTGTAGTGTCTCCAATGTGTTATAGACAATCCCTGATATCAGGGTATATGAAATAGTTCCAAGTTCCTTGGGGGCAATACTGCCCTATGGTGAGTCGGTCCTATGGGTGATAGCTGTGAAGGTGTCCAAGAAGCCTGACTAAATAAAGGGTGATGTAAAATTAAAAAATGTGGAAAAAACTAGTGGAAAAAATAATATCCTTGTGTTGTGATCAATAGCAATTCAAAAAATCCAAAAAAATGTGAAAAAAACAAGTAAAAAGTTGAAAAAAGGATATTCGTTCTAATGTCCTAAATCCAAAATCCAAATTAAAAAACAGATAAGATTCCCAGTGTACCTGTGGAATACAAAGCAGAAACAAATAGTGCAATAACGTTTAGGAAATCCTTAGTTTAAATGAAATGAGGCTTACCATCAATAGCCAACGCGTTTCGGCCCTTCCTTGGGCCTTTTTCAAGACTGTATTGTGGTAAGCATGACTGGGCCTCTTTTTTTTTTTTTTTTTTAAAACAATTTTTATTTGAGGATTGAAATTAGGCATACAAGTAATATGAAGCGATATAACATAACAGCGATGGAAAACAAATATCATATTGATGACATTTTGACACATAGTATGTTCCTAAAAGTAAAAGTAACAAGTATAGTAGATAAATGAAATGCCTACTGTTCTTTACCCTCCTGAGTGGCACATGAGGTCACTTTTGGACCCTATAAATATATATTAAAATTATAGGAGGCTTTTACCAACAAAAAGACCACTTGTGGGTCTTAAATAATATCCTCATTTTATATCTTGAACAAAAGCTGTAATAACAAAGTGCTTATACATTAGTAACAACTTAAGATATTTCACATTACAGTTATGTGGAGTCGTATATTATATATAGAAAAATCAAGAACTTTGCCATATATATCTAGGACATTTCAATGTGGGAGAAAGTACAAAGAAGGGTATGATTCACAGCCCAGGATATTTAAAGAGCTGAATGGGGGCCTAATGTAGCTTAGAAATAACTCAGAGGACCTGTTTTTAAGATATAAGGGTAACAAAGCAGATTTAGAGTGTGACCTCTTTGTAGTTACCTGACAAATGCTATATAGCACTAGGGGAGAATGTTGAGTGCCTATGAATTTGCTCTCATATATATCTGACCACCTTAAGAATGAGATATAACATGGTATACAAGCTCAAGCACTCCTCCAATGCAGCAGGTATGAAATAAGCTGTATAAAAATTAGTAAACTCAGCAATAGAACTAAACAAGCAATTATGTATATTCCAATTAGTAAAATGTGATAGTTAAGGAGGTGAAGCTCCATAGAGTGGAATATGCAATTACCCTGCTCTAATTTTATCAAGGAACAGTAGTTCCCACACATGTCCAAATGCAGCATTTCTATGTAACAGCTGGGGTCTCATAACTAGTTAACAGGGGGGTCTAAGAGCACTAAAGCTAATATGTGAGCCCAAAAGATAGGTAGTGATACTGAAAAGGCTACTTATATGGGTTTAACAGCACGCTGACACATGACCTCTACAAACCATGTTGGCAAGCTCTCTGCCTACTCCTGAGCACCGAGGTAGGCTAGTGTGTCACAGAAGGTTATGCAGACATATCACTAATTAGAGAAACATATATACTGCAGTATCTAAACAGTTAATGTCCCCCATGCCTCAGGCTTTAGTGCCGTCATTAGGGTTCAAATATATTATACATATCGGCAAGGTAAAGAGTCCTCACAGTGGAAATAATTGTGTAAGAGATCAGTCTCACTGTTTATCTGTAAACAGCCTGAAAGATATTGTGATATATTACTATTGTAAGAGCGGAATCTCCTACAATATATGTAAAGTTAGTTCAGCCGACTCCAGCTTTGTCTTCTCTAACAACATACCCATGCTCCATCCGTGGTGGCAGATGAAACATCACAAGCTGCTGCTTATCCGGGCTCTGCTTGGAGATCAAGTCCAGATCTATCACGGAAGCTGGAACGGCTCTGATTGGGCTGTTGGAGGCTCCAGATCTTATGTGCTTGAGCATCGATACCTTTCCGGAGATTATGTCAGACGCTCCGGTTAAGGCTGTGGGTCTGAGCTTGGCGGTTCCCTGTATCAGCACAGTGTGGGCTACAGGGGGGTTTCTGTCTTCCTCTGACCAAGGTACGTTGTGCGTTGTCTCATACTTCATAGACCGGTCACTTGTTCCATCGCACCACAATGAGAGTTTCTCTTGGGCGGCAGACTCTGTGTCTTTCAAACGCAGCAATCCTTGTCTCAGCAAGGCGGGCGGGTGCCCAATTAGAGGTCTCTTCACCTTGGTAGCTGTATCGCTAACGGAACCCTCTCTGGCAATCAGATCTCCCATTCTCTCACGTCGTTCATCATCCACTGTCAGGCAAGTGTAAGCAGGTTGAGAGGTGTTAGAGGTGCGGGATATTTGCTCTAACTGCTCATTAGAGGAGCTTGTTAACCTCTCAGTCTCCCTTGTGTTCTGCAGGGATCTAGGAGTAGAAGCTTGTGGGATATTTAGTAGGTCACACAGTTTCTGCTCAAGTTGTACAAAATGATCTTCTATGAGTCGTAAGATTGCTGACTCCCATCTGTCCAGGGCTTCCATCCTGTGAAAGTTGAATCACGGATGTCTAGGCAAGGACTGCGCTCTTACTGCGCAGCTAGTTGTGGGGACAGAGTTGAGGCCTCAATTATAGGGAAAGACCTCAGGATAAATAGTCCGGTACTGTTAGAAATGGGGCCAGCGTTAAATATCTGGCTTAATAACCCAGAATCAAGAACTCCTGGGGGGGGTTAATAATGCGGGCAGCCCCAACAGCACAGAGGATCAGGCATTCGGTATGGGCCTCGTGGCTGCCTCCGTGTAGTTGAGCTGAAGAACATAGGCAGGTCTAGTTTGATGTTATGAACCCCTAGACTTCTCTAGAGTTTCTCTAGGCTGGACACCTTGGAACAGTAGGGAATACTGTGTTAGATTCAGTAAAAAAACCTTTTGCAATCAAATAAAGTCCAAGAGCTCTCCACAGACACGTCTTGTTGCAGCAGCTACAGGCTCCGCCCCCCGACTGGGCCTCTTTTTATACTATGGTACACCTATCACCGTGCACCAAATTTGCGCCAAAAAGTATTTACCTTTGAACCGGAAGTGATACCTTCCTGCATCTAAAATGTGTATGGATTCTTATTTTTATTGATTGTTATAGCCAGTTTTAAGCTGTGTACTTAATTCTCCTATAGGCTAGATATTCCTCAAACAGAAAAGAAACAGAAAGGCGGAATTTACATCGCCGAAATCGGAAGTGCACTTTGCGTGTTGGTGTCACTTCCGGTTCGTGATTAGGGGCCGATGTCTTCTTAGTTGTGATTCTGGACTAACATACATAGCAACTCTTACAACATACCTTGTTGTCTTATGTTGTGCATTTGTCATGTTATTCAATCCCAAGGGAATATTATTTCTTGTGTTTTCAGCTAATGCGTATTACCGGAAGTGACATCATTACCGGAAATGGTATTCCGGTCTCTGTATGACCGGAAATGACGTCATAACCGGAAATGGTGTTCCGATCTATGTGTGGCTATGGGTATCTTTTCCAGGGTCATAGTACTGGTTGTATGAAATGTAGTCATTTTAGATGCAGGAAGGTATCACTTCCGGTTCAAAGGTAAATACTTTTTGGCGCAAATTTGGTGCACGGTGATAGGTGCACCATAGTATAAAAAGAGGCCCAGTCATGCTTACCACAATACAGTCTTGAAAAAGGCCCAAGGAAGGGCCGAAACACGTTGGCTATTGATGGTAAGCCTCATTTCATTTAAACTAAGGATTTCCTAAACGTTATTGCACTATTTGTTTCTGTTTTGTATTCCACAGGTACACTGGGAATCTTATCTGTTTTTTAATTTGGATTTTGGATTTAGGACATTAGAACGAATATCCTTTTTTCAACTTTTTACTTGTTTTTTTCACATTTTTTTGGATTTTTTCAATTGCTATTGATCACAGCACAAGGATATTATTTTTTCCACTAGTTTTTTCCACATTTTTTAATTTTACATCACCCTTTATTTAGTCAGGCTTCTTGGACACCTTCACAGCTATCACCCATAGGACCGACTCACCATAGGGCAGTATTGCCCCCAAGGAACTTGGAACTATTTCATATACCCTGATATCAGGGATTGTCTATAACACATTGGAGACACTACACATTGTTCACACAATTATTGTATTTAGGAACCGTTAACCATATAATATTGTATTTTTTAGTGTTTAATTTTTAAGATTGCATTTCTGTACCTGCTATATGGTTTTACTCATATTTTATATTGTACTCATGGATCCATGAACGATTTCTTTTTATACTTTTTTATTCTTTTACACTTTTGTATCACCACTCTGTCCGATACTATATAAGTTAATGTATGAGAGGATATGCATCTAACAGTTGAGTAATTTCAACCCAATCTGATTGCAACTTCAAAATAATTTTTTACTGTTTTTATCGTGTTTGTATGAATAAATCTGTACATTTTCTCACAAATCTTATCAACGTTTTGTGTGCATATATATCCCGGCCCACTGTGAGGCGCTCCCTAGATTCTAATTTATGGACTTAAAAACATAATTTATGTAAGAACTTACCTGATAAATTCATTTCTTTCATATTGGCAAGAGTCCATGAGCTAGTGATGTATGGGATATACAATCCTACCAGGAGGGGCAAAGTTTCCCAAACCGCAAAATGCCTATAAATACACCCCTCACCACACCCACAATTCAGTTTAACGAATAGCCAAGTAGTGGGGTGATAGAAAAAGGTGAAAAAAGCATAAAAAAAAGGAACTAGAAATATAAATGTGCTTTATACAAAAAAAAAAAAACATAACCACCATAAAAAGGGTGGGTCTCATGGACTCTTGACAATATGAAAAAAATTAATTTATCAGGTAAGTTCTTACATAAATGATGTCTTCTTTCATGTAATTGACAAGAGTCCATGAGCTAGTGACGTATGGGATAGTAATACCCAAGATGTGGTACTCCACAGAAGAGTCACTAGAGAGGGAGGGATAAAAATAAAAACAGCCATTTTCCGCTGAAAAAATTAATCCACATCCAAAAAAGTAAGTTTTTTCAAAATTGAAAAGAAAAAATTTAAAACATAAGCAGAGGAATCAAACTGAAACAGCTGCCTGAAGAACTTTTCTACCAAAACTGCTTCTGAAGAGGCAAATACATAAAAACGGTAGAATTTAGTAAATGTATGCAAAGAAGACCAAGTTGCTGCTTTGCAAATCTGATCAACTGAAGGTTCATTCTTAAAAGCCCACGAAGTGGAGACTGATATAGTAGAATGAGCTGTGATTCTCTGAGGCGGGGCCTGACCCAACTCCAAATAAGCCTGATGAATCAAAAGCTTTAACCAGAATGCCAAGGAAATGGCAGAAGCTTTCTATCCTTTCCTAGGACCAGAAAAGACAACAAATAGACTAGAAGTCTTCCTGAAATCTTTAGTAGCTGCAACATAATATTTCAAAGCTCTTACAACATCCGGAGAATGTAAGGATCTCTCCAAAGAATTCTTAGGATTAGGACACAAAGAGGGAACAACAATTTCCCTATTAATGTTGTTAGAATTTACAACTTTATGTAAAAACTTGCCTTATCCTGATGGAAAATCAGAAAAGGAGACTCACAAGAGCGAGCAGATACTTCGGAAACTATTCTAGCAGAAGAGATAGCCAAAAGGAACAACACTTTCCAAGAAAGTAGTTTAATATCCAAAGAATGCATAGGCTCAAAAGGAGGAGCCTGTAAAGCCTTCAAAATCAAATTAAGACCCCAAGGAGGAGAGATTGATTTAATGACAGGCTTGATATGGACCAAAGCCTGCACAAAACAGTGAATATCAGGAAGCTTAGCAATCTTTCTGTGAAATAAAACAGAAAGAGCAGAGATTTGTCCCTTCAAGAAACTTGCAGACAAACCTTTATCCAAACAATGCTGAAGAAACTGTAAAATTCTAAGAATTCTAAAAGAATGCCAGGAGAATTTATGAGAACACCATGAAATATAAGTCTTCCAAACTCGATAATAAATCTTCCTAGAAACAGATTTACGAATCTGTAACATAGTATCAATCACTGAGTCAGAGAAACCTCTATGACTAAGCACTAAGCGTTCAATTTCCATACCTTCAAATTTAACGATTTGAGATCCTGATGGAAAAATGGACCTTGAGACAGAAGGTCTGGTCTTAAAGGAAGTGGCCAAGGTTGGTAACTGGACATCCGGACAAGATCCACATACTAGAACCTGAGAGGCCATGCTGGTGCTACCAGAAACACATACGATTGTTCCAATAAGATCTTGGAGATCACCCTTGGAAGAAGAACTAGAGGCGGAAAAATGTAAGCAGGTTGGTAAAACCAAGGAACTGCTAATGCATCCACTGTCTCTGCCTGAGGATCCCTGGATCTGAAAAGATACCTGGGAAGTTTCTTGTTTAGATGGGAAGCCATCAGATCTATTTTGGAGAGACCCCACATCTGTACAATATGACCAAATACATCTGGATGGAGAGACCACTCCCCTGGATGTAAAGACTGACGACTGAGATAATCCGCTTCCCAATTGTCTACACCTGAGATATGTACTGCAGAAATTAGACAAGAGCTGGATTCCGCCCAAGAAAGTATTCAAGATACTTCTTTCATAGCTAGGGGACTGTGACTCCCACCCTGATGATTGACATATGCCACATTTGTGATATTGTCTGTCTGAAAACAAATTAATGGTTCTCTCTTCAACAGAGGCCAACCCTGAAGAGCCCTGAAAATAGCACAGAGTTCTAAAATATTGATTGGTAACCTTGCATCTTGAGATTTCCAAACTCCTTGTACTATCAGAGATCTCCAGACAGCTCCCCAACCTGAAAGACTTGCATCTGTTGTGATCACAGTCCAGGTTGGACGAACAAAAGAGGCCCCTTGAGCTATACAATGGTGATCTAACACCAAGTTAGAGAGTCGAACATTGGGATTTAAGGGAATGATTGAGACTGAAGGTTTCGACAAGCTGAAACCAATTTTATTCATCTCTTGTCTGTTAGAGACAGAGTCATGGACACTGAATCTATATGGAAACCTAAAAAGGTGACCCTTGTCTGAGGAATAAAAGAACTTTTTTGTAAATTGATCCTCCAACCATGTCTTTGAAGAAACAACACTAGTTGATTCGTGTGAGATTCGGCAGAATGTAAAGACTGAGCTAGTACCAAGATATCGTCCAAATAAGGAAACACTGCAATACCCTGATCTCTGATTACAGAGAGTAGGGCACCGAGAACCTTTGAAAGAATTCTTGGAGCTGTCTCTAGGCCAAATGGAAGAGCGACAAATTGGTAATGCTTGTCTAGAAAAGAGAATCTCAGAAACCGATAGTGGTCTGGATGAATCGGAATATGAAGATAAGCATCCTGTAAGTCTATCGTGGACATATAATGACCTTGCTGAACAAAAGGCAGAATAGTCCTTATAGTCACCATTTTGAAAGTTGGCACACTTACAAAATGATTCAAAATTTTCAGATCCAGAACTGGCCTGAATGAATTTTCTTTCTTTGGGACAATGAATAGATTTGAATAATACCCCAGACCCTGTTCCTGAAATGGAACTGGTATGATTACCCCTAAAAGCTCTAGATCTGAAACATACTTCAGAAAAGCCTGAGCCTTCACTCGATTTGCTGGAACGTGTGAGAGAAAAAAATCTTCTAACAGGAGGTTTTACTCTGAATCCTATTCCATACCCTTGAGAGACAATACTCTGAATCCACTGATTTTGGACAGAATCTTCACAAATGTTTTGGAAAAAATTGAATCTGCCCCCACCAGCTGAACTTGAATGAGGGCCGCACCTTCATGCAGACTTGGGGGCTGGCTTTGGTTTCTTAAAAGGCTTGGATTGATACCAACTTGAAGAAGGTTTCCAATTGGAACCAGATTCTTTGGGGGAAAGATTGGCTTTCTGTTCCTTATTCTGTCGAAATGAACGAAAACGATTAGAAGCTTTAGATTTACACTTTGATCTTTTATCCTGAGGGGAAAAAAACTCCCTCCCCCCAGTGACAGATGAAATAATGGAATCCAACTGAGAACCAAATAAATTGTTACCTTGGAAAGAAAGAGTTAGTAATCTAAACTTAGATACCATGTCAGCATTCCAATATTTGAGCCACAAAGCTCTTCTAAAGCTCTTCTAGCTAAAATAGCTAAAGACATAGATTTAAAGGGACACTGTACCCAAAACATTTATTTTGTGATTCAGATTGAGCGTGAAATTTTAAGCAAATTTCTAATTTACTCCTATTATCATTTTTTTTTCATTCTCTTGGTATCTTTATTTGACATGTAAGAATGTAAGTTTAGATGCCGGTCCATTTTTGGTGAACAACCTGGGTTGCCCTTGCTGATTGGTGTATAAATTCATCCACCAATAAAAAAGTGCTGTCCAGAGTACTGAAACAAAAAAAAAAGCTTAGATGCCTTCTTTTTCAAATAATGATAGCAAGAGAACGAAGAAAAATTGATAATAGGAGTAAATTAGAAAGTTGCTTAAAATTGCATGCATTTTCTGAATTACAAAAGAAAAAAATTGGGTTCAGTGTCCTTTTAACATCAATTTTGATGATATCAAAAATAGTAGCACAGATAAAATGATTAGCATGTTGAAGCAAGCGAACAATGCTAGACAAATCAGAATCCGTTTCCTGTTGCGCTAAGCTTTCCAACCAAAAAGTTGATGCAGCTGCAACATCAGCCATATATATATAGCAGGCCTAAGAATAGATTTAGATAGAATATATATATATATATATATATATAGCAGCAGTTTTGCAACAATGTTATACATAAGCAGTAACACTAGATGGCAGCACTATTTCCTGTCCTGTAGTGCTTCAGGCATGTGCACGCTACCTACCTTGGTATCTCTTTAACAAAGAATAACATGAGAATAAAAAATTTTGATAATAGAAGTAAATTGGAAACTTTTTTAAAAATGTATTCTCTATCTGAATAATGAAAGAAAATTTTTGGGTTTAATGTCCCTTTAATGCTCCTGAAAAATGCTCAATGATTCTGCAAGATATTACTAAAATTAAGGTTGAATTTGGAGATAAACCAGGAAGGCTTCTTTCTATGGCTTTAAAAAGGAGACAATTAAAATCACATATCCACACCATAAAAGATAAAAACGGGAAGTCCTGTGCGGATAGCCCAGTCATCGAAAAGGTATTCAGAGATTATTACCAGTTATTATGTAACCTGAAATACACACAAATACTCAAGGAACACCTCAAGTTAATTAGCAGCTCTTGTAAGTGTTATAAAATCATAAAAAGTCTTACTGATAGCAAAAACATTCAATACAGAGGAAATTCACAGACAAAATCACAATGCATAATTTTACAATTGTAAAATTATGCATTGTGATTTTATGTGTTTTTATGCGATTCTTAGAATGCACTTGATTTTTAGATTTGATTAGTATTATTTATAGGAATATATTGTAACAACATATTTTTTATCTATGAAATTCTCTTATCTATGTAATTTTTATCTATGTAACTATTATTGTCCAAATGAACTCAAGCTGTTTTTTAAGAGACACTAGTTTTTCGTAAGAAAGCGGGTGTCCTTTTTCCCTTTTCTTAATTGGGTTGATGAACTGAGTGCACGGTCCAATCAAAACATGAAAGGACGTATAAATAGATGAACACTGAATCTCTTCCAGACTGCTCTTGAAAAAGCCCGGGCGTACGCCAGGAGAAACACGTTGAGCTACTTTTGTCCTGTTTGGGCTTCCCTAGACTAATGCAACTACAGGTATCATATTGATGTCTTAAGAAAGATGGAATCAATCAGCTGTCTGGCAGCTGACGGTGTAATCGGAAGTGGGACTTTTTCAGTTTTTTTAAAAGGCTTTAAAGAACTTACGTCTAAGTAAGTAGGTTTTTATGTACGTATGCCTGATTGTTAATTAATCTACTTTGAATCCGATTTTGCGCTGCTCTCTTATATCCCTTATTATACCATTATGTAACCTGGACAAGGATCAACCACCTCAGAATAGAAAAGAACCACAAGACACAGAAGAAAATTAGATAAATAACTACCTTAAAAACATGAAATTGCCTTTCTTGCAATCTGGATAGTCAATTCATAACTGAAGAAGTACTTCAAGCCATTCACTCCCTCACTACCGGAAAACTAAGCCTGGGGCCCGACGGCCTTAGCACTAAATATTACAAACTTTTAGCTAATATAATACTGCATTTGACAGATTTATTTAACACACTACACAAATCAACTGGTTTCTCGCCCTCCATGTTGTCTGCTCACATAAATCTACTCCCAAAACCAGGTAAACACGGACATAAAAATCTATGCCAAAATTCTCACTCATCGTCTCAATAAATATTTACCACATTTGATCTCTCCTGACCAGGTGGGCTTCATCCCAGGAAGGGAAGCAAGAGACAATACCATTCACTTATTAAGCTATGCGCGCCTTCACAACATACCAATGATGTTCGTGTCCACCGACGCAGGTAAGGAATTTGACCGGGTGAATGGGAACTTTCTTCGAGCTTTCCTGTGAAAGATGAAATTTGGCTAAGCATTCATTCATAAAGTATTCCCCCTATACTTCTCCAACTGCACAAATCAAGGCAAATTGACTATCATCTGACCCCTTACTAATCTGGAATGGCACACGTCAGGGTTGTCCACTGTCCCCATTATTGTTTGCCTTGTTCTTACCCAGAAATTCAGAGCTACCCTACAAAATGTGTGTGTATATGTATATATCTATATATATATATATATATATATATATATATATACATGTTAGCCATGTATGCGGACAGCATTCTCTTAACCCTTACACAACCTATATCATCACTGACCGCAGTCCTAGAAGAATTTGCCTTATATGGAGAAGTCTATAACTTTCATTTAAACTCTTCGTAGTCTTGAACTCTTGTAAACATTCCCCAATTGGAACTATGTCAGGTTTTAAAGCAGTGCCCCCTCACCTTTAAACTTAAATACCTCAGGATCTAACTGCCTCTCTATCTACCTTATTTGAAGCAAACTATACTGGTCTAATGGCATGGATCTCCCAGGATCTCTCAACCTTGATGAACAACCCCCTGTCTTGGCTAAGCCACATTGGGGTCCTAAAAATTAATGCACTCTCTAGAATGTTATACTATTTTCAAACCTTAGCAATACCTTTACCCCATAAAAAAAAATCCGACTCCAAAGTCAGCTTGAAAGATTCATATGGAAAAACCTAAAACCTGGAGTACCTAAAAGTACCCTTCATCTCCCTAAGGAACTAGGGGGCCTGGGATTACCAAACCTAGATTTATATCATAAAGCTATTACATTACAAAAGCAAGCAGAGTGGTGTTCAAACTCTAAAGACAAACACTTGGTACAAATATAAGATATCCTCAACATAAAAAACATTGGTATACAAGGCTGAGTGACACCAAAACATTTACCAAAAACACTAAAGGACCATCCTATCTTACTGGAGTTCTTTAAACAATGGGACAAGATTCTTCATGTACATCACTAAATATTATCTACACCGTCACCTCTAACAACTTATGTCAACAATCCAGACCGGCTACTTTATGACCACATGCAAAACAGAATGAGAAGCAGTCTGCCAAAAACGAACAGCAGCATCAATAGCTTGTTCTATGGCCCGGTTACCACCTGGTAGTAGCTTCTTTCTGCCCAATTGTGCTTTCACAGAGGAAAACTTTCCTGTAGTATATCAGTCTGATCCCGCCGACATGGTCAGTCCAGCCCCGAAATACCAGACAATTCTCCTCTGAACAAGGAACATGACAACCCCAGACGATCGTTTTGGCCTCCTTTGGGCCTCGGCAGTGAGGTGCAGCCATATCCCTCTAAGCACATTGGGCAAAGAGTCCACGTCAGGTTTCCCCCATCACCCTTAGGGAGACTATCCCCAGGGTCATATTTACATATGCAAAACAGAATGAGAAGCAGTCTGCCAGGAACGAACAGCAGCATCAATAGCTTGTTCTATGGCCCGGTTACCACCTGGTAGTAGCTTCTTTCTGCCCAATTGTGCTTTCACAGAGGAAAACTTTCCTGTAGTATATCAGTCTGATCCCGCCGACATGGTCAGTCCAGCCCCGAAATACCAGGCAATTCTCCTCTGAACAAGGAACATGACAACCCCAGACGATCGTTTCGGCCTCCTTTGGGCCTCGTCAGTGAGGTGCAGCCATATCCCTCTAAGCACATTGGGCAAGGAGTCCACGTCTGGTTTCCCCCATCACCCTTAGGGAGACTATCCCCAGGGTCATATTTACATATGCAAAACAGAATGAGAAGCAGTCTGCCAGGAACGAACAGCAGCATCAATAGCTTGTTCTATGGCCCGGTTACCACCTGGTAGTAGCTTCTTTCTGCCCCATTGTGCTTTCACAGAGGAAAACTTTCCTGTAGTATATCAGTCTGATCCCGCCGACATGGTCAGTCCAGCCCCGAAATACCAGGCAATTCTCCTCTGAACAAGGAACATGACAACCCCAGACAATCGTTTTGGCCTCCTTTGGGCCTCGTCAGTGAGGTGCAGCCATATCCCTCTAAGCACATTGGGCAAGGAGTCCACGTCTGGTTTCCCCCATCACCCTTAGGGAGACTATCCCCAGGGTCATATTTACATATGCAAAACAGAATGAGAAGCAGTCTGCCAGGAACGAACAGCAGCATCAATAGCTTGTTCTATGGCCCGGTTACCACCTGGTAGTAGCTTCTTTCTGCCCAATTGTGCTTTCACAGAGGAAAACTTTCCTGTAGTATATCAGTCTGATCCCGCCGACATGGTCAGTCCAGCCCCGAAATACCAGGCAATTCTCCTCTGAGCAAGGAACATGACAACCCCAGACGATTGTTTCGGCCTCCTTTGGGCCTCGTCAGTGAGGTGCAGCCATATCCCTCTAAGCACATTGGGCAAGGAGTCCACGTCTGGTTTCCCCCATCACCCTTAGGGAGACTATCCCCAGGGTCATATTTACATATGCAAAACAGAATGAGAAGCAGTCTGCCAGGAACGAACAGCAGCGTCAATAGCTTGTTCTATGGCCCGGTTACCACCTGGTAGTAGCTTCTTTCTGCCCAATTGTGCTTTCACAGAGGAAAACTTTCCTGTAGTATATCAGTCTGATCCCGCCGACATGGTCAGTCCAGCCCCGAAATACCAGGCAATTCTCCTCTGAACAAGGAACATGACAACCCCAGACGATCATTTCGGCCTCCTTTGGACCTCGTCAGTGAGGTGCAGCCATATCCCTCTAAGCACATTGGGCAAGGAGTCCACGTCTGGTTTCCCCCATCACCCTTAGGGAGACTATCCCCAGGGTCATATTTACATATGCAAAACAGAATGAGAAGCAGTCTGCCAGGAACGAACAGCAGCATCAATAGCTTGTTCTATGGCCCGGTTACCACCTGGTAGTAGCTTCTTTCTGCCCAATTGTGCTTTCACAGAGGAAAACTTTCCTGTAGTATATCAGTCTGATCCCGCCGACATGGTCAGTCCAGCCCCGAAATACCAGGCAATTCTCCTCTGAACAAGGAACATGACAACCCCAGACGATTGTTTCGGCCTCCTTTGGGCCTCGTCAGTGAGGTGCAGCCATATCCCTCTAAGCACATTGGGCAAGGAGTCCACGTCTGGTTTCCCCCATCACCCTTAGGGAGACTATCCCCAGGGTCATATTTACATATGCAAAACAGAATGAGAAGCAGTCTGCCAGGAATGAACAGCAGCATCAATAGCTTGTTCTATGGCCCGGTTACCACCTGGTAGTAGCTTCTTTCTGCCCAATTGTGCTTTCACAGAGGAAAACTTTCCTGTAGTATATCAGTCTGATCCCGCCGACATGGTCAGTCCAGCCCCGAAATACCAGGCAATTCTCCTCTGAACAAGGAACATGACAACCCCAGACGATCGTTTCGGCCTCCTTTGGGCCTTGTCAGTGAGGTGCAGCCATATCCCTCTAAGCACATTTGGCAAGGAGTCCACGTCTGGTTTCCCCCATCACCCTTAGGGAGACTATCCCCAGGGTGATATTTACATATGCAAAACAGAATGAGAAGCAGTCTGCCAGGAACGAACAGCAGCATCAATAGCTTGTTCTATGGCCCGGTTACCACCTGGTAGTAGCTTCTTTCTGCCCAATTGTGCTTTCACAGAGGAAAACTTTCCTGTAGTATATCAGTCTGATCCCGCCGACATGGTCAGTCCAGCCCCGAAATACCAGGCAATTCTCCTCTAAACAAGGAACATGACAACCCCAGACGATCGTTTCGGCCTCCTTTGGGCCTCGTCAGTGAGGTGCAGCCATATCCCTCTAAGCACATTGGGCAAGGAGTCCACGTCTGGTTTCCCCCATCACCCTTAGGGAGACTATCCCCAGGGTCATATTTACATATGCAAAACAGAATGAGAAGCAGTCTGCCAGGAACGAACAGCAGCATCAATAGCTTGTTCTATGGCCCGGTTACCACCTGGTAGTAGCTTCTTTCTGCCCAATTGTGCTTTCACAGAGGAAAACTTTCCTGTAGTATATCAGTCTGATCCCGCCGACATGGTCAGTCCAGCCCCGAAATACCAGGCAATTCTCCTCTGAACAAGGAACATGACAACCCCAGACGATCGTTTCGGCCTCCTTTGGGTCTTGTCAGTGAGGTGCAGCCATATCCCTCTAAGCACATTGGGCAAGGAGTCCACGTCTGGTTTCCCCCATCACCCTTAGGGAGACTATCCCCAGGGTCATATTTACATATGCAAAACAGAATGAGAAGCAGTCTGCCAGGAACGAACAGCAGCATCAATAGCTTGTTCTATGGCCCGGTTACCACCTGGTAGTAGCTTCTTTCTGCCCAATTGTGCTTTCACAGAGGAAAACTTTCCTGTAGTATATCAGTCTGATCCCGCCGACATGGTCAGTCCAGCCCCGAAATACCAGGCAATTCTCCTCTGAACAAGGAACATGACAACCCCAGACGATCGGTTCGGCCTCCTTTGCGCCTCGTCAGTGAGGTGCAGCCATATCCCTCTAAGCACATTGGGCAAGGAGTCCACGTCTGGTTTCCCCCATCACCCTTAGGGAGACTATCCCCAGGGTCATATTTACATATGCAAAACAGAATGAGAAGCAGTCTGCCAGGAACGAACAGCAGCATCAATAGCTTGTTCTATGGCCCGGTTACCACCTGGTAGTAGCTTCTTTCTGCCCAATTGTGCTTTCACAGAGGAAAACTTTCCTGTAGTATATCAGTCTGATCCCGCCGACATGGTCAGTCCAGCCCCGAAATACCAGGCAATTCTCCTCTGAACAAGGAACATGACAACCCCAGACGATCGTTTCGGCCTCCTTTGCGCCTCGTCAGTGAGGTGCAGCCATATCCCTCTAAGCACATTGGGCAAGGAGTCCACGTCTGGTTTCCCCCATCACCCTTAGGGAGACTATCCCCAGGGTCATATTTACATATGCAAAACAGAATGAGAAGCAGTCTGCCAGGAACGAACAGCAGCATCAATAGCTTGTTCTATGGCCCGGTTACCACCTGGTAGTAGCTTCTTTCTGCCCAATTGTGCTTTCACAGAGGAAAACTTTCCTGTAGTATATCAGTCTGATCCCGCCGACATGGTCAGTCCAGCCCCGAAATACAAGGCAATTCTCCTCTGAACAAGGAACATGACAACCCCAGACGATCGTTTCGGCCTACTTTGGGCCTCGTCAGTGAGGTGCAGCCATATCCCTCTAAGCACATTGGGCAAGGAGTCCACGTCTGGTTTCCCACATCACCCTTAGGGAGACTATCCCCAGGGTCATATTTACATATGCAAAACAGAATGAGAAGCAGTCTGCCAGGAACGAACAGCAGCATCAATAGCTTCTTCTATGGCCTGGTTACCACCTGGTAGTAGCTTCTTTCTGCCCAATTGTGCTTTCACAGAGGAAAACTTTCCTGTAGTATATCAGTCTGATCCCGCCGACATGGTCAGTCCAGCCCCGAAATACAAGGCAATTCTCCTCTGAACAAGGAACATGACAACCCCAGACGATCGTTTCGGCCTACTTTGGGCCTCGTCATTGAGGTGCAGCCATATCCCTCTAAGCACATTGGGCAAGGAGTCCACGTCTGGTTTCCCACATCACCCTTAGGGAGACTATCCCCAGGGTCATATTTACATATGCAAAACAGAATGAGAAGCAGTCTGCCAGGAACGAACAGCAGCATCAATAGCTTCTTCTATGGCCTGGTTACCACCTGGTAGTAGCTTCTTTCTGCCCAATTGTGCTTTCACAGAGGAAAACTTTCCTGTAGTATATCAGTCTGATCCCGCCGACATGGTCAGTCCAGCCCCGAAATACAAGGCAATTCTCCTCTGAACAAGGAACATGACAACCCCAGACGATCGTTTCGGCCTACTTTGGGCCTCGTCAGTGAGGTGCAGCCATATCCCTCTAAGCACATTGGGCAAGGAGTCCACGTCTGGTTTCCCACATCACCCTTAGGGAGACTATCCCCAGGGTCATATTTACATATGCAAAACAGAATGAGAAGCAGTCTGCCAGGAACGAACAGCAGCATCAATAGCTTCTTCTATGGCCTGGTTACCACCTGGTAGTAGCTTCTTTCTGCCCAATTGTGCTTTCACAGAGGAAAACTTTCCTGTAGTATATCAGTCTGATCCCGCCGACATGGTCAGTCCAGCCCCGAAATACAAGGCAATTCTCCTCTGAACAAGGAACATGACAACCCCAGACGATCGTTTCGGCCTACTTTGGGCCTCGTCATTGAGGTGCAGCCATATCCCTCTAAGCACATTGGGCAAGGAGTCCACGTCTGGTTTCCCACATCACCCTTAGGGAGACTATCCCCAGGGTCATATTTACATATGCAAAACAGAATGAGAAGCAGTCTGCCAGGAACGAACAGCAGCATCAATAGCTTCTTCTATGGCCTGGTTACCACCTGGTAGTAGCTTCTTTCTGCCCAATTGTGCTTTCACAGAGGAAAACTTTCCTGTAGTATATCAGTCTGATCCCGCCGACATGGTCAGTCCAGCCCCGAAATACCAGGCAATTCTCCTCTGAACAAGGAACATGACAACCCCAGACGATCGTTTCGGCCTCCTTTGGGCCTCGTCAGTGAGGTGCAGCCATATCCCTCTAAGCACATTGGGCAAGGAGTCCACGTCTGGTTTCCCCCATCACCCTTAGGGAGACCCTTAGGGAGCCACTGAGCTGTTGTTCGTTCCTGGTAGAGCGCTTCTCTCTTCGTATGCAAATACTTTATGACCACCACTTCACTGACAGGGCTAAGTATAATATTGGACAGGTAACCTTTAATAAACTGACAGGCCCTACACTTAAATCAAACATCAAACTCAAAAACTTAAAATATCCAACTCCATTGGTACACATATAATTAAAATAAGCCACTACCTAAACACACACAAGAGGAAACAACAAATCACAAGGGCACTCACAACATATGAAAAGACATGCTTAAAGGGACAGTAAAGTCATAATTAGACATTCATGAGTTAGACAGAGAATACAACTTTCCAATTTACTTCTTTTTAATTTGTATCCTTCTCTTGTTATCCTTTGCTGAAAGGTTTATCTAGGAAAGCTCAGGAGCAGCAAAGAACCTAGGTTCTAGCTGCTGATTGGTGGCTGCATATACACACACCGATTGTCATTGGCTCACCCATGTGTTCAGTTAGAAAGCAGTAGTGCATTACTGCTCCTTCAAAAAAATGATACTAAGAGAATTAAAGGAACACTGAACCCAAATTTATTCTTTCGTGATTCAGATAGAGCATGACATTTTAAGCAACTTTCTAATTTACTCCTATTATCAACTTTTCTTCATTCTCTTGGTATCTTTATTTGAAATGCAAGAATGTAAGTTTAGATGCCGGCCCATTTTTAGTGAACAACCTGGGTTGTTCTTGCTGATTGGTTGATGAATTCATCCATCAATAAAAAAGTGCTGTCCAGAGGTCTGAACCAAAAACAAAAGCTTGGATGCCTTCTTTTTCAAATAAAGATAGCAAGAGAACGAAGAAACAATAGGAGTAAATTAGAAAGTTGCTTAAAATTGCATGCTCTATCTGAATCACAAAAGAAAAAATTTGGGCTCAGTGTCCCTTTAAAGGGACAGTCAACACCAGAATTTTTGTTGTTTAACCCCTTAATGACCACAGCACTTTTCCATTTTCTGTCCGTTTGGGACCAAGGCTATTTTTACATTTTTGCGGTGTTTGTGTTTAGCTGTAATTTTCATCTTACTCATTTACTGTACCCACACATATTATATACCGTTTTTCTCGCCATTAAATGGACTTTCTAAAGATACCATTATTTTCATCATATCTTATAATTTACTATAAAAAAATTATAAAATATGAGGAAACAATTGAAAAAAACACACTTTTTCTAACTTTGACCCCCAAAATCTGTTACACATCTACAACCACCAAAAAACACCCGTGCTAAATAGTTTCTAAATTTTGTCCTGAGTTTAGAAATACCCAATGTTTACATCTTCTTTGCTTTTTTTGTAAGTTATAGGGCCATAAATACAAGTAGCACTTTGCTATTTCCAAACCATTATTTTTCAAAATTAGCGCTAGTTACATTAGAACACTAATATCTTTCAGGAATCTCTGAATATCCATTGACATGTATATATTTTTTTTTAGTAGACATCCCAAAGTATTCATCTAGGCCCATTTTGGTATATTTCATGCCACCATTTCACCGCCAAATGCGATTAAATACAAAAAATCGTTCACTTTTTTACAAATTTTTTCACAAACTTTTGGTTTCTCACTGAAATTATTTACAAACAGCTTGTGCAATTATGGCTTAAATGGTTGTAAATTCTTCTCTGGGATCCCCTTTGTTCAGAAATAGCAGACATATATGGCTTTGGCGTTGCTTTTTAGTAATTAGAAGGCTGCTAAATGCCACTGCGCACTACACGTGTATTATGCCTAGCAGTGAAGGGGTTAATTAGGGAGCATGTAGGGAGCTTCTAGGGTTAATTTTAGCTTTAGTGTAGTGTAGTAGACAACCCCAAGTATTGATCTAGGCCCATTTTGGTATATTTCATGCCACCATTTCACCGCCAAATGCGATCAAATTAAAAAAAACGTTAAATTTTTCACAATTTTAGGTTTCTCACTGAAATCATTTACAAACAGCTTGTGCAATTATGGCACAAATGGTTGTAAATGCTTCTCTGGGATTCCCTTTGTTCAGAAATAGCAGACATATATGGCTTTGGCGTTGCTTTTTGGTAATTAGAAGGCCGCCAAATGCCGCTGCATTTCACACGTGTATTATGGCTAGCAGTGAAGGGGTTAATTATGTAGCTTGTAGGGAGCTTGCAGGGTTAATTTTAGCTTTAGTGTAGAGCTCAGCCTCCCACCTGAAACATGAGACCCCCTGATCCCTCCCAAACAGCTCTCTTCCCTCCCCCACCCCCCAATTGTCCCCGCCATCTTAAGTACTGGCAGAAACTCTGCCAGTACTAAAATAAAAGCTATATTTGGGCTTTTTTTGTGTTTTTTTTTAGCATATTTACATATGCTGCTGTGTAGGATCCCCCCTTAGCCCCCAGCCTCACTGATCCCCCACCAAAGAGCTCTCTAACCCTCCCCCTCTGCCTTAATGGGCGCCATCTTGGGTACTGGCAGCTGTCTGCCAGTACCCAGTTTAGTGAAAAAATGTGCCTTTTTATAAAAAAAAAACCCTTTTCTGTAGTGTAGCTTCCCCCCCCCCCCCAAGATCAACCCCCCACCCCTTCCACATCTCTTAGCTGTTTATTTACAGCTTTCAAAAACTTATTTTTCTGTACTTTTGAAAGTTTATTTTTATGTAGTGTAGCGGTTCCCTCCCGCTCCCGCCCCGTGCACGCGCGCGCTCCCGCCCCTCCCGCCCCTGATCCCGCCCCCCTCCACTCCACTGGGCACATCGATGGCCGCCCACCCGCCTCCCAGACTTGCTCCCACCCACCAACGATACCGGCCACCGATGTCCGGTGCAGAGAGGGCCACAGAGTGGCTCTCTCTGCATCGGATGGCCAAGGGGGGTTATTGCAGGATGCCTCCATATCGAGGCATCACTGCAATAACCGGAAAGCAGCTGGAAGCGAGCAGGATCGCTTCCAGCTGCTTTCCAGACCAAGGACGTACGCCACACGTCCTCGGTCATTAACTGTATTTTTTTTGAGGACGTGTGGCGTACGTCCTTGGTCCTTAAGGGGTTAAAAAGAAAGATAATACATTTATTACCCATTCCCCAATTTTGCATAACCAACACAGTTATAATAATACACGTTTTACCTCTGTAATTATATTGTATCTAAGCCTCTGCTGACTGCCCCCGTATTTCAGTTCTTTTGACAGACATGCAGTTTAGCCAATCAGTGCTCACTCCTAGGTCACTTTGCGTGCATGAGCTCAATGTTATCTATATGAATCATGTGAACTAATGCCCTCTAGTGGTCAAAATGTATTCAGATTAGAGGCAGTCTTCAAGGTCTAAGAAATTAGCATATGAACCTCCTAGTTTTAGCTTTCAACTAAGAATACCAAAAGAACAAAGCAAAATTGGTGATAAAAGTAAATTGGGAAGTTGTTTAAAATTGCATGCCCTATTTAAAACATGAAATTTTTTTTTGGACTTGACTGTCCCTTTAAGGAAATTTGATAATAGAAGTAAACTGGAAAGTTATATAAAATTGAATGTTCTATCTAAATCATGAAAGAAAAAAAATTGGGTTTCATGTTCCTTTAATGCAACCCTTCCCTAAACACCTTATATCCCTGACCTACCAACAACCAAACACATCTTTCCCTGAAAAGAGAGCGAGATAAAAGCCTGGATTTAGAAACTATCGGCTAGATTTGGAGTTTGGCGGTAAAAGGGCTGTTAACGCTCCGCGGGTTTTTTTCTGGCCGCACCATAAATTTAACTCTGGTATCGAGAGTTCAAACAAATGCTGCGTTAGGCTCCAAAAAAGGAGCGTAGAGCATTTTTACCGCAAATGCAACTCTCGATACCAGAGTTGCTTACGGACGCGGCCGGCCTCAAAAACGTGCTCGTGCACGATTCTCCCATAGGAAACAATGGGGCTGTTTGAGCTGAAAAAAAACCTAACACCTGCAAAAAAGCAGCGTTCAGCTCCTAACGCAGCCCCATTGTTTCCTATGGGGAAACACTTCCTACATCTGCACCTAACACTCTAACATGTACCCCGAGTCTAAACACCCCTAGCCTTACACTTATTAACCCCTAATCTGCCGCCCCCGCTATCGCTGACCCCTGCATTACACTTTTAACCCCTAATCTGCCGCTCCGTAAACCGCCGCCACCTACGTTATCCCTATGTACCCCTAATCTGCTGCCCTAACATCGCCGACCCCTATGTTATATTTATTAACCCCTAATCTGCCCCCCACAACGTCGCCGACACCTGCCTACACTTATTAACCCCTAATCTGCCGACCGGACCGCACCGCTATTATAATAAAGTTATTAACCCCTAATCCGCCTCACTAACCCTATCATAAATAGTATTAACCCCTAATCTGCCCTCCCTAACATCGCCGACACCTACCTTCAATTATTAACCCCTAATCTGCCGACCGGAGCTCACCGCTATTCTAATAAATGTATTAACCCCTAAAGCTAAGTCTAACCCTAACACTAACACCCCCCTAAGTTAAATATAATTTTTATCTAACGAAATAAATTAACTCTTATTAAATAAATGATTCCTATTTAAAGCTAAATACTTACCTGTAAAATAAATCCTAATATAGCTACAATATAAATTACATTTATATTATAGCTATTTTAGGATTAATATTTATTTTACAGGCAACTTTGTAATTATTTTAACCAGGTACAATAGCTATTAAATAGTTAAGAACTATTTAATAGTTACCTAGTTAAAATAATAACAAATTTACCTGTAAAATAAATCCTAACCTAAGATATAATTAAACCTAACACTACCCTATCAATAAAATAATTAAATAAACTACCTACAATTACCTACAATTAACCTAACACTACACTATCAATAAATTAATTAAACACAATTGCTACAAATAAATACAATTAAATAAACTATCTAAAGTACAAAAAATAAAAAAGAACTAAGTTACAGAAAATAAAAAAATATTTACAAACATAAGAAAAATATTACAACAATTTTAAACTAATTACACCTACTCTAAGACCCCTAATAAAATAACAAAGACCCCCAAAATAAAAAATTCCCTACCCTATTCTAAAATACAAAAATTACAAGCTCTTTTACCTTACCAGCCCTGAACAGGGCCCTTTGCGGGGCATGCCCCAAGAATTTCAGCTCTTTTGCCTGTAAAAAAAAACATACAATACCCCCCCCCCCCCAACATTACAACCCACCACCCACATACCCCTAATCTAACCCAAACCCCCTTAAATAAACCTAACACTAATCCCCTGAAGATCTTCCTACCTTGTCTTCACCATCCAGGTATCACCGATCCGTCCTGGCTCCAAGATCTTCATCCAACCCAAGCGGGGGTTGGCGATCCATAATCCGGTGCTCCAAAGTCTTCCTCCTATCCGGCAAGAAGAGGACATCCGGACCGGCAAACATCTTCTCCAAGCGGCATCTTCTATGTTCTTCCATCCGATGACGACCGGCTCCATCTTGAAGACCTCCAGCGCGGATCCATCCTCTTCTTCCGACGACTAGACGACGAATGACGGTTCCTTTAAGGGACGTCATCCAAGATGGCGTCCCTCGAATTCCGATTGGCTGATAGGATTCTATCAGCCAATCGGAATTAAGGTAGGAATATTCTGATTGGCTGATGGAATCAGCCAATCAGAATCAAGTTCAATCCGATTGGCTGATCCAATCAGCCAATCAGATTGAGCTCGCATTCTATTGGCTGATCGGAACAGCCAATAGAATGCGAGCTCAATCTGATTGGCTGATTGGATCAGCCAATCGGATTGAACTTGATTCTGATTGGCTGATTCCATCAGCCAATCAGAAAATTCCTACCTTAATTCCGATTGGCTGATAGAATCCTATCAGCCAATCGGAATTCGAGGGACGCCATCTTGGATGACGTCCCTTAAAGGAACCGTCATTCGTCGTCTAGTCGTCGGAAGAAGAGGATGGATCCGCGCTGGAGGTCTTCAAGATGGAGCCGGTCGTCATCGGATGGAAGAACATAGAAGATGCCGCTTGGAGAAGATGTTTGCCGGTCCGGATGTCCTCTTCTTGCCGGATAGGAGGAAGACTTTGGAGCACCGGATTATGGATCGCCAACCCCCGCTTGGGTTGGATGAAGATCTTGGAGCCAGGACGGATCGGTGATACCTGGATGGTGAAGACAAGGTAGGAAGATCTTCAGGGGATTAGTGTTAGGTTTATTTAAGGGGGTTTGGGTTAGATTAGGGGTATGTGGGTGGTGGGTTGTAATGTTGGGGGGGGGGTATTGTATGTTTTTTTTTACAGGCAAAAGAGCTGAAATTCTTGGGGCATGCCCCGCAAAGGGCCCTGTTCAGGGCTGGTAAGGTAAAAGAGCTTGTAATTTTTGTATTTTAGAATAGGGTAGGGAATTTTTTATTTTGGGGGTCTTTGTTATTTTATTAGGGGGCTTAGAGTAGGTGTAATTAGTTTAAAATTGTTGTAATATTTTTCTTATGTTTGTAAATATTTTTTTATTTTCTGTAACTTAGTTCTTTTTTATTTTTTGTACTTTAGATAGTTTATTTAATTGTATTTATTTGTAGCAATTGTGTTTAATTAATTTATTGATAGTGTAGTGTTAGGTTAATTGTAGGTAATTGTAGGTAGTTTATTTAATTATTTTATTGATAGGGTAGTGTTAGGTTTAATTATATCTTAGGTTAGGATTTATTTTACAGGTAAATTTGTTATTATTTTAACTAGGTAACTATTAAATAGTTCTTAACTATTTAATAGCTATTGTACCTGGTTAAAATAATTACAAAGTTGCCTGTAAAATAAATATTAATCCTAAAATAGCTATAATATAAATGTAATTTATATTGTAGCTATATTAGGATTTATTTTACAGGTAAGTATTTAGCTTTAAATAGGAATCATTTATTTAATAAGAGTTAATTTATTTCGTTAGATAAAAATTATATTTAACTTAGGGGGGTGTTAGTGTTAGGGTTAGACTTAGCTTTAGGGGTTAATACATTTATTAGAATAGCGGTGAGCTCCGGTCGGCAGATTAGGGGTTAATAATTGAAGGTAGGTGTCGGCGATGTTAGGGAGGGCAGATTAGGGGTTAATACTATTTATGATAGGGTTAGTGAGGCGGATTAGGGGTTAATAACTTTATTATAGTAGCGCTCAGGTCCGCTCGGCAGATTAGGGGTTAATAAGTGTAGGCAGGTGGAGGCGACGTTGTGGGGGGCAGATTAGGGGTTAATAAATATAACATAGGGGTCGGCGATGTTAGGGGCAGCAGATTAGGGGTACATAGCGATAACGTAGGTGGCGGCGATTTGCGGTCGGAAGATTAGGGGTTAATTATTTTAAGTAGCTTGCGGCGACGTTGTGGGGGGCAAGTTAGGGGTTAATAAATATAATATAGGGGTCGGCGGGGTTAGGGGCAGCAGATTAGGGGTACATAAGTATAACGTAGGTGGCGGTCGGCAGATTAGGGGTTAAAAATTTTAATCGAGTGGCGGCGATGTGGGGGGACCTCAGTTTAGGGGTACATAGGTAGTTTATGGGTGTTAGTGTACTTTAGGGTACAGTAGTTAAGAGCTTTATAAACCGGCGTTAGCCAGAAAGCTCTTAACTCCTGCTTTTTTCAGGCGGCTGGAATCTTGTCGTTAGAGCTCTAACGCTCACTGCAGAAACGACTCTAAATACCAGCGTTAGAAAGATCCCATTGAAAAGATAGGCTACGCAAATGGCGTAGGGGGATCTGCGGTATGGAAAAGTCGCGGCTGTAAAGTGAGCGTTAGACCCTTTAATCACTGACTCCAAATACCAGCGGGCGGCCAAAACCAGCGTTAGGAGCCTCTAACGCTGGTTTTGACGGCTACCGCCGAACTCTAAATCTAGGCCTATATTAGCAGACTAAGAAGTTTACAATAAAGCCCTTCTAAAAAGTACTGCCAAAGACATACTCTTAGAATCAATCTTAGTGATATCAATAACAGCATCACAAATGAAAGCATTAGCACTTAAGTAATAAAAGGTTAAAAAAAAAATCTTCACTAGCAGAATAATTAAAACACTGCTCAGAAAGACAATATAACCAAATGGAAAAAGAAGCAGCCACACCAGAAATAGAAACGACTGGCTTAAAAATATAACCTGCTTGCTGAAAAGCCCATATGAAAGGATTCCAACTTTTAAGCTAAACGGTCTATAAAGGAAGAGCTATGTTCCAAAGAGCAATAGTAGTACGCTTAGCTAAGGCCCCATGAATTTTATGAACAGTTTCCCAAAGATAAATATTAGAAGCCGGCAAATGGTACATTTTCTAAAACTTTGCAGAAGGATTAAAAAAAGATTACCTGGTTTAACCCAATCCCTAGAAACTATCTCAGAGACATCATCAGGAAAAACCTCAGATTTAACCATAGATTTATAAAGTCTAAATGATTTCCAGACATCTTAACTTCCTTAGGTAAACAAAATCTCCTTAAAAAGTGAATACTTTAAAATTTAAATAAAAAAGGATGACTGATTCATGATCAGAAGACGACCCCTGATCTTTAGAATAAACCTCTCCCTCTGAGGAGTAAGCAGCTTCATGACCAGAAACGTTAACCCCAGAAGACTTAGAGATAGTAGAAGGTAAATTATGGACTGACATGTTATGCCTACTTAAAGGGACAGTCAACACCAGACTTCTTGTTGTTTTAAAAGATATATAATCTCTTAATTACCCATTCCCCAGTTTTGCATAACCAACACAGTTATAATAATATACGTTTTACCTCTGTAATTACCTTGTATCTAATCCTCTCCAGACTGCCCCCTTATTTCAGTTCTGTTGACAGACTTGCATTTTAGCCAATCAGTGCTCACTCCTCGGTAAATTTACGTGCATGAGCTTAATGTTATCTATATGAAACACATGAACTAACGCCCTCTAGTGGTGAAAAACTGTCAAAATGCATTTAGATTAGAGGCGGCCTTCAAGGTCTAAGAAATTAGCATATGAACCTCCTATGTTTAGTTTTCAACTAAGAATACCAAGAGAACAAAACAAAATTGGTGATTAAAGTAAATTGGAAAGTTGTTTAAAATTACATGCCCTATTTGAATAATGAAAGTTTTTTTTTTGACTTGACTGTCCCTTTAAAGCTGTAGCGCAAACAAAGTCCTTAACTCCAGGAGCAAAATCTGAAGTACTCCCCTGTAAGGAAAAAACAGAATGAGCAGAAACGCCTTGAGAAGCAAGAGCAGCATTAGATTGGTCTGAATGCATTAAAACGAGTTAAATAAATGTGCCGGAGGTAATACCTCAGCCTGTTTACAATAAACACATTTAAAATTGCTAGAAAAGTGTTCAGGGGGCTCAGCTTCTAAAGTAGGTTTAGGGACAGAATTAGAAAGCTCCATAATAGCAGAAAACTACAAAAGTAGTAAATGTGCACATACAAGAAAAACATAATTTATGCTTACCTGATAAATTCCTTTCTTCTGTAGTGTGATCAGTCCACGGGTCATCATTACTTCTGGGATATTACTCCTCCCCAACAGGAAGTGCAAGAGGATTCACCCAGCAGAGCTGCATATAGCTCCTCCCCTCTACGTCACTCCCAGTCATTCGACCAAGGACCAACGAGAAAGGAGAAGCCAAGGGTGTAGTGGTGACTGGAGTATAATTTAAAAAATATTTACCTGCCTTAAAAAACAGGGCGGGCCGTGGACTGATCACACTACAGAAGAAAGGAATTTATCAGGTAAGCATAAATTATGTTTTCTTCTGTTAAGTGTGATCAGTCCACGGGTCATCATTACTTCTGGGATACCAATACCAAAGCAAAAGTACACGGATGATGGGAGGGATAGGCAGGCTCTTTATACAGAAGGAACCACTGCCTGAAGAACCTTTCTCCCAAAAATAGCCTCAGAGGAAGCAAAAGTGTCAAATTTGTAAAATTTGGAAAAAGTATGAAGCGAAGACCAAGTTGCAGCCTTGCAAATCTGTTCAACAGAGGCCTCATTCTTAAAGGCCCAAGTGGAAGCCACAGCTCTAGTAGAATGAGCTGTAATTCTTTCAGGAGGCTGCTGTCCAGCAGTCTCATAAGCTAAACGAATTATGCTACGAAGCCAAAAAGAAAGAGAGGTAGCAGAAGCCTTTTGACCTCTCCTCTGACCAGAGTAAACGACAAACAGGGAAGACGTTTGTCGAAATTCCTTAGTTGCCTGTAAGTAAAATTTTAGGGCACGAACTACATCCAGATTGTGCAGAAGACGTTCCTTCTTCGAAGAAGGATTTGGACACAAAGAAGGAACAACAATCTCTTGATTGATATTCCTGTTAGTGACTACCTTAGGTAAGAACCCAGGTTTAGTACGCAGAACTACCTTATCCAAATGAAAAATCAAATAAGGAGAATCACAATGTAAGGCTGATAACTCAGAGACTCTTCGAGCCGAGGAAATAGCCATTAAAAATAGAACTTTCCAAGATAACAACTTTATATCAATGGAATGAAGGGGTTCAAACGGAACGCCCTGTAAAACGTTAAGAACAAGGTTTAAACTCCATGGCGGAGCAACAGTTTTAAACACAGGCTTAATCCTGGCCAAAGCCTGACAAAAAGCCTGAACGTCTGGAACTTCTGACAGACGTTTGTGCAACAGAATGGACAGAGCTGAGATCTGTCCCTTTAATGAACTAGCAGATAAACCCTTTTCTAAACCTTCTTGTAGAAAAGACAATATCCTAGGAATCCTAACCTTACTCCAAGAGTAACCTTTGGATTCGCACCAATATAGGTATTTACGCCATATCTTATGGTAAATCCTTCTGGTAACAGGCTTCCTAGCCTGTATTAAGGTATCAATAACTGACTCAGAAAACCCACGTTTTGATAAAATCAAGCGTTCAATTTCCAAGCAGTCAGCTTCAGAGAAGTTAGATTTTGATGTTTGAAAGGACCCTGTATCAGAAAGTCCTGTTTCAGAGGTAGAGACCAAGGTGGACAGGATGACATGTCCACCAGGTCTGCATACCAAGTCCTGCGTGGCCATGCAGGTGCTATTAGAATAACTGATGCTCTCTCCTGTTTGATTCTGGCAATCAATCGAGGAAGCATCGGGAAGGGTGGAAACACGTAAGCCATCCTGAAGACCCAAGGTGCTGTCAGGGCATCTATCAGGACTGCTCCTGGATCCCTGGATCTGGACCCGTAACGAGGAAGCTTGGCGTTCTGTCGAGACGCCATGAGATCTATCTCTGGTTTGCCCCAATGACGAAGTATTTGAGCAAAGACCTCCGGATGAAGTTCCCACTCCCCCGGATGAAAAGTCTGACGACTTAAGAAATCCGCCTCCCAGTTCTCCACTCCCGGGATGTGGATTGCTGCCAGGTGGCAAGAGTGAGACTCTGCCCAGCGAATTATCTTTGATACTTCCATCATTGCTAGGGAACTTCTTGTCCCTCCCTGATGGTTGATGTAAGCTACAGTCGTGATGTTGTCCGACTGAAACCTGATGAACCCCCGAGTTGTCAACTGGGGCCAAGCCAGGAGGGCATTGAGAACTGCTCTCAATTCCAGAATGTTTATTGGTAGGAGACTCTCCTCCTGACTCCATTGTCCCTGAGCCTTCAGAGAATTCCAGACGGCACCCCAACCTAGAAGGCTGGCGTCTGTTGTTACAATTGTCCAGTCTGGCCTGCTGAATGGCAACCCCCTGGACAGATGTGGCCGAGAAAGCCACCATAGAAGAGAATTTCTGGTCTCTTGATCCAGATTCAGAGAAGGGGACAAGTCTGAGTAATCCCCATTCCACTGACTTAGCATGCACAGTTGCAGTGGTCTGAGGTGTAAGCGTGCAAAGGGTACTATGTCCATTGCCGCTACCATTAAGCCGATTACCTCCATGCATTGAGCCACTGACGGGTGTTGAATGGAATGAAGGGTGTGGCAAGCACTTTGAAGTCTTGTTAACCTGTCTTCTGTCAGGTAAATCTACATTTCTACAGAATCTATAAGAGTCCCCAGGAAGGGAACTCTTGTGAGTGGAACGAGTGAACTTTTCTTTTCGTTCACCTTCCATCCATGTGACCTTAGAAATGCCAGTACTAACTCTGTATGAGACTTGGCAGTTTGAAAGCTTGAAGCTTGTATCAGAATGTCGTCTAGGTACGGAGCTACCGAGATTCCCCGCGGTCTTAGTACCGCCAGAAGAGCACCCAGAACCTTTGTGAAGATTCTTGGAGCTGTAGCCAATCCGAATGGAAGAGCTACAAACTGGTAATGCCTGTCTAGGAAGGCAAACCTTAGGTACCGGTAATGATCTTTGTGAATCGGTATGTGAAGGTAAGCATCCTTTAAATCCACTGTGGTCATGTACTGACCCTTTTGGATCATGGGTAAAATTGTCCGAATAGTCTCCATCTTGAACGATGGAACTCTTAGGAATTTGTTTAGGATTTTTAAGTCCAGGATTGGTCTGAAAGTTCCCTCTTTTTTGGGAACCACAAACAGATTTGAGTAAAACCCTTGTCCCTGTTCCGACCGTGGAACTGGATGGATTACTCCCATAAACAAAAGCTCTTGTACGCAGCGTAGAAACGCCTCTTTCTTTGTTTGGTTTGTTGACAACCTTGACAGATGAAATTTCTCTCTTGGAGGAGAGTATTTGAAGTCCAGAAGGTATCCCTGAGATATTATCTCTAGCGCCCAGGGATCCTGGACATCTCTTGCCCAAGCCTGGGCGAAGAGAGAAAGTCTGCCCCCCACTAGATCCGATCCCGGATCGGGGGCCCTCAATTCATGCTGTTTTAGGGGCAGCAGCAGGTTTCCTGGCCTGCTTGCCCTTGTTCCAAGACTGGTTAGGTCTCCAGCCTTGTCTGTAGCGAGCAACAGATCCTTCTTGTTTTGGAGCAGAGGAAGTTGATGCTGTTCCTGCTTTGAAATTCCTAAAGGAACGAAAATTAGACTGTCTGGCCTTAGGTTTGGCCCTGTCTTGAGGCAGGGCGTGGCCTTTACCTCCTGTAATGTCAGCGATAATTTCTTTCAAACCAGGCCCAAATAAGGTCTGCCCTTTGAAAGGTATATTAAGTAATTTAGACTTAGAAGTAACATCAGCTGACCAGGATTTTAGCCACAGTGCTCTGCGTGCCTGAATGGCGAATCCTGAATTCTTAGCCGTAAGTTTAGTTAAATGTACTACGGCCTCCGAAATGAATGAATTAGCTAGCTTAAGGACTCTAAGCTTGTCCGTAATGTCATCCAGAGTAGCTGAACTAATGGTCTCTTCCAGCGACTCAAACCAGAATGCCGCCGCAGCCGTGACCGGCGCAATGCATGCAAGGGGTTGCAATATAAAACCTTGTTGAACAAACATTTTCTTAAGGTAACCCTCTAACTTTTTATCCATTGGATCTGAAAAGGCACAGCTATCCTCCACCGGGATAGTGGTACGCTTAGCTAAAGTAGAAACTGCTCCCTCCACCTTAGGGACCGTTTGCCATAAGTCCCGTGTGGTGGTGTCTATTGGAAACATCTTTCTAAATATCGGAGGGGGTGAGAACGGCACACCGGGTCTATCCCACTCCTTAGTAATAATTTCAGTAAGTCTCTTAGGTATAGGAAAAACGTCGGTACTCGTTGGTACCGCAAAATATTTATCCAACCTACACATTTTCTCTGGTATTGCAACTGTGTTACAATCATTCAGAGCCGCTAACACCTCCCCTAGTAATACACGGAGGTTCTCCAGCTTAAATTTAAAATTTGAAATATTTGAATCCAATCTGTTTGGATCAGAACCGTCAGCCGCAGACAGAAGCTCTCCGTCCTCATGTTCTGCAAGCTGCGACGCAGTATCTGACATGGTCCTAGTATTATCAGCGCACTCTGTTCTCACCCCAGAGTGATCACGCTTGCCTCTTAATTCTGGTAATTTAGCCAAAACTTCAGTCATAACAGTAGCCATATCTTGTAATGTTATTTGTAATGGCCGCCCAGATGTACTGGGCGCCACAATATCGCGCACCTCCCGAGCGGGAGATGCAGGTACTGACACGTGAGGCGAGTTAGTCGGCATAACTCTCCCCTCGCTGTTTGGTGAAATTTGTTCAATTTGTACAGATTGACTTTTATTTAAAGTAGCATCAATACAGTTAGTACATAAATTTCTATTGGGCTCCACTTTGGCATTAGCACAAATAGCACAGGTATCTTCCTCTGAATCAGACATGTTTAACACACTAGCAAATAAACTTGCAACTTGGAATACTATTCAAGTAAAATACTATGAAAACGTACTGTGCCTATAAGAAGCACAGAAGATTTATGACAGTTGAAAATTAATAAACTGAAAAAGTTATAGCATCAATCTTTGTAAACAACACAACTTTAGCAAAGGTTTGTTCCCATTAGCAAAAGACAACTAACCCTGATAGCAGAAAAAAAATTACAGAATAAACGTTTTTTATCACAGTCAACTACAATCTCACAGCTCTGCTGTGAATGATTACCTCCCTCAAAACAAGTTTTGAAGACCCCTGAGTTCTGTAGAGATGAACCGGATCATGCAGGAAATACAATGAGCTGCTGACTGAATTTTTTGATGCGTAGCAAAAGCGCCAAAAAATGGCCCCTCCCCCTCACACACAACAGTGAGAGAGATCAGAAACTGTCAGAAACTAGATCAAGCAACTGCCAAGTGGAAAAATAGTGCCCAAACATTTTATTCACCCAGTACCTCAGAAAATGAAAACGATTTTACATTCCAGCAAAAACGTTTAACATAAATTAAGAGTTATTAAAAAGCCTGTTGCTAGTCCCTGCAAAATAGGCTAAAGTCTTATGTACACAGTGTAATTCCAGTGAAGTACCATTCTCCAGAATACTGAAGTGTAAAATATACATACATGACATTATATCGGTATGGCAGGATTTTCTCATCAATTCCATTGTCAGAAAATAAAAGCTGCTACATACCTCTTTGCAGATTAATCTGCCCGCTGTCCCCTGATCTGAAGTTTACCTCTCCTCAGATGGCCGAGAAACAGCAATATGATCTTAACTACTCCGGCTAAAATCATAGAAAAAACTCTGGTAGATTCTTCTTCAAACTCTACCAGAGAAGGAATAACACACTCCGGTGCTATTATAAAATAACAAACTTTTGATTGAAGGTATAAAACTAAGTATAATCACCATAGTCCTCTCACACATCCTATCTAGTCGTTGGGTGCAAGAGAATGACTGGGAGTGACGTAGAGGGGAGGAGCTATATGCAGCTCTGCTGGGTGAATCCTCTTGCACTTCCTGTTGGGGAGGAGTAATATCCCAGAAGTAATGATGACCCGTGGACTGATCACACTTAACAGAAGAAAGAGCGCTTGAAAAAACATAATTTATGTAAGAACTTACCTGATAAATTCATTTCTTTCATATTAGCAAGAGTCCATGAGCTAGTGACGTATGGGATATACATTCCCACCACCAGGAGGGGCAAAGTTTCCCAAACCTCAAAATGCCTACAAATACACCCCTCACCACACCCACAATTCAGTTTAACGAATAGCCAAGAAGTGGGGTGATAAGAAAAAAAGTGCGAAAGCATATAAAATAAGGAATTGGAATAATTGTGCTTTATACAAAATCATAACCACCACAAAAAAAGGGCGGGCCTCATGGACTCTTGCTAATATGAAAGAAATGAATTTATCAGGTAAGTTCTTACATAAATTATGTTTTCTTTCATGTAATTAGCAAGAGTCCATGAGCTAGTGACGTATGGGATAATGACTACCCAAGAAGTGGATCTTTCCACACAAGAGTCACTAGAGAGGGAGGGATAAAATAAAGACAGCCAATTCCTGCTGAAAAATCCACACCCAAAATAAAGTTTAACGAAAAACATAAGCAGAAGATTCAAACTGAAACCGCTGCCTGAAGTACTTTTCTACCAAAGACTGCTTCAGAAGAAGAAAATACATCAAAATGGTAGAATTTAGTAAAAGTATGCAAAGAGGACCAAGTAGCTGCTTTGCAGATCTGGTCAACCGAAGCTTCATTCCTAAACGCCCAGGAAGTAGAAACTGACCTAGTAGAATGAGCTGTAATACTCTGAGGCGGAGTCTTACCCGACTCAACATAGGCAAGATGAATTAAAGATTTCAACCAAGATGCCAAAGAAATGGCAGAAGCTTTCTGGCCTTTTCTAGAACCGGAAAAGATAACAAATAGACTAGAAGTCTTACGAAAAGATTTCGTAGCTTCAACATAATATTTCAAAGCTCTAACAACATCTAAAGAATGCAACGATTTCTCCTTAGAATTCTTAGGATTAGGACATAATGAAGGAACCACAATTTCTCTACTAATGTTGTTGGAATTCACAACTTTAGGTAAAAATTCAAAAGAAGTTCGCAACACCGCCTTATCCTGATGAAAAATCAGAAAAGGAGACTCACAAGAAAGAGCAGATAATTCAGAAACTCTTCTGGCAGAAGAGATGGCCAAAAGGAACAAAACTTTCCAAGAAAGTAATTTAATGTCCAATGAATGCATAGGTTCAAACGGAGGAGCTTGAAGAGCTCCCAGAACCAAATTCAAACTCCAAGGAGGAGAAATTGACTTAATGACAGGTTTTATACGAACCAAAGCTTGTACAAAACAATGAATATCAGGAAGAATAGCAATCTTTCTGTGAAAAAGAACAGAAAGAGCAGAGATTTGTCCTTTCAAAGAACTTGCGGACAAACCCTTATCTAAACCATCCTGAAGGAACTGTAAAATTCTCGGTATTCTAAAAGAATTCCAGGAAAAATGATGAGAAAGACACCAAGAAATATAAGTCTTCCAGACTCTATAATATATCTCTCGAGATACAGATTTACGAGCCTGTAACATAGTATTAATCACAGAGTCAGAGAAACCTCTTTGACCAAGAATCAAGCGTTCAATCTCCATACCTTTAAATTTAAGGATTTCAGATCCTGATGGAAAAAAGGACCTTGTGACAGAAGGTCTGGTCTTAACAGAAGAGTCCACGGTTGGCAAGAGGCCATCCGGACAAGATCCGCATACCAAAACCTGTGAGGCCATGCCGGAGCTACCAGGAGAACAAACGAGCATTCCTTCAGAATCTTGGAGATTACTCTTGGAAGAAGAACTAGAGGCGGAAAGATATAGGCAGGATGATACTTCCAGGGAAGTGATAATGCATCCACTGCCTCCGCCTGAGGATCCCGGGATCTGGACAGATACCTGGGAAGTTTCTTGTTTAGATGGGACGCCATCAGATCTATTTCTGGAAGTTCCCACATTTGAACAATCTGAAGAAATACCTCTGGGTGAAGAGACCATTCGCCCGGATGCAACGTTTGGCGACTGAGATAATCCGCTTCCCAATTGTCTACACCTGGAATATGAACCGCAGAGATTAGACAGGAGCTGGATTCCGCCCAAACCAAAATTCGAGATACTTCTTTCATAGCCAGAGGACTGTGAGTCCCAGACAAGAGTGACGCCCATATTTTTTCGCGCCAAATAAGACGCCCACATTATTAGGCGCCTAAATGCTTTTTGGCGCCAAAAATGACGCCACATCCGGAACGCCGACATTTTTGGCGCAAAATAACGTCAAAAAGTGACGCAACTTCCGGCGACACGTATGACGCCGGAAACGGAAATAGAATTTTTGCGCCAAAAAAGTCCGCGCCAAGAATGACGCAATAAAATGAAGCATTTTCAGCCCCCGCGAGCCTAACAGCCCACAGGGAAAAAGTCAAATTTTAAGGTAAGAAAAAATGTTAAATTAAAATGCATTATCCCAAATATGAAACTGACTGTCTGAAAAATAAGGAAAGTTGAACATTCTGAGTCAAGGCAAATAAATGTTTGAATACATATATTTAGAACTTTATAAACAAAGTGCCCAACCATAGCTAGGAGTGTCACAAAAAATAAGACTTACTTACCCCAGGACACTCATCTACATATAGTAGATAGCCAAACCAGTACTGAAACGAGAATCAGTAGAGGTAATGGTATATACAAGAGTATATCGTCGATCTGAAAAGGGAGGTAAGAGATGAATCTCTACGACCGATAACAGAGAACCTATGAAATAGACCCCTTAGAAGGAGATCACTGCATTCAAAGGCAATACTCCTCACATCCCTCTGACATTCACTGCACGCTGAGAGGAAAACCGGGCCCCAACTTGCTGCGGAGCGCATATCAACGTAGAATCTAGCACAAACTTACTTCACCACCTCCATCGGAGGCAAAGTTTGTAAAACTGAATTGTGGGTGTGGTGAGGGGTGTATTTGTAGGCATTTTGAGGTTTGGGAAACTTTGCCCCTCCTGGTGGTGGGAATGTATATCCCATACGTCACTAGCTCATGGACTCTTGCTAATTACATGAAAGAAAAGGGAAAATAGCCCCTTCAAAAGCAACTCTTAAAAATGCCAAAAGCGTGCTAATCCAACATGTAGGGATAACACACTAGGAGACAGACAACACGTCTGACATTCATATAATGCACCTAAGTAATGAGGGAGTGTCTGTGTTATCAGACAACAGATAAGGAGAAAAAGTGCACAAAATCCTGATGCGCACTATCCCGAGGAGCCTACGGGCTCTATCCCCACGCATGCAGACTCCAAAGCCAACCCGCGTAATAAACTAGCACAAGCTCAAAGAAAAAATGTGCTTGCAAATAAAAATAAAAAAAATCAAACACGCAAAAAAAAAAGATTTTTTTTTAAAGTGGAATAACAAATTAAAAAATTAATCAGTCCCAAGTAAAATAGACATATATATATATATATATATATATATATATATATATATATATATATATATATGGGAGGGGAAATGGTGAATTGGGCCCAATTTGGACATTTAGGGGTGTTCAACACTTAGGGGTGTTCTCACCTTTGTTGCCAATAGTTTAGAAATTAATGGCTGTGTTTTAAGTTATTTTGAGGGGACAGCAGATTTACACTGTTATACAGGCTGTACACTCACTACTTTACATTGTAGCAAAGTGTAATTTCTTCAGTGTTGTCACATGAAAAGATATAAGGGGTGTACTCACTTTTGTGAGATACTGAATAACAAAATTTATAATTACCTGATAAATTTCTTTCTTTCTAGATACGGTGAGTCCACGGAATCATCAATTACTGTTGGGAATATCACTCCTGGCCAGAAGGAGGAGGCAAAGAGCACCACAGTAAAGCTGTTAAAAGGACAGTCTACACCAGAATTTTTATTGTTTAAAAAGATAGATAATCCCTTTTATTACCCATTCCCTAGTTTTGCACAACCAACACAGTTATATAAATACACTTTTTACCTCTTTGATTACCTTGTATCTAATCCTCTGCAAACTGTCCCCTTATTTCAGTTCTTTTCACAGTGTTATCTATATGACATACATGGACTAACACCCTCTAGTGGTGAAAAACTGTCAAAATGCCCTGAGAGAAGAGGCGGCCTTCAAGGGCTTAGAAATTACCATATGAACCTCCTAGGTTTAGCTTTTAACTAAGAATACCAAGAGAACAAAGCAAAATTGGTGATAAAGGTAAATTTGAAAATTGTTTAAAATTACATTCTCTATCTAAATCATGAAAGTTTATTTTGGACTAGACTGTCCCTTTACGTATCACTTCCCTTCCCACAATCCCCAGTCATTCGACCGAAGGAAAAGGAGAGAAAGGAAATAACACAAGGTGTAGAGGTGCCTGAGGTTCAAATAAAAAAAGCTGTCTGAAAATAAAGGGCGGGCCGTGGACTCACCGTATCTAGAAAGAAATACATTTATCAGGTAAGCATAATTTTGGTTTTCTTTCCCAAGATACAGTGAGTCCACAGAATCATCAATTACTCTTGGAAATCAAATACCTAAGCTAGAGAACACTGATGATTAGGGAGGGAAGAGAAAGGTAACCTAACAGAAGGCACCACTGCTTGCAAAAACTATCTCCCAAAAGAAGCCTCAGCCAAGGCAAAAGTATCCATTTCTTAAAATTTGGACAGGGTATGCAGAGAATACCAAGTTGCAGCCTTGCAAATCTGTGACACAAAATCATCATTTTGAAAACCCAAGAAGAGACAGCCCTAGTGGAATGAGCTGTAATTCTCTCAGGACACTGCTGCCCAGCAGTCTCATAAGCAAAAACAATTATACTTCTCAACCCGAGAGAAAGAGAAGTAGCAGAAGCTTCCTGATCTTTACGTTTCCCAGAGAAACAAACAGACCAGAAGACTTGGGAAAATTGCCTGAAAATAAAATCTTAAAACACACAGCCTCCAAGTTGTACAACAAACGTTTTTCAGAAAGAAGAACTATGACAAAGATAAGGGACAACAATTTCCTGATTACATTTTTGTCCAAAACCACTTTAGGAAGGAACCTAACTTAGTACAAAGAACCGCCTCATCGGCATGAAAGGTAAGATAAGGTGAATCACCCTGCAAAGCTGAGAGTTCCAAAACTCTCTGAGCAGAAGAGATAGCAACAAAAAACAAAACCTTCCAAGATAACAACTTAATATATGTGGAATGCAATGGCTCAAATGGAGCTTGCTGCAAAACAGGAGCAACAGACTTAAACATAGGCCTGATTCACACCGAGGCCTGACAAAGGGATTGCACATCTGGCACGTCCGCCAGACGCTATGCAACAAGAAAATATAATGCAGAAATCTAACCCTTCAGAGAACTAACTGACAAAAACCTTTCTCCATACCTTCCAGTAGAAAGGACAAAATTCCAAGAATCCTGACCCTACTCCAAGATTCACACCAATAAAGATATTTACGCCATATCTTATGGAAATCCTTCTCGTAACAGGATTGCAAGCCTACTCAGAAAATCCCTGCTTAGACCGAACTAAGCGTTCAATCTCCAAGTAGTCAGCTTCAGTGAAACGAAAATCTGGATGAAAGAAGGGACCCTGAATCAGAAGGTCCTTCCTCAGAGGCGGTCTCCAAGGTGGAAGAGATATTATCCCCACAAGGTCCTCATACCAGATCCTACAAGGCCATGCATGGCCTACTAGAATTACCTACGCTCACTCCTGTTTGATACGAGCAATGACTCGTGGAAGGAGAGCAAACGTAGGAAAAAGGTATCCCAAAGAACCGCCAGAGCAACTATCCAAACTGCCTGTGGATCGCCCGACTTCGAACCAAACCTTGGAAGCTTGGCATTTTGCAGAGACACCATCAGCTCCAACTTCGGCACCCCCCATTTGAGGCTTAAGTTGGAGAACACATCATGAAGGAGTTCCCACTCCCCAGGGTGAAAAGTCTGTCCGCTCAGGAATCCGCTTCCCAGTTGTCCACTCCTGAAATGAGGATGGCAGACAATTGTGAGCTTCCGCCCACTGAACAATCCTAGTCACCTCCTACATGGCTTAGAATGCCGAGTTGCTCCCTGGTGGTTGATGTAAAACCATTGAGGTGGTATTGACCGACTGGAACCAAGCTAAGGAAAACTGAGGCCAAGCCTACAGAACATCGTAAATCACTCTCAACTCCAAAATTTGAAAGATGAGAGCTTCTGAGTCCATAATCCCTATGCCTTAAACAAGACCCAGAATGCTTCCCAGCCCAGTAGGTTGGCATCCGTGGTCACATCCCCAAACTTAGGAGGAAAGGCAACCTGTGCAGCCGAATGAGGAGCAGAATCAAGCTGAATCTTGAAAATGTCCTCTTGCGTTTTCCCTGAAGCATAGGAAAGGCAGATAAAGCCGCAGATACCGCAGCGGATACCTGAGCTGCAAAAATCTGCAGGCAAATAAACTCCTCCAGGAGATTGAGAGGAACCGCAGGGCACTGCATGTGACACCAATAAGGCTTGACATGAGGAAGGAGAAAGCTGTGGCATTGCCTGAACAGCATCATCCTAAGAGACATTGAGTTCAGGGATAAACAATCAAATTGTGTCACAGAGAAAAAAACTGTTAAAAATGATATACCTGTCAGGGAAAAAAGGTATGCATCACAGTTGTATGTCAAACTCTTAGAGCTCAAGAGACAGCATACATTATACATAGCAGCAGACTTCTGTTTCAAAAAGGACCAGACTTAGCCCCTTATAAACTGTAAGAGACACCCACATTTTTAGTGCAATACAATTTAAATATAATTTATATATTTTAATATAGGGCTGAGAAAGACCTGTTTCTATTAAAGGATTACTTTCTGTTATAATTTTTAAGCTAAACAACTAACATATTAAAGTTAATAAACATTAATTAAAACTTACTGACCTATATTTTCTCCAAAACGAAGTTTCATAACGTTCTAAAAGTTATATCTTTTATTCGCCGATGATGTCACGTTATCCTGCCCACTATTTTCAGCACTGCATGTTCAAAATACTTAAACCAATAACTTTGTGTTTAAAGCGCCATTTTGAAACCTAGGTATTGTAAATGGATTGGTACAGAGCAAAGGATACCCACGAAGTGGGTTTGGAAAACAATTAAATTTGCAGACAAGATTTCTGATATACGGTAGAGATATGTTAATGAAATGCTATTGATAAAAAGCGTATTTGGGGTAGTTAGTTAGTAACAGGCATAGAAAATATTTACTTACAGTGGCCCTTTAAATATGCCCATCTCCTCTTGCTTTTTCTTGAAGGCTAACCATAGTGTACGCATAGGTTTGAAGGAGTGCATAAACATACCAAGGAACTGTGTGACTTGTACTCTAGACAGAATAAAATAGCCCGCTATGAAAACATCCTCCACAGAGAAGACGCACTTAGGAAAACATCAACATCCTCTGTTCTATAGGAAACAAGGATGTGTGACTAAGGACCTGCTATGATAGAGCCGAAAATGGAGCTTCTCTGTCCAAAAGAAGAAGGCGGAACTTACTAAACTGCACAGGAGCTATTCCTAGAAGTACACACAAGTCGGAACAGAAATGAAGCTCGTCTCATTCTGTCAGCCGACAATACCGTAAAAAAAAAAAAAGTTTTAACAATAGACCCTGAAAAAGTCCTGAAGCCCATAATAGCATTGCTCATATATTCACTAAAGAGGGCGCTCGCAAACTCAAAAATGCGCCTTTACAGACTGAGCAGCTAGCTAGAAATAAAAAGCTAACAAGCCCACACCAGAATTAAATTCACCCAGGAATCCTAAGCAGCAGTTAACCCCTAATGAACTCAAAACAGGGGAATAATTAACCCCTTCTCCTAGTCACCAGTGCCTGTGTCCTGCTTTTAAAATATCCTTCCCAAGGATATAAAAATGTCCCAAAATAATGCAGGTGAATTCTATAGAAGTGCAAGTCCCCCAAAACAAAGAAGACTAAGCACCTACCTGTATCTAGTCGTCCGGCATGAGAGGATGCCACTCCCCACAGAGGCCTGTAGAAAAAAAGAAAGATCAGAATAAACCTATTCTGGCTTTCTGTACTAGGGCAGCAAAGTGTTAGAAAAACGCAGCAAGGCCCACCTTACAAGTTCCTTACTGCTTGAAAGCCACCACTGCCCTACTGAAGAGACTATCGTGAACTACGGCTATACCCAATCTTGAGAGGAAAGGTAAGAGCAAACCTACTCTGGCTTTCAAAATAATAAAATCTTGATTGCAGTGAAATAATTGTAAACTTCAGACACCAAAAACTTCACCTCCTCCTTGCACCGAAGGCAAAAAGAATGACTAGGGATAGTGGGAAGGGATACTTAGCTTTGCTGTGGTGCTCTTTGCCTCCTGTTGGCCAGGAGTAATATTCCCAACAGTGGACTCACCGTATCTTAGGAAAGAGACATATATATATATATATATATATATATATATATATATATATATATATATATATATATATATATATATATATATATATATATATAAATAAATAAATAAAACATTTATTAGAAATATATGATTAAATAATCTGGCTAATAGAGTGCCCACATTAAATAATAAAATACAGTACTTACCTATTGGTAAGTACCCCCAGCAGAAAACAAAACTAGTGCTGAAACATGTCAGTAGTGGATACGGAATTGGAGTAGATTAATGACCCAACATGAGGAGGGCAAAAGACAGGTCTCCGTGACACCTGTTGAAGGCTTATGACCATTATCCCATGAGGTGAAAAAAATGTGTCCTTACTCATATTTCCAATACAACCCTCCATCAAACACTGCACTCTGAGGGGAAATGGGCCTCAACTTGGTCGGAGAACACCTTTTACAGAAAAGTAACATGCACATATTCATTCTTCACCTTTCTCCAGTGGAGGCAAAGACAAGACTAGTTTACCAGTGAGGTGAGAGGGGTTTTATAGAGCTCTTGAGGTTTGGGAATCTATGTGGCAAGGATAAGTAATTCTCAGAAGTAATGAATTGTTAAATATATAGCTGGCATAGGAAATGTGCATCATATTGTATAAAACCTAGTTTACATTAGTTGCTTTTGGCCTCTACAAGAAATATGGGACAAGCATAATTTTTGCACAGGATCAAGAGGCATTTAAAAAGCCTTTTTAAATCCTCACTCATTTCAATACATATGCAAATGATTTAAATAGCCTGCACAAGGAATCTGTTTCATAATCATATCACCTAAAACATTAAATTACAAGTAGATTAAATTATAATTCTAAAATGTTATTTAATTAAAATTCATAAAAACGGGCATACAACCATATCCCAACAAATAGTTCATAAGAAAGAAAAAAAAGGATCTGTCAAAGTATTATTCTATCTTGGAAGTAGATTACTATATTACTGTCGCTGTTCATGCCCTTGTGTTTCAGGGATTCTATCATATAGAAGTACATCTGTATTTCCCATACATTTTATACTCTGCAGCTGGTATAAAAAGGAAATTTATGCTTACCTGATAAATTGATTTCTTCTACGATACGAGTCCACGGATTTCATCCTTACTTGTGGGATATTATCCTCCTGCAAACAGGAAGTGGCAAAGAGCACCACAGCAGAGCAGTATATATAGCTCCTCCCTCCCCCTCCAGTCATTCGACCGAAGGTTTTAGGAAGAGAAAGGAAAAACTAAAAGGTGCAGAGGTGACTGAAGTTGTAAATAATAAAAAATAATAATAAATATAATCTGTCTTAAATTGACAGGGAGGGCCGTGGACTCGTCGTATCGTAGAAGAAATCAATTTATCAGGTAAGCATAAATTTCCTTTTCATCTACAACATACGACAAGTCCACGGATTTCATCCTTACTTGTGGGATACAATACCAAAGCTACAGGACACGGATGAAAGGGAGGGACAAGACAGAGACCTAAACGGAAGGCACCACTGCTTAAAGATCTTTTCTCCCAAAAACAGCCTCAGAAGAAGCAAAAGTATCAAATTTGGAAAATTTGTAAAAAGTATGAAGGGACGACCAAGTCGCAGCCTTACAAATCTGTTCAACAGATGCATCGTTTTTAAAGGCCCATGTGGAAGCCATAGCCCTAGTAGAATGAGCCGTAATTCTTTCAGGAGGCTGCTGTTCAGCAGTCTCATATGCCAGGCGGATGATACTTCTCATCCAAAAAGAAAGAGAGGTAGCCGTAGCTTTCTGACCCCTACACTTTCCAGAATAAACAATGAATAATGAAGATGATTGACGGAAATCCTTAGTTGCCTGTAAGTAGAACTTTAAGGCACGGACAACATACAGACGCTCCTTCTTAGAAGAAGGATTAGGACACAAGGAAGGAACAACAATTTCCTGATTAATATTCTTATTTGAAACAACCTTAGGAAGAAAACCAGGTTTGGTACGTAAAACCACCTTATCAGAATGAAATATGAGATAAGGCGAATCACACTGTAACGCTGAAAGCTCAGAAACTCTTCAAGCAGAAGAAATAGCAACCAAAAACAGAACTTTCCAAGATAATAATTTAATATCTATGGAATGCAGAGGTTCAAACGGAAACTCTTAAAGAACTCGAAGAACTAAATTTAAACTCCAGGGAGGAGTAATTGGTCTAAATACAGGCTTAATTCTAGATAGATTTACCACAACACAAATACAGTGGCACTACACCGGCAACCTTTTCTATATTTATATTAGCTGACATAGAACCATGTTCATGTCTCAATAATTATTATAGCAGAAAGGTGGTGCTGTGCAGTGTGTAATGTACTGGACAAAAAAGAGAGGAAGGAACCTCACCGAAGACTGCACGTATAGCACTCTGAGCCTGGACTAATAGTGGAGAAATTGGGAATGTTAAAATATAACTTTTATTCCATATATTTAAAATAAACACTCAAATTAAAAAACAACCAAAGAATTGGAGGCCTATTCCTAAATTATCAATGAGCCTTTGATATATCAAAAGTAATAATAGGAAAGTGTAAAGGCGGGATGCTACATCCAAGACCGCTGTGTAAAATCCTATAAGAGAGTTCAATAACAGGTAGAGAAGATCTATGTCACAATATCAGGCACGGGATATGGGTATGTCTATCTACTGGGTTATAGTACTAGAGAAGTATCCCAGAATGATATGCACTATCAACCCCTATATTGTGTCAGTTTATTAGAGTAGAATAGTGTACAATGCTTGTGCAACATAATAATACAGATCTTCAGTTAATTGTATTATAGTGCTATTGTTCAGAAGTTGATCATGTATTTGATCAGAGAATTATGGTATATGGGTACCCAGCTGTGTTGAAACCTAATTTAACAATATTCTGAGACCTTATGATTAATAGGCTATAGTTTGTCATAAGTTGTCAAACAGAGGTCTTGGTCCCAATTTTATATTGTAATTGGGATTAGGTATGATAATGGTAACACAGAGAAAGAATAATGCTTGTAATTTTGTAGTATCACTTTATTTGTACATACAAAATCATGTTTGTGTTGTACTTGTATTGATACTAGATATTGTGAGTTTTAAATTATTCAGATTACACTTATCATCATATGATTTTATTTATGCTGAATTTACCATTTTTGATTCAAATCTAATATAAATCAGCCTAAGTGTAGTAGTACCAACTGTTTCTTTATTATCGTTGGGATATTATTCTCACTTAGCCTAATGATATAATCATAGTGGTATATTTAGGCATATCAGTTAGCTGAGTATATCTAACTAGGATATTTTTGCATAAGTTAAATAGGTCATTAGTATCAGGAATACCTCCTACCTAATACATTAAACTTGTGAAATTACTGAGTATTTGCTGCTGTAACAATTGAGGTAGAGTTGCTACACACTAATGTATACGAAGTAGTGCAGTAGGAGACACAATTTATATTGAGTTAGATACAAAATGCAGACAAGTGGGTTTACAACGGTAAACCAAGTGGGTTAAGTCTAAGCGTGCAAACATGAATTGCACTAGTGTAGTAAAATACTTAAGCCTAAAATCTGTGCCGGTATGTATCCGGTCTGTGTTTGTAGTAAAAGAAATATTATAGTCTTGTTAAACTACTTGAATTTGCTGCATTTCTATTAAAGATGTCTATAAACGTGTCAGTCCTGCCCCCACTTGTAGTGGTAGCAGAAGGGTTGTTAATGGTAACGACAGCGTAGGAGTTCACAAGCAGTCTAAATAATTGTTTGTGCTGTTTTTGAGTTGAGGCTGGTATTAAATTTACCCCTCGGTGCGGTACCAGCATTCAACTCCCATTAGGTAGCAAGTTTTAAATAAAGAGCTTTATTAGCAGTATGTAACTGAACAAGTTTTAGCGGTCTTTGGTTTGCGTTAGCTAGTTAAATAGCAGAGTAAGTCTAGTAACCATTCTATTTGCGAAGTATTTTAATATTACTTCCCGCCTATACAGGCCAACAATTCTAGGTAGATTTAAAAATAAATAGAGCTCCCCTAAGCTCTATAACCCCCTGACCGGTTTTGCCCGTATAGGGCTTTTTCAAAGGCGGCGAGCCGCCGGAAGTTTGAGAATATGTACGGGTTGAGGACCCGGTCCCAATTGTCTCCTATTTTGATTGGACAGTCTGACTGTCAATCTGAGCAGTTCCACCAATCACTGAATTTCTTATTCTTTTCACACAATAGCCGTTAGAGCTAAAGGATACGAGCGTGAGATGCAGATATGTCTCTGGATTTAAATGCTGACTACATGTTGTATTAGGTGAAGGGGAGGAAAAATTGCAATCTTGAAATACTCTGTATCTTGTCCATTATATATATTCATTCTCATTAATTTATTATGTATTATTCCATACATGTGATTTATACTATACTTTGTAATAATTTCTGTGTATGGATTTCTAAAAATAAATTAATAAGGTTCTTATCTTATAATAAACTACACATTAAAGAGATGTAGGTCAAATAAATACAGCAAAAGAGCCATCAAAAAAGCAAAATATAGAGCACAGGAAACCAACAGACAAGAACTCCTAAAGAAGAAATTCAGATCCAGGAGTGATGTCCCAAGACTAATAACCACATACAATTCACAAAGTACAAGGGTTAATGAAATTCTGAATAAATACTGGTACATCCTTAAATCTGATCCAACTCTAAAGGATATCATAGGAACTAGACCGTCCATTTCATACAAACGAACACGTAACATTAAAGACATGATTACGAGCAGCCATCTACAGAGACACAAAACCAAGACAGCATTAGCACCAGGGTCACACAAATGTGGCAACTGCAGCACATGCAAATATATGATCAAATCTGATCACATAATAGATAGATTCAAGAACAAACGTCATTAAAGACTATATCAGCTGTCAAACGGAGGGAGTAATAAATTTACTCATATGCAAATGTGAAAAATTCTACGTACCTGTTGGTAACTTGTGATGTGGAGTCGCTCTACACCAGTATTAAGACCGAGTGGGGTTGTAGAGCGACCACATACTATCTCAACAAGAATACCAGTATGACTCAAGAGGTTAAGGAATTTGTGTTGAATATGTTGAAGTTTATACTTACTCATAATTTCTTCACATTTGATGACAAATTCTATTTACAAACCTGTGGTACAGCGATGGGCACATCATGTGCCCCGACATACGCGAATATATATCTGGGCTGGTGGGAGGAAACAGTGGTTTTCAATGAAAATCTAATTCATCTTACCAAACATGTCTCCCACTGGTCCAGATATATAGATGATATCTTTTTCGTATGGAATAGACCACCAGACCTTTTGACAGAATTTATTACAGTTCTAAACGACAACCCCTTTGGGCTATACCTCACATCCACTATAGAAAAATCGAAAGTAGAATTTTTGAACCTATATATCCATAAAATTAGTGATTCAATCGAAACATCGGCATACAGGAAACCCACCTCTACCAATAATATTCTATATGCTAATAGTTATCACCACCCAGCAACTATTAGAGGTCTTCCAATGGGGGAATATATACGTTTGAGACGGAACTGTAGTACAATTGATAACTTTAAGATTGCAGCAAGAGATCTGAGGCAAAGATTACTAGAACGTGGATACTCTAGAAAGTTATTAGCAAGGGCTTACAATCGAGCATTACTGAAAGATAGAAGGGAACTTCTAACTCCCAAATTAAAGGAATCTAACACCCCTCTTAGGTTTATTACTACATTCTCACCACAAAGTGATAAAATCACCAGCATTCTACGTAAACATTGGCATGTCCTTACCCAGGACACACTATTAAAACCATTGCTACCTGATAGACCTTTGGTAACATATAGGAGAGCGAGCAACATCAGTGACAGATTAATAACTAGTCACTATGATAGAAACGCTAAGAAAACTCCTACATACAAGGGCTCTATAGGCTGTGGACACTGCAAAGTGTGCCAGCATATGGTTAAAAAACAGAATATAGTGGACAGATTTAACAATACGTGGACCATTAAAGAACATATTAATTGTCAAAGCTCAAACGTAATTTACTGCCTATCTTGCAGTAGCAATTTATATTACGTTGGTATGACTACACGTAACAAGTGTAGCTAAGCACTTCCTACAATGTCATAGTGGGAAAACCAATGCTTTGAAATGCTGGGGATTAGAGAAGCTAAAACCAGGAATAAGGGGGGGAACATGGAACAAAGACTGTTAAAGATGGAAACCAAATGGGTTTTCCATCTTAACACTGTCATACCCAATGGTATGAATGAGTACGATAATTACTGGGTATATATCTAGGTATATAACTATTCTCTCATTATAATTGTCCATGTGTCTATTAAGAACCCCTCAATTTTTGTGGGATATCTATAGTGACCTGTACAAAGGAACAATTGGTTACATCAGATTTTATATGTGCTTAAGACTGATGTCTATCTACTTAAAGAGCCCATAGATATGTCTCTCATAAAGTCCAAGGAATTATTTTATATTGGGAACACTGACAAGGGATTCAATTAATAATGTATGACTTTTGTGTTTTAGGCTAGGCCTTTTAGTGCCATCTATGTGATATTAATATAGAGTAAAATCTGATTATTTGACAAAACGATGTTATTGGAGTTGGCTAGAATTTTATTAGCGTGGAAGTCATGTAATTAATATAATAATTTTTATTATTTAATTTTTGGGAGTGACATTCACTGGGTTAATCACCCTTTTTCATAACCCTGATTTATTAATAAATTTTGGTATAAGGGTAGATTATGGACTTTACCTATGTGTATATACTACCCATTAATGTACACACGTTCTCCACTCAATTTAGCAATTGTTAGATTTATAGTGACTTACGTCCAGAAAGGACTGATAACACTATATTTTGCACTATGTTCTGTTTGCTAATGATTCGCTAATCTTGTTTTAACCCTACCAAAAACTTGATCTAAGCCAACATATAATAAATAATGAATTTGGTTTGTTCTCTGTTGTCAACAATAATCTAAAATTGTGGAGCTCTTTTTATCAACTATCGAATCAGCAGTTTATCAATTTGAATTCTTTACCCATCGTATTTGTTTGACATAGAAACATTATCCATTCATAAAGAGATATATTACCTAGTATTACCTAGTAATATGTAAACCAATCGCAGCATAAGCTATTTTAACAGTAATCATTTATGAACCAATCCAGGCACTTCTATCATAAGAATAGAGTCAGATAATAATAAACTACACATTAAAGAGATGTAGGTCAAATAAAATGTTGTTCGTTCTATTTTTGTACTCTCAATCGTTATCTATTTCTTCTATAATGATATAATATATAGATTAATATCATGGTAGATAACATCTTTGAAATATCATGTTCCTATTATTTTCATATTATTCTTTAGTGTTACTTGTGGGTTTTAATCTAATTTTGTGTATGTGTAAATTATGGCAAATTAAATTACTGGAACACAACGTGTTAGGTAATATATCAATGTTGTGGTGAGGACTTACAAAAAGAGTGTTGAGTGTGATATAGTGTATTGAGAAGGTTGTGAATTACAATATGCTCTTTCTTATTGAAATAATGAAATGTATAGTGTAGAAAAAATGATCTGTGAAATAAATGGGGTCTGACTGTGTCATATTTCAATAAGTTACAGTGTATGTATGGATCTAATTAAGTGAATACTGTTGTGTGTGATGTCAATTATTATGTACCACCAATTGGAGAGTGGTATATACTAGTGAACACAAATTATTCTTATGTGTGACACGAGGCATGTGACTTGCTACAAAGGAAAAAGTGCTAAAAAATATACTACAAGTGAAGTGTGCATTCATATATGTGTGGTGGCTTCACCACTGATAATTCGAATAGAAATGAGTTTATAAAGTTCGTAAATTAATGGATTCCAGTTGTGTTTGAATTAGATTAATTCCTTAATGAAATAGCGTTTCTTATATTGCGTAGGTGTTCCATTATTCTCACTCTTAATTTTCGTGTTGTCATCCCGACGTAGAATTTTTCACATTTGCATATGAGTAAATATATTACTCCCTCCGTTTGACAGCTGATATAGTCTTTAATGACGTTTGTTCTTGAATCTATCTATTATGTGATCAGATTTGATCATATATTTGCATGTGCTGCAGTTGCCACATTTGTGTGACCCTGGTGCTAATGCTGTCTTGATTTTGTGTCTCTGTAGATGGCTGCTCGTAATCATGTCTTTAATGTTACGTGTTCGTTTGTATGAAATGGACGGTCTAGTTCCTATGATATCCTTTAGAGTTGGATCAGATTTAAGGATGTACCAGTATTTATTCAGAATTTCATTAACCCTTGTACTTTGTGAATTGTATGTGGTTATTAGTCTTGGGACATCACTCCTGGATCTGAATTTCTTCTTTAGGAGTTCTTGTCTGTTGGTTTCCTGTGCTCTATATTTTGCTTTTTTGATGGCTCTTTTGCTGTATTTATTTTACCTACATCTCTTTAATGTGTAGTTTATTATAAGATAAGAACCTTATTCATTAATTTTTAGAAATCCATACACAGAAATTATTACAAAGTATAGTATAAATCACATGTATGGAATAATACATAATAAATTAATGAGAATGAATATATATAATGGACAAGATACAGAGTATTTCAAGATTGCAATTTTTCCTCCCCTTCACCTAATACAACATGTAGTCAGCATTTAAATCCAGAGACATATCTGCATCTCACGCTCGTATCCTTTAGCTCTAACGGCTATTGTGTGAAAAGAATAAGAAATTCAGTGATTGGTGGAACTGCTCAGATTGACAGTCAGACCGTCCAATCAAAATAGGAGACAATTGGGACCGAGTCCTCAACCCGTACATATTCTCAAACTTCCGGCGGCTCGCGGCCTTTGGAAAAAGCCCTATACGGGCAAAACCGGTCAGGGGGTTATAGAGCTTAGGGGAGCTCTATTTATTTTTAAATCTACCTAGAATTGTTGGCCTGTATAGGCGGGAAGTAATATTAAAATACTTCGCAAATAGAATGGTTACTAGACTTACTCTGCTATTTAACTAGCTAATGCAAACCAAAGACCGCTAAAACTTGTTCAGTTACATACTGCTAATAAAGCTCTTTATTTAAAACTTGCTACCTAATGGGAGTTGAATGCTGGTACCGCACCGAGGGGTAAATTTAATACCAGCCTCAACTCAAAAACAGCACAAACAATTATTTAGACTGCTTGTGAACTCCTACGCTGTTGTTAACAACCCTTCTGCTACCACTACAAGTGGGGGCAGGACTGACACGTTTATAGACTTCTTTAATAGAAATGCAGCAAATTCAAGTAGTTTAACAAGACTATAATATTTCTTTTACTACAAACACAGACCGGATACATACCGGCACAGATTTTAGGCTTAAGTATTTTACTACACTAGTGCAATTCATGTTTGCATGCTTAGACTTAACCCACTTGGTTTACCGTTGTAAACCCACTTGTCTGCATTTTGTAACTAACTCAATATAAATTGTGTCTCCTACTGCACTACTTCGTATACATTAGTGTGTAGCAACTCTACCTCAATTGTTACAGCAGCAAATACTCAGTAATTTCACAAGTTTAATGTAGGAGGTATTCCTGATGTGAATGACCTATTTAATTTATGCAAAAATATCCTAGTTAGATATACTCAGCTAACTGATATGCCTAAAAATACCACTATGATTATATCATTAGGCTAAGTGAGAATAATATCCCAACGATAATAAAGAAACAGTTGGTACTACTACACTTAAAGAAAAAGAGATGAAGGAATCTGGCACTTCTTGAGTTCAAAACGTAAGCAACTTTATTGGCAGGTAAAACAAAAAGCAAAAATAAAAGTATAGCATAGCAGCCCCAGCAATTCAATCATTGCAATACAGCATACAAAAGGTTAATCTGGATGGTGGTCACTAAAGCTCTACTACACTTAGGCTGATTTATATTAGATTTGAATCAAAAATAATAAATTCAGCATAAATAAAATCATATGATGATAAGTGTAATCTGAATAATTTAAAACTCACAATATCTAGTATCAATACAAGTACAACACAAACATGATATTGTATGTACAAATAAAGTGATACTACAAAATTACAAGCATTATTCTTTCTCTGTGTTACCATTATCATACCTAATCCCAATTACAATATAACATTGGGACCAATACCTCTGTTTGACAACTTATGACAAACTATAGCCTATTAATCATAAGGTCTCAGAATATTGTTAAATTAGGTTTCAACACAGCTGGGTACCCATATACCATAATTCTCTGATCAAATACATGATCAACTTCTGAACAATAGCACTATAATACAATTAACTGAAGATCTGTATTATTATGTTGCACAAGCATTGTACACTATTCTACTCTAATAAACTGACACAATATAGGGGTTGATAGTGCATATCATTCTGGGATACTTCTCTAGTACTATAACCCAGTAGATAGACATACCCATATCCCGTGCCTGATATTGTGACATAGATCTTCTCTACCTGTTATTGAACTCTCTTATAGAATTTTACACAGCGGTCTTGGACGTAGCATCCCGCCTTTACACTTTCCTATTACTTTTGATATATCAAAGGCTCATTGATAATTTAGGAATAGGCCTCAAATTCTTTGGTTGTTTTTAATTTGAGTGTTTATTTTAAATATATGGAATAAAAGTTATATTTTAACATTCCCAATTTCTCCACTATTAGTCCAGGCTCAGAGTGCTATAGGTGCAGTCTTCGGTGAGGTTCCTTCCTCTCTTTTTTGTCCAGTTAATTCTAGATAGAGCCTGACAAAAAGACTGAACATCTGGCACATCTGCCAAACGTTTGTGAAACAAAATTGACAAAGCAGAAATTTGTCCCTTTAAAGAACTTGCTGATAACCCTTTCTCAAATCCTTTTTGGAGATAAGACAGAATACTGGGAATCCTAACGTTACTCCATGAGTAACCCTTAGATTCACACCAATAAAGATATTTATGCCATATCTTATGATAGATTTTTCTAGTGACAGGCTTTCTAGCCTGTATCAAAGTATTAATGACCTAATCAGAGAATCCTTGCTTAGATAAAATCAAGCGTTCAATCTCCACGCAGTCAGCTGCAGAGAAATTAGATTTGGATGTTGGAAAGGACCTTGAATGAGAAGGTCCTGTCTCAAAGGAAGTTTCCACGGTGGCAGAGAGGACATGTCCACTAAACCCGCATACCAAGTCCTGCGTGGCCACGCAGGCGCTATCAAGATTACTGAAGCTCTCTCCTGTTTGATTCGAGCAATCACGCGTGGAAGGAGAGGAAACGGTGGAAACACATAAGCTAGGCTGAACGACCAAGGCACTGTCAAGGCATCTATCAGTTCGGCCTGGGGATCCCTTGACCTGGATCCGTAACGTGGAAGCTTGGCATTCTGATGAGATGCCATCAGATCCAGTTCCGGTCCGCCCCATCTGTGAATCAATGAAGCAAACACCTCCAGATGGAGCTCCCACTCCCCCGGATGGAAAGTCTGACTTAGAAAATCCACTTCCCAATTTTCTACTCCTGGGATGTAGATTGCCGACAGATAACAAGAGTTGGTCTCAGCCCATCGGATTATCTTGGATACTTCTATCATCGCTAAGGAACTCCTTGTTCCCCCCTGATGATTGATATATGCCACAGTCGTGTTGTCCGACTGGAATCTGATGAATTTGTTCAAAGCCAACTGAGGCCACGCCTGAAGCGCATTGAATATTGCTCTCAGTTCCAGAATATTGATTGGAAGTAGAGACTCCACCTGAGTCCAAACACCCTGAGCCTTCAGGGAAGGCCAGACTGCACCCCAGCCCAGAAGGCTGGCGTCCGTTGTCACTATCACCCACGAGGGTCTGCGGAAACAAGTCCCCTGGGACAGATGATCCGGCTACAACCACCAAAGAATTGAGTCTCTGGTCTCTTGATCTAGATTTATCTGAAGAGATAAATCCGCATAATCCCCATTCCACTGTCCGAGCATGCACAGGTGCAGTGGTCTGAGATGAAAGCGAGCAAACGGAATGATGCCCATTGCCGCTACCATCAATCCAATTACCTCCATACACTGAGCCACTGATGGCCGAGGAATGGACTGGACTGAAGTGCTCGGCAAGTATTTAGAATCTTTGATTTTCTGACCTCCGTCAGAAATATCTTCATGTCTACCGAGTCTATCATAGTTCCCAAGAAGGGGACCCTTGTCTGTGGAACTAGTGAACTCTTCTCTATGTTCATTTTCCAACCGTGAGTTCTCAGGAAAGACAACACTGTGCCCGTGTGAGATTTTGTCAGTTGATAAGTTGACGCCTGGATCAGAATATCGTCCAGATAAGGCACCACTGCTATGCCTTGCGGTCTAAGATCCGCCAGAAGAGGTCATATAACCTTTGTGAAGATTCTGGGTGTTGTGGCCAACCCGAAGGAAAGAGCCACAAACTGATAATGTTTGTCCAGGAAGGCAAACCTTAGAAACTGATGATGATCCTTGTGGATAGGAATATGAAGGTAAGCATCCTTCAAGTCCACGGTAGTCATATATTGACACTCCTGGATCATTGGTAAGATTGCTCGTATAGTCTCCATCTTGAACGATGGGACTCTGAGAAACTTGTTTAGACACTTGAGATCTAAAATGGGTCTGAAAGTTCCCTCTTTTTTGGGAACCACGAAAAGATTGGAGTAAAACCCCTGTCCCTGTTTTGGAACGGGACAAATTACTCCCATGGTAGAGAGGTCTTTTACACAAAGAACGCCTCTCTTTTTATCTGGTCTACAGATAATCGTGAAAGATGAAATCTCCCTCTTGGGAGAAAATCCTTGAATTCCAGTTGATACCCGTGGGTCACTATTTCCAGCGCCCAAGGGTCCTGAACAACTCTTGCCCAGGCAAAAAAAGAAAGTCTGCCCCTACTAGATCCGGTCCCGGATCGGGGGCCGCCCCTTCATGCTGTCTTTATAGCAGCAGTGGGCTTCTTGGATTGTTTACCTTTATTACCAGGTCTGGTTGGGTCTCCAGACTGACTTAGATTGGGTAAAAACATAATTTATGTAAGAACTTACCTGATAAATTCATTTCTTTCATATTAGCAAGAGTCCATGAGCTAGTGACGTATGGGATATACATTCCTACCAGGAGGGGCAAAGTTTCCCAAACCTCAAAATGCCTATAAATACACCCCTCACCACACCCACAATTCAGTTTAACGAATAGCCAAGAAGTGGGGTGATAAAAAAGTGCGAAAGCATATAAAATAAGGAATTGAAATAATTGTGCTTTATACAAAAATCATAACCACCACAAAAAAAGGGCGGGCCTCATGGACTCTTGCTAATATTTAAGAAATGAATTTATCAGGTAAGTTCTTACATAAATTATGTTTTTAGCAAGAGTCCATGAGCTAGTGACGTATGGGATAATGATTACCCAAGATGTGGATCTTTCCACACAAGAGTCACTAGAGAGGGAGGGATAAAATAAAGACAGCCAATTCCTGCTGAAAATTATCCACACCCAAAATAAAGTTTAATGAAAAACATAAGCAGAAGATTCAGACTGAAACCGCTGCCTGAAGTACTTTTCTACCAAAAACTGCTTCAGAAGAAGAAAATACATCAAAATGGTAGAATTTAGTAAAAGTATGCAAAGAGGACCAAGTTGCTGCTTTGCAAATCTGATCAACCGAAGCTTCATTCCTAAACGCCCAGGAAGTAGAAACTGACCTGGTAGAATGAGCTGTAATCCTCTGAGGCGGAGTTTTACCCGACTCAACATAGGCAAGATGAATTAAAGATTTCAACCAAGATGCCAAAGAAATGGCAGAAGCTTTCTGGCCTTTTCTAGAACCGGAAAAGATAACAAATAGACTAGAAGTCTTTCGGAAAGACTTAGTAGCTTCAACATAATATTTCAAAGCTCTAACAACATCCAAAGAATGCAATGATTTCTCCTTAGAATTCTTAGGATTAGGACATAATGAAGGAACCACAATTTCTCTACTAATGTTGTTGGAATTCACAACTTTAGGTAAAAATTCAAAAGAAGTTCGCAACACCGCCTTATCCTGATGAAAAATCAGAAAAGGAGACTCACAAGAAAGAGCAGATAATTCAGAAACTCTTCTGGCAGAAGAGATGGCCAAAAGGAACAAAACTTTCCAAGAAAGTAATTTAATGTCCAATGAATGCATAGGTTCAAAGGGAGGAGCTTGAAGAGCTCCCAGAACCAAATTCAAACTCCAAGGAGGAGAAATTGACTTAATGACAGGTTTTATACGAACCAAAGCTTGTACAAAACAATGAATATCAGGAAGAATAGCAATCTTTCTGTGAAAAAGAACAGAAAGAGCAGAGATTTGTCCTTTCAAGGAACTTGCAGACAAACCCTTATCTAAACCATCCTGAAGAAACTGTAAAATTCTCGGTATTCTAAAAGAATGCCAAGAAAAATGATGAGAAAGACAACAAGAAATATAAGTCTTCCAGACTCTATAATATATCTCTCTAGATACAGATTTACGAGCCTGTAACATAGTATTAATCACAGAGTCAGAGAAACCTCTTTGACCAAGAATCAAGCGTTCAATCTCCATACCTTTAAATTTAAGGATTTCAGATCCTGATGGAAAAAAGGACCTTGTGACAGAAGGTCTGGTCTTAACGGAAGAGTCCACGGTTGGCAAGAGGCCATCCGGACAAGATCCGCATACCAAAACCTGTGAGGCCATGCCGGAGCTACCAGCAGAACAAACGAGCATTCCTTCAGAATCTTGGAGATTACTCTTGGAAGAAGAACTAGAGGCGGAAAGATATAGGCAGGATGATACTTCCAAGGAAGTGATAATGCATCCACTGCCTCCGCCTGAGGATCCCGGGATCTGGACAGATATCTGGGAAGTTTCTTGTTTAGATGAGACGCCATCAGATCTATTTCTGGAAGTTCCCACATTTGAACAATCTGAAGAAATACCTCTGGGTGAAGAGACCATTCGCCCGGATGCAACGTTTGGCGACTGAGATAATCCGCTTCCCAATTGTCTACTCCTGGGATATGAACCGCAGAGATTAGACAGGAGCTGGATTCCGCCCAAACCAAAATTCGAGATACTTCTTTCATAGCCAGAGGACTGTGAGTCCCTCCTTGATGATTGATGTATGCCACAGTTGTGACATTGTCTGTCTGAAAACAAATGAACGATTCTCTCTTCAGAAGAGGCCAAAACTGAAGAGCTCTGAAAATTGCACGGAGTTCCAAAATATTGATCGGTAATCTCACCTCCTGAGATTCCCAAACTCCTTGTGCCGTCAGAGATCCCCACACAGCTCCCCAACCTGTGAGACTTGCATCTGTTGAAATTACAGTCCAGGTCGGAAGCACAAAAGAAGCCCCCTGAATTAAACGATGGTGATCTGTCCACCACGTTAGAGAGTGTCGAACAATCGGTTTTAAAGATATTAATTGAGATATCTTTGTGTAATCCTTGCACCATTGATTCAGCATACAGAGCTGAAGAGGTCGCATGTGAAAACGAGCAAAGGGGATCACGTCCGATGCAGCAGTCATAAGACCTAGAATTTCCATGCATAAGGCTACCGAAGGGAATGATTGTGACTGAAGGTTTCGACAAGCTGAAATCAATTTTAGACGTCTCTTGTCTGTTAAAGACAGAGTCATGGACACTGAATCTATCTGGAAACCCAGAAAGGTTACCCTTGTCTGAGGAATCAATGAACTTTTTGGTAAATTGATCCTCCAACCATGATCTTGAAGAAACAACACAAGTCGATTCGTATGAGATTCTGCTAAATGTAAAGACTGAGCAAGTACCAAGATATCGTCCAAATAAGGAAATACCACAATACCCTGTTCTCTGATTACAGACAGAAGGGCACCGAGAACCTTTGTAAAAATTCTTGGAGCTGTAGCTAGGCCAAACGGCAGAGCCACAAACTGGTAATGCTTGTCCAAAAAAGAGAATCTCAGGAACTGATAATGATCTGGATGAATCGGAATATGCAGATATGCATCCTGTAAATCTATTGTGGACATATAATGCCCTTGCTGAACAAAAGGCAGGATAGTCCTTACAGTTACCATCTTGAACGTTGGTATCCTTACATAACGATTCAATATTTTTAGATCCAGAACTGGTCTGAAGGAATTCTCCTTCTTTGGTACAATGAAGAGATTTGAATAAAACCCCATCCCCTGTTCCGGAACTGGAACTGGCATAATTACTCCAGCCAACTCTAGATCTGAAACACAATTAAGAAATGCTTGAGCTTTCACTGGATTTACTGGGACACGGGAAAGAAAAAATCTCTTTGCAGGAGGTCTCATCTTGAAACCAATTCTGTACCCTTCTGAAACAATGTTCTGAATCCAAAGATTGTGAACAGAATTGATCCAAATTTCTTTGAAAAAACGTAACCTGCCCCCTACCAGCTGAGCTGGAATGAGGGCCGCACCTTCATGAGGACTTAGAAGCAGGCTTTGCCTTTCTAGCAGGCTTGGATTTATTCCAGACTGGAGATGGTTTCCAAACTGAAACAGCTCCTGAGGATGAAGGATTAGGCTTTTGTTCTTTGTTGAAACGAAAGGAACGAAAACGATTATTAGCCCTGTTTTTACCTTTAGATTTTTTATCCTGTGGTAAAAAAGTTCCTTTCCCACCAGTAACAGTTGAGATAATAGAATCCAACTGAGAACCAAATAATTTGTTACCCTGGAAAGAAATGGAAAGTAGAGTTGATTTAGAAGCCATATCAGCATTCCAAGTCTTAAGCCATAAAGCTCTTCTAGCTAAAATAGCTAGAGACATAAACCTGACATCAACTCTGATAATATCAAAAATGGCATCACAGATAAAATTATTAGCATGCTGAAGAAGAATAATAATATCATGAGAATCATGATCTGTTACTTGTTGCGCTAAAGTTTCCAACCAAAAAGTTGAAGCTGCAGCAACATCAGCCAAAGATATAGCAGGTCTAAGAAGATTACCTGAACACAGATAAGCTTTTCTTAGAAAGGATTCAATTTTCCTATCTAAAGGATCCTTAAACGAAGTACCATCTGACGTAGGAATAGTAGTACGTTTAGCAAGGGTAGAAATAGCCCCATCAACTTTAGGGATTTTGTCCCAAAATTCTAATCTGTCAGACGGCACAGGATATAATTGCTTAAAACGTTTAGAAGGAGTAAATGAATTACCCAATTTATCCCATTCTTTGGAAATTACTGCAGAAATAGCATTAGGAACAGGAAAAACTTCTGGAATAACCACAGGAGATTTAAATACCTTATCCAAACGTTTAGAATTAGTATCAAGAGGACCAGAATCCTCTATTTCTAAAGCAATTAGTACTTCTTTAAGTAAAGAACGAATAAATTCCATTTTAAATAAATATGAAGATTTATCAGCATCAATCTCTGAGACAGAATCCTCTGAACCAGAAGAGTCATCAGAATCAGAATGATGATGTTCATTTAAAAATTCATCTGTAGGGAGAGAAGTTTTAAAAGATTTTTTACGTTTACTAGAAGGAGAAATAACAGACATAGCCTTCTTTATGGATTCAGAAACAAAATCTCTTATGTTATCAGGAACATTCTGCACCTTAGATGTTGAAAGAACTGCAACAGACAATGGTACTTTACTAAAGGAAATATTATCTGCATAAACAAGTTTGTCATGACAATTAATACAAACAACAGCCGGAGGAATAGCTACCAAAAGTTTACAGCAGATACACTTAGCTTTGGTAGATCCAGCACTAGACAGCGATTTTCCTGTAGTATCTTCTGACTCAGATGCAACGTGAGACATCTAGCAATATGTAAGAGAAAAAACAACATATAAAGCAAAATTGAACAAATTCCTTAAATGACAGTTTCAGGAATGGGAAAAAATGCCAAAGAACAAGCTTCTAGCAACCAGAAGCAATGAAAAATGAGACTTAAATAATGTGGAGACAAAAGCGACGCCCATATTTTTTAGCGCCAAATAAGACGCCCACATTATTTGGCGCCTAAATGCTTTTGGCGCCAAAAATGACGCCACATCCGGAATGCCGACACTTTTGGCGCAAAATAACGTAAAAAAATGACGCAACTTCCGGCGACACGTATGACGCCGGAAACGGAAAAGATTTTTTTGCGCCAAAAAAGTCTGCGCCAAGAATGACGCAATAAAATGAAGCATTTTCAGCCCCCGCGAGCCTAACAGCCCACAGGGAAAAAGAGTCAAATTTTTGAAGGTAAGAAAAAATGATTAATTCAAATGCATTATCCCAAATATGAAACTGACTGTCTGAAAAATAAGGAATGTTGAACATTCTGAGTCAAGGCAAATAAATGTTTGAATACATATATTTAGAACTTTATAAACAAAGTGCCCAACCATAGCTTAGAGTGTCACAGAAAATAAGATTTACTTACCCCAGGACACTCATCTACATGTTTGTAGAAAGCCAAACCAGTACTGAAACGAGAATCAGCAGAGGTAATGGTATATATAATCGAGTATATCGTCGATCTGAAAAGGGAGGTAAGAGATGAATCTCTACAACCGATAACAGAGAACCTATGAAATAGACCCCGTAGAAGGAGATCACTGCATTCAAATAGGCAATACTCTCCTCACATCCCTCTGACATTCACTGCACGCTGAGAGGAAAACCGGGCTCCAACTTGCTGCGGAGCGCATATCAACGTAGAATCTAGCACAAACTTACTTCACCACCTCCATCGGAGGCAAAGTTTGTAAAACTGAATTGTGGGTGTGGTGAGGGGTGTATTTATAGGCATTTTGATGTTTGGGAAACTTTGCCCCTCCTGGTAGGAATGTATATCCCATACGTCACTAGCTCATGGACTCTTGCTAATTACATGAAAGAAATTCCCTTCCTGCTTCCGAAAGGAACGAAAATTATTTTGTTTACCCCTCATCTTCACAGACTTATCCTGAGGTAGGGCATGGCCTTTACCTCCTGTAATGTCAGAAATGATTTCCTTCAATTCAGGCCCAAAAAGGGTCTTACCTTTAAAGGGAATAGCTAAAAGCGTAGTTTTTGACGACACATCAGCAGACCAAGATTTGAGCCACAACGCTCTACGCGCTAGAACAGCAAATCCTGCATTTTTCACTGCTAATTTAGCAATTTGAAAAGCGGCATCAGTAATAAAAGAATTAGCTAGCTTGAAAGCCTTAATTCTATCCAAAATGTCATCTAACGGAGTCTCAACCTTCAGAGGACTCTTCCAGAGCCTCAAACCAAAAAGCTGCTGCAGTAGTTACTGGAACAATGCAAGCCGTAGGTTGTAAAAGAAAACCCTGATTAATAAATAATTTCTTTAGAAGACCCTCTAACTTTTTATCCATAGGGTCTTTGAACGCACAACTGTCCTCAATGGGTATAGTTGTACGCTTAGCCAGGGTAGATATAGCTCCCTCTAGCTTAGGGACCGTTTGCCACGAGTCCCGAATGGTGTCTGATATGGGAAACATTTTCTTAAAATTAGGAGGGGGAGAAAACTGTATACCTGGTCTATCCCATTCCTTTTTTATAATTTCCGAAATTCTTTTAGGAACCGGAAAAACATCAGTGTAAGTAGGTACCACTAGATATTTGTTCATCTTACACAATTTTTCTGGTGGTATCACAATAGGGTCACAATCATCCAGAGTCGCTAAAACCTCCCGAAGTAAAAGGCGGAGGTGTTCCAGCTTAAATTTAAAGGACATAACGTCCGAATCTGTCTGAGGTAACATTCCCTGAGTCTGAAAGCTCTCCCTCAGACAGCAATTCCCTAACCCCCAACTCAGAACACTGTGAGGGTACATCGGAAATAGCTAATAAAGCATCAGAGGATTCAGTATTCACATTAATACCTGACCTACTGCGTTTACCCTGTAACACTGGTAATTTAAATACCTCTGTAAGGGTAGTTGACATAACTGCAGCCATCTCCTGCAGAGTAAAGGAATTAGAGGCACTAGAGGTACTTGGCGTCGCTTGTGTGGGCGTTAAAGGTTGTGACACTGGGGGAGAATTGGATGGCATATCCTGATTCTCTTCAGACTGAGAATCATCCATAGGCACACTTTCTTGACCTAAAATATGCTTTTTACAATGTAAGGCCCTTTCAGTACAAGAGGTACACAATAGCTTCTAAACACATAGAACAATGAGATTCCTCAATGTCAGACATGTTGAACAGACTAGTATTAACCACAGAAGTCGTTAAACACTTTAATTATTGCTTTAAACAAAATTTGAAAAACGTGTACTGCGCCTTTAAGAGATAAAAAACGCACAATTTTTCCAAAACTGCTTCAAAAACGATAATTTGCTCTAAAAATTAACAAACTCATTAATGGCTCAAAAAATTACTGCACCCCAAGAGTAAGGGGAGAAATTAACCTATAAAGTTAACAAATCACAAAAATGTAAATTTTCACAAAAATACCCCTTGCACCTCGCCACAGCCCTGCTGTGGCACCTACCTACCCCCAGGGTACTTCAAAATGACTCGCCAACAATCCGGACCAGAGAATCACTGTCCAGGAGCAACCGGAGTTACTGCTTGCTGCTACTCAGCCAGAAGGAAGTGCGCATCTGAGCGTGTGAAATTAAGCCCCGCCCATCATGGCCGATGTTAGAGTAGGCCTCAAACAACCGCATGGAGAAGCAGTTTTAAGCAAACTAAGTGGAACATATAAAACCCCAAACATATTCAGAACAGCCACACCGGTTATTCAGTGCAAACAAAAAAACGATCAACAGTTTCTGCCTCTCCCACTGTCTTATGCAATGCCCATTATATGATTGTGTCAACAGAAAATAAAACATAGGTCTCCAGTAACACCCCTCTGTTTAACAGGTCTACTGCTTACCCCATTCCCTTACAGGGAAATAAATGCCAGACAGTTCTGATATATCGTCTCCTCAGAAATAAAGGGCTGCACATACCTCAATGCTGCTTGTAGCATGAAACCGTTCTCCACACTGAAGATGTCTCTTGTGTTACCTTCAGAAGTCTTGTGGGAACTAACATGGATCTTAGTTACAGCTGCTAAGATCATCAACCTCAGGGCAGAAATCTTCTTCCATAACCCCCTGAGGAAAATAGTACACACCGGTACCATTTAAAATAAAAAACTTCTTGATTGAAGAAACTAAAACTAACACCTCACTTTACCTCTTCCTAGTATAACACAGGCAAAGAGAATGATTGGGGGTGGAGGAGCTATATATATATATATATATATATATATATATATATATATATATATATATATATATATATATATATATATATATACATATATATACACAGCTCTGCTGTGGTGCTCTTTGCCACTTCCTGTTAGCAGGAGGATAATATCCCACAAGCCCAGAGGCAGAACTTTTTTTCACTTTCTGCGATGAGATTTTTTTAGTGAAAAATTTTCTGCAGGACATTTTTAAATAAAATTCAATTTTAAATTAGGCAGTTACAATAAAGAACCAGTTTGATTGTATTGTGTTAGTTAACTGGAGAATAAAGAAATATTTAAAGTTTTATAATATAGTGCAGTAGTTGAAAATTGCATTGCTCATACGAACATCTTACATTCAGAAAAAAACAGCTTTGCAGATTGTGAAAGGCTAGGGGACGGGCTTGAAACAATCTCTGAGAGACAGTTTATTAATGCAATACAGCTTGGCAGCGCTGCTGAATATTTGACTGTTCACTTCAAACAGCACTTTGCTCTGTATGATATGTGGTAAGGAAAACTTACACAGTGCAGCCAGAGAACAGCTCTGTTTGAAGAGAAGAGTCTAATGTGGAGTAGCGATGAAAAGTTAAATGAACAGTTCCTGCATGTGTCCTGTTCTTTCTGCAGACATTCTGCATTTTCTGCGATGACATCTCAGATCACAGCATGTTCTGCCTTGGGGCCAAGTAAGGATGATATCAGTGGACTCGTATCTTGTAGAAGAAAACAAGTCACTGGAAACTCATTAAGGGGAATCCAATTTCACAGTACACTTTACCTTTAATTGATGATCGATGGGGTAGAAAAGTTTGATTATAGAAAAATGTAATTGATTATCACAGCAAATAATGGTTGTGATGCGCATGCTTGCACTTAGATTATGCAAAAAAATGTTTTGGGGGAAACCCCCCCCCCAAACTAAACAAAAAAATTAGTATGGTTAATTTTTACAAAGTATGCAAAGTTTTTCTAACAAATTGATTAATTTTGTGAATCTACTTAGTGGTAGATTGTGAAAATGATAATATGGGAAAAAAATCAACCTATGAACAAGATTTTAAGGTCATATCTGTATTTATAGTTAGTTGAGTAATACGATTTTCCTGTCTCTTAGAACATAACGGTATATTCTACAAAAAACATAATTTATGTAAGAACTTACCTGATAAATTCATTTCTTTCATATTAGCAAGAGTCCATGAGCTAGTGACGTATGGGATATACATTCCTACCAGGAGGGGCAAAGTTTCCCAAACCTCAAAATGCCTATAAATACACCCCTCACCACACCCACAAATCAGTTTAACGAATAGCCAAGAAATGGGGTGATAAGAAAAAAGTGCGAAAGCATAAAAAATAAGGAATTGTAATAATTGTGCTTTATACAAAAAAATCATAACCACCACAAAAAAAGGGTGGGCCTCATGGACTCTTGCTAATATGAAAGAAATTAATTTATCAGGTAAGTTCTTACATAAATTATGTTTTCTTTCATGTAATTAGCAAGAGTCCATGAGCTAGTGACGTATGGGATAATGACTACCCAAGATGTGGATCTTTCCACGCAAGAGTCACTAGAGAGGGAGGGATAAAATAAAGACAGCCAATTCCTGCTGAAAATAATCCACACCCAAAATAAAGTTTAAATGAAAACATAAGCAGAAGATTCAAACTGAAACAGCTGCCTGAAGTACTTTTCTACCAAAAACTGCTTCAGAAGAAGAAAACACATCAAAATGGTAGAATTTAGTAAAAGTATGCAAAGAGGACCAAGTTGCTGCTTTGCAAATCTGATCAACCGAAGCTTCATTCCTAAACGCCCAGGAAGTAGAAACTGACCTAGTAGAATGAGCTGTAATCCTTTGAGGTGGAGTTTTACCCGACTCGACATAAGCATGATGAATTAAAGATTTCAACCAGGATGCCAAAGAAATGGCAGAGGCCTTCTGACCTTTCCTAGAACCGGAAAAGATAACAAATAGACTAGAAGTCTTTCGGAAAGTCTTAGTAGCTTCAACATAATATTTCAAAGCTCTAACCACATCCAAAGAATGCAATGATTTCTCCTTAGAATTCTTAGGATTAGGACAAAATGAAGGAACCACAATTTCTCTACTAATGTTGTTGGAATTCACAACCTTAGGTAAAAATTCAAAAGAAGTTCGCAACACCGCCTTATCCTGATGAAAAATCAAAAAAGGAGACTCACAAGAAAGAGCAGATAATTCAGAAACTCTTCTGGCAGAAGAGATGGCCAAAAGGAACAAAACTTTCCAAGAAAGTAATTTAATGTCCAGAGAATGCATAGGTTCAAATGGAGGAGCTTGAAGAGCTCCCAGAACCAAATTCAAACTCCAAGGAGGAGAAATTGACTTAATAACAGGTTTTATATGCACCAAAGCTTGTACAAAACAATGAATATCAGGACGATTAGCAATCTTTCTGTGAAAAAGAACAGAAAGAGCAGAGATTTGTCCTTTCAAGGAACTTGCAGACAAACCTTTATCCAAACCATCCTGAAGAAACTGTAAAATTCTTGGAATTCTAAAAGAATGCCATGAAAAATGATGAAAAAGACACCAAGAAATACAAGTCTTCCAGACTCTATAATATATCTCCCTAGATACAGATTTACGAGCCTGTAACATAGTATTAATCATAGAGTCAGAGAAACCTCTTTGACTAAGAATCAAGCGTTCAATCTCCATACCTTTAAATTTAAGGATTTGAGATCCTGATGGAAAAAAGGACCTTGAGACAGAAGGTCTGGTCTTAACGGAAGAGTCCACGGTTGGCAAGAAGCCATCCGGACAAGATCCGCATACGAAAACCTGTGAGGCCATGCTGGAGCTACCAGCAGAACGAGCATTCCTTCAGAATTTTGGAGATCACTCTTGGAAGAAGAACTAGAGGCGGAAAGATATAGGCAGGATGATACTTCCAAGGAAGTGACAATGCATCCACTGCTTCCGCTTGAGGATCCCTGGATCTGGACAGATACCTGGGAAGTTTCTTGTTTAGATGAGAGGCCATCAGATCTATTTCTGGAAGCCCCCACATTTGAACAATCTGAAGAAATACCTCTGGGTGAAGAGACCATTCGCCCGGATGCAACGTTTGGCGACTGAGATAATCCGCTTCCCAATTGTCTATACCTGGGATATGAACCGCAGAAACTAGACAGGAGCTGGATTCTGCCCAAACCAGAATTCGAGATACTTCTTTCATAGCTAGAGGACTGTGAGTCCCTCCTTGATGATTGATGTATGCTACAGTTGTGACATTGTCTGTCTGAAAACAAATGAACGATTCTCTCTTCAGAAGAGGCCAAGATTGAAGAGCTCTGAAAATTGCACGGAGTTCCAAAATAATGATCGGTAATCTCACCTCCTGAGATTCCCAAACCCCTTGTGCCGTCAGAGACCCCCACACAGCTCCCCAACCTGTAAGACTTGCATCTGTTGAAATTACAGTCCAGGTCGGAAGAACAAAAGAAGCCCCCTGAATTAAACGATGGTGATCTGTCCACCACGTCAGAGAGTGTCGTACAATCGGTTTTAAAGATATTAATTGAGATATCTTTGTGTAATCCCTGCACCATTGGTTCAGCATACAGAGCTGAAGAGGTCGCATGTGAAAACGAGCAAAGGGGATCGCGTCCGATGCAGTAGTCATAAGACCTAGAATTTCCATGCATAAGGCTACCGAAGGGAATGATTGTGACTGAAGGTTTCGACAAGCTGATATCAATTTTAGACGTCTCTTGTCTGTCAAAGATAGAGTCATGGACACTGAATCTATCTGGAAACCCAAAAAGGTTACCCTTGTCTGAGGAATCAATGAACTTTTTAGTAAATTGATCCTCCAACCATGATCTTGAAGAAACAAGTCGATTCGTATGAGATTCTGCTAAAAGTAAAGACTGAGCAAGTACCAAGATATCGTCCAAATAAGGAAATACCACAATACCCTGTTCTCTGATTACAGATAGAAGGGCACCGAGAACCTTTGTAAAAATTCTTGGAGCTGTTGCTAGGCCAAACGGTAGAGCCACAAACTGGTAATGCTTGTCTAGGAAAGAGAATCTCAGAAACTGAAAGTGATCTGGATGAATCGGAATATGCAGATATGCATCCTGTAAATCTATTGTAGACATATAATGCCCTTGCTGAACAAAAGGCAGGATAGTCCTTACGGTTACCATTTTGAATGTTGGTATCCTTACATAACGATTCAATATTTTTAGATCCAGAACTGGTCTGAAGGAATTCTCCTTCTTTGGTACAATGAAGAGATATGAATAAAACCCCAGCCCCCGTTCCAGAACTGGAACTGGCATAATTACTCCAGCCAACTCTAGATCTGAAACACATTTCAGAAATGCTTGAGCCTTCGCTGGATTTACTGGGACACGGGAAAGAAAAAATCTCTTTGCAGGAGGTCTTATTTTGAAGCCAATTCTGTACCCTTCTGAAACAATGTTCTGAATCCAAAGATTAATAACGGATTTGATCCAAATTTCTTTGAAAAAACGTAATCTGCCCCCTACCAGCTGAGCTGGAATGAGGGCCGCACCTTCATGTGGACTTAGAAGCTGGCTTTGATTTTCTAGAAGGCTTAGATTTATTCCAGACTGGAGATGGTTTCCAAACTGATACCGCTCCTGAGGATGAAGGATCAGGTTTCTGTTCCTTGTTGAGACGAAAGGAACGAAAACGATTATTAGACCTGAATTTACCTTTAGATTTTTTATCCTGTGGTAAAAAAGTTCCTTTCCCTCCAGTAACAGTTGAAATAATAGAATCCAACTGAGAACCAAATAATTTATTACCCTGGAAAGAAAGGGAAAGCAGAGTAGACTTAGAAGACATATCAGCATTCCAAGTTTTAAGCCATAAAGCTCTTCTAGCTAAAATAGCTAGAGACATATACCTGACATCAACCCTAATGATATCAAAGATGGCATCACAAATAAAATTATTAGCATGTTGAAGAAGAATAATAATGCTATGAGAATTATGATCTGTTACTTGTTGCGCTAAAGCTTAGCAAGAGTAGAGACAGCCCCATTAACCTTAGGGATTTTGTCCCAAAACTCTAATCTGTCAGATGGCACAGGATATAATTGCTTAAAACGTTTAGAAGGAGTAAATGAATTACCCAAATTATTCCATTCCCTGGAAATTACTTCAGAAATAGCACTAGGAACAGAAAAAACTTCTGGAATAACTACAGGAGATTTAAAAACCTTATCTAAACGTTTAGATTTAGTATCAAGAGGACCAGAATCCTCAATTTCTAAAGCAATTAGGACTTCTTTAAGTAAAGAACGAATAAATTCCATTTTAAATAAATATGAAGATTTATCAGCATCAACCTCTGAGGCTCTAACGGCTATTGTGTGAAAAGAATAAGAAATTCAGTGATTGGTGGAACTGCTCAGATTGACAGTCAGACCGTCCAATCAAAATAGGAGACAATTGGGACCGAGTCCTCAACCCGTACATATTCTCAAACTTCCGGCGGCTCGCGGCCTTTGGAAAAAGCCCTATACGGGCAAAACCGGTCAGGGGGTTATAGAGCTTAGGGGAGCTCTATTTATTTTTAAATCTACCTAGAATTGTTGGCCTGTATAGGCGGGAAGTAATATTAAAATACTTCGCAAATAGAATGGTTACTAGACTTACTCTGCTATTTAACTAGCTAATGCAAACCAAAGACCGCTAAAACTTGTTCAGTTACATACTGCTAATAAAGCTCTTTATTTAAAACTTGCTACCTAATGGGAGTTGAATGCTGGTACCGCACCGAGGGGTAAATTTAATACCAGCCTCAACTCAAAAACAGCACAAACAATTATTTAGACTGCTTGTGAACTCCTACGCTGTTGTTAACAACCCTTCTGCTACCACTACAAGTGGGGGCAGGACTGACACGTTTATAGACTTCTTTAATAGAAATGCAGCAAATTCAAGTAGTTTAACAAGACTATAATATTTCTTTTACTACAAACACAGACCGGATACATACCGGCACAGATTTTAGGCTTAAGTATTTTACTACACTAGTGCAATTCATGTTTGCATGCTTAGACTTAACCCACTTGGTTTACCGTTGTAAACCCACTTGTCTGCATTTTGTAACTAACTCAATATAAATTGTGTCTCCTACTGCACTACTTCGTATACATTAGTGTGTAGCAACTCTACCTCAATTGTTACAGCAGCAAATACTCAGTAATTTCACAAGTTTAATGTAGGAGGTATTCCTGATGTGAATGACCTATTTAATTTATGCAAAAATATCCTAGTTAGATATACTCAGCTAACTGATATGCCTAAAAATACCACTATGATTATATCATTAGGCTAAGTGAGAATAATATCCCAACGATAATAAAGAAACAGTTGGTACTACTACACTTAAAGAAAAAGAGATGAAGGAATCTGGCACTTCTTGAGTTCAAAACGTAAGCAACTTTATTGGCAGGTAAAACAAAAAGCAAAAATAAAAGTATAGCATAGCAGCCCCAGCAATTCAATCATTGCAATACAGCATACAAAAGGTTAATCTGGATGGTGGTCACTAAAGCTCTACTACACTTAGGCTGATTTATATTAGATTTGAATCAAAAATAATAAATTCAGCATAAATAAAATCATATGATGATAAGTGTAATCTGAATAATTTAAAACTCACAATATCTAGTATCAATACAAGTACAACACAAACATGATATTGTATGTACAAATAAAGTGATACTACAAAATTACAAGCATTATTCTTTCTCTGTGTTACCATTATCATACCTAATCCCAATTACAATATAACATTGGGACCAATACCTCTGTTTGACAACTTATGACAAACTATAGCCTATTAATCATAAGGTCTCAGAATATTGTTAAATTAGGTTTCAACACAGCTGGGTACCCATATACCATAATTCTCTGATCAAATACATGATCAACTTCTGAACAATAGCACTATAATACAATTAACTGAAGATCTGTATTATTATGTTGCACAAGCATTGTACACTATTCTACTCTAATAAACTGACACAATATAGGGGTTGATAGTGCATATCATTCTGGGATACTTCTCTAGTACTATAACCCAGTAGATAGACATACCCATATCCCGTGCCTGATATTGTGACATAGATCTTCTCTACCTGTTATTGAACTCTCTTATAGAATTTTACACAGCGGTCTTGGACGTAGCATCCCGCCTTTACACTTTCCTATTACTTTTGATATATCAAAGGCTCATTGATAATTTAGGAATAGGCCTCAAATTCTTTGGTTGTTTTTAATTTGAGTGTTTATTTTAAATATATGGAATAAAAGTTATATTTTAACATTCCCAATTTCTCCACTATTAGTCCAGGCTCAGAGTGCTATAGGTGCAGTCTTCGGTGAGGTTCCTTCCTCTCTTTTTTGTCCAGTTAATTCTAGATAGAGCCTGACAAAAAGACTGAACATCTGGCACATCTGCCAAACGTTTGTGAAACAAAATTGACAAAGCAGAAATTTGTCCCTTTAAAGAACTTGCTGATAACCCTTTCTCAAATCCTTTTTGGAGATAAGACAGAATACTGGGAATCCTAACGTTACTCCATGAGTAACCCTTAGATTCACACCAATAAAGATATTTATGCCATATCTTATGATAGATTTTTCTAGTGACAGGCTTTCTAGCCTGTATCAAAGTATTAATGACCTAATCAGAGAATCCTTGCTTAGATAAAATCAAGCGTTCAATCTCCACGCAGTCAGCTGCAGAGAAATTAGATTTGGATGTTGGAAAGGACCTTGAATGAGAAGGTCCTGTCTCAAAGGAAGTTTCCACGGTGGCAGAGAGGACATGTCCACTAAACCCGCATACCAAGTCCTGCGTGGCCACGCAGGCGCAATCAAGATTACTGAAGCTCTCTCCTGTTTGATTCGAGCAATCACGCGTGGAAGGAGAGGAAACGGTGGAAACACATAAGCTAGGCTGAACGACCAAGGCACTGTCAAGGCATCTATCAGTTCGGCCTGGGGATCCCTTGACCTGGATCCGTAACGTGGAAGCTTGGCATTCTGATGAGATGCCATCAGATCCAGTTCCGGTCCGCCCCATCTGTGAATCAATGAAGCAAACACCTCCAGATGGAGCTCCCACTCCCCCGGATGGAAAGTCTGACTTAGAAAATCCACTTCCCAATTTTCTACTCCTGGGATGTAGATTGCCGACAGATAACAAGAGTTGGTCTCAGCCCATCGGATTATCTTGGATACTTCTATCATCGCTAAGGAACTCCTTGTTCCCCCCTGATGATTGATATATGCCACAGTCGTGTTGTCCGACTGGAATCTGATGAATTTGTTCAAAGCCAACTGAGGCCACGCCTGAAGCGCATTGAATATTGCTCTCAGTTCCAGAATATTGATTGGAAGTAGAGACTCCACCTGAGTCCAAACACCCTGAGCCTTCAGGGAAGGCCAGACTGCACCCCAGCCCAGAAGGCTGGCGTCCGTTGTCACTATCACCCACGAGGGTCTGCGGAAACAAGTCCCCTGGGACAGATGATCCGGCTACAACCACCAAAGAATTGAGTCTCTGGTCTCTTGATCTAGATTTATCTGAAGAGATAAATCCGCATAATCCCCATTCCACTGTCCGAGCATGCACAGGTGCAGTGGTCTGAGATGAAAGCGAGCAAACGGAATGATGCCCATTGCCGCTACCATCAATCCAATTACCTCCATACACTGAGCCACTGATGGCCGAGGAATGGACTGGACTGAAGTGCTCGGCAAGTATTTAGAATCTTTGATTTTCTGACCTCCGTCAGAAATATCTTCATGTCTACCGAGTCTATCATAGTTCCCAAGAAGGGGACCCTTGTCTGTGGAACTAGTGAACTCTTCTCTATGTTCATTTTCCAACCGTGAGTTCTCAGGAAAGACAACACTGTGCCCGTGTGAGATTTTGTCAGTTGATAAGTTGACGCCTGGATCAGAATATCGTCCAGATAAGGCACCACTGCTATGCCTTGCGGTCTAAGATCCGCCAGAAGAGGTCATATAACCTTTGTGAAGATTCTGGGTGTTGTGGCCAACCCGAAGGAAAGAGCCACAAACTGATAATGTTTGTCCAGGAAGGCAAACCTTAGAAACTGATGATGATCCTTGTGGATAGGAATATGAAGGTAAGCATCCTTCAAGTCCACGGTAGTCATATATTGACACTCCTGGATCATTGGTAAGATTGCTCGTATAGTCTCCATCTTGAACGATGGGACTCTGAGAAACTTGTTTAGACACTTGAGATCTAAAATGGGTCTGAAAGTTCCCTCTTTTTTGGGAACCACGAAAAGATTGGAGTAAAACCCCTGTCCCTGTTTTGGAACGGGACAAATTACTCCCATGGTAGAGAGGTCTTTTACACAAAGAACGCCTCTCTTTTTATCTGGTCTACAGATAATCGTGAAAGATGAAATCTCCCTCTTGGGAGAAAATCCTTGAATTCCAGTTGATACCCGTGGGTCACTATTTCCAGCGCCCAAGGGTCCTGAACAACTCTTGCCCAGGCAAAAAAAGAAAGTCTGCCCCTACTAGATCCGGTCCCGGATCGGGGGCCGCCCCTTCATGCTGTCTTTATAGCAGCAGTGGGCTTCTTGGATTGTTTACCTTTATTACCAGGTCTGGTTGGGTCTCCAGACTGACTTAGATTGGGTAAAAACATAATTTATGTAAGAACTTACCTGATAAATTCATTTCTTTCATATTAGCAAGAGTCCATGAGCTAGTGACGTATGGGATATACATTCCTACCAGGAGGGGCAAAGTTTCCCAAACCTCAAAATGCCTATAAATACACCCCTCACCACACCCACAATTCAGTTTAACGAATAGCCAAGAAGTGGGGTGATAAAAAAGTGCGAAAGCATATAAAATAAGGAATTGAAATAATTGTGCTTTATACAAAAATCATAACCACCACAAAAAAAGGGCGGGCCTCATGGACTCTTGCTAATATTTAAGAAATGAATTTATCAGGTAAGTTCTTACATAAATTATGTTTTTAGCAAGAGTCCATGAGCTAGTGACGTATGGGATAATGATTACCCAAGATGTGGATCTTTCCACACAAGAGTCACTAGAGAGGGAGGGATAAAATAAAGACAGCCAATTCCTGCTGAAAATTATCCACACCCAAAATAAAGTTTAATGAAAAACATAAGCAGAAGATTCAGACTGAAACCGCTGCCTGAAGTACTTTTCTACCAAAAACTGCTTCAGAAGAAGAAAATACATCAAAATGGTAGAATTTAGTAAAAGTATGCAAAGAGGACCAAGTTGCTGCTTTGCAAATCTGATCAACCGAAGCTTCATTCCTAAACGCCCAGGAAGTAGAAACTGACCTGGTAGAATGAGCTGTAATCCTCTGAGGCGGAGTTTTACCCGACTCAACATAGGCAAGATGAATTAAAGATTTCAACCAAGATGCCAAAGAAATGGCAGAAGCTTTCTGGCCTTTTCTAGAACCGGAAAAGATAACAAATAGACTAGAAGTCTTTCGGAAAGACTTAGTAGCTTCAACATAATATTTCAAAGCTCTAACAACATCCAAAGAATGCAATGATTTCTCCTTAGAATTCTTAGGATTAGGACATAATGAAGGAACCACAATTTCTCTACTAATGTTGTTGGAATTCACAACTTTAGGTAAAAATTCAAAAGAAGTTCGCAACACCGCCTTATCCTGATGAAAAATCAGAAAAGGAGACTCACAAGAAAGAGCAGATAATTCAGAAACTCTTCTGGCAGAAGAGATGGCCAAAAGGAACAAAACTTTCCAAGAAAGTAATTTAATGTCCAATGAATGCATAGGTTCAAAGGGAGGAGCTTGAAGAGCTCCCAGAACCAAATTCAAACTCCAAGGAGGAGAAATTGACTTAATGACAGGTTTTATACGAACCAAAGCTTGTACAAAACAATGAATATCAGGAAGAATAGCAATCTTTCTGTGAAAAAGAACAGAAAGAGCAGAGATTTGTCCTTTCAAGGAACTTGCAGACAAACCCTTATCTAAACCATCCTGAAGAAACTGTAAAATTCTCGGTATTCTAAAAGAATGCCAAGAAAAATGATGAGAAAGACACCAAGAAATATAAGTCTTCCAGACTCTATAATATATCTCTCTAGATACAGATTTACGAGCCTGTAACATAGTATTAATCACAGAGTCAGAGAAACCTCTTTGACCAAGAATCAAGCGTTCAATCTCCATACCTTTAAATTTAAGGATTTCAGATCCTGATGGAAAAAAGGACCTTGTGACAGAAGGTCTGGTCTTAACGGAAGAGTCCACGGTTGGCAAGAGGCCATCCGGACAAGATCCGCATACCAAAACCTGTGAGGCCATGCCGGAGCTACCAGCAGAACAAACGAGCATTCCTTCAGAATCTTGGAGATTACTCTTGGAAGAAGAACTAGAGGCGGAAAGATATAGGCAGGATGATACTTCCAAGGAAGTGATAATGCATCCACTGCCTCCGCCTGAGGATCCCGGGATCTGGACAGATACCTGGGAAGTTTCTTGTTTAGATGGGACGCCATCAGATCTATTTCTGGAAGTTCCCACATTTGAACAATCTGAAGAAATACCTCTGGGTGAAGAGACCATTCGCCCGGATGCAACGTTTGGCGACTGAGATAATCCGCTTCCCAATTGTCTACTCCTGGGATATGAACCGCAGAGATTAGACAGGAGCTGGATTCCGCCCAAACCAAAATTCGAGATACTTCTTTCATAGCCAGAGGACTGTGAGTCCCTCCTTGATGATTGATGTATGCCACAGTTGTGACATTGTCTGTCTGAAAACAAATGAACGATTCTCTCTTCAGAAGAGGCCAAAACTGAAGAGCTCTGAAAATTGCACGGAGTTCCAAAATATTGATCGGTAATCTCACCTCCTGAGATTCCCAAACTCCTTGTGCCGTCAGAGATCCCCACACAGCTCCCCAACCTGTGAGACTTGCATCTGTTGAAATTACAGTCCAGGTCGGAAGCACAAAAGAAGCCCCCTGAATTAAACGATGGTGATCTGTCCACCACGTTAGAGAGTGTCGAACAATCGGTTTTAAAGATATTAATTGAGATATCTTTGTGTAATCCTTGCACCATTGATTCAGCATACAGAGCTGAAGAGGTCGCATGTGAAAACGAGCAAAGGGGATCACGTCCGATGCAGCAGTCATAAGACCTAGAATTTCCATGCATAAGGCTACCGAAGGGAATGATTGTGACTGAAGGTTTCGACAAGCTGAAATCAATTTTAGACGTCTCTTGTCTGTTAAAGACAGAGTCATGGACACTGAATCTATCTGGAAACCCAGAAAGGTTACCCTTGTCTGAGGAATCAATGAACTTTTTGGTAAATTGATCCTCCAACCATGATCTTGAAGAAACAACACAAGTCGATTCGTATGAGATTCTGCTAAATGTAAAGACTGAGCAAGTACCAAGATATCGTCCAAATAAGGAAATACCACAATACCCTGTTCTCTGATTACAGACAGAAGGGCACCGAGAACCTTTGTAAAAATTCTTGGAGCTGTAGCTAGGCCAAACGGCAGAGCCACAAACTGGTAATGCTTGTCCAAAAAAGAGAATCTCAGGAACTGATAATGATCTGGATGAATCGGAATATGCAGATATGCATCCTGTAAATCTATTGTGGACATATAATGCCCTTGCTGAACAAAAGGCAGGATAGTCCTTACAGTTACCATCTTGAACGTTGGTATCCTTACATAACGATTCAATATTTTTAGATCCAGAACTGGTCTGAAGGAATTCTCCTTCTTTGGTACAATGAAGAGATTTGAATAAAACCCCATCCCCTGTTCCGGAACTGGAACTGGCATAATTACTCCAGCCAACTCTAGATCTGAAACACAATTAAGAAATGCTTGAGCTTTCACTGGATTTACTGGGACACGGGAAAGAAAAAATCTCTTTGCAGGAGGTCTCATCTTGAAACCAATTCTGTACCCTTCTGAAACAATGTTCTGAATCCAAAGATTGTGAACAGAATTGATCCAAATTTCTTTGAAAAAACGTAACCTGCCCCCTACCAGCTGAGCTGGAATGAGGGCTGCACCTTCATGAGGACTTAGAAGCAGGCTTTGCCTTTCTAGCAGGCTTGGATTTATTCCAGACTGGAGATGGTTTCCAAACTGAAACAGCTCCTGAGGATGAAGGATTAGGCTTTTGTTCTTTGTTGAAACGAAAGGAACGAAAACGATTATTAGCCCTGTTTTTACCTTTAGATTTTTTATCCTGTGGTAAAAAAGTTCCTTTCCCACCAGTAACAGTTGAGATAATAGAATCCAACTGAGAACCAAATAATTTGTTACCCTGGAAAGAAATGGAAAGTAGAGTTGATTTAGAAGCCATATCAGCATTCCAAGTCTTAAGCCATAAAGCTCTTCTAGCTAAAATAGCTAGAGACATAAACCTGACATCAACTCTGATAATATCAAAAATGGCATCACAGATAAAATTATTAGCATGCTGAAGAAGAATAATAATATCATGAGAATCATGATCTGTTACTTGTTGCGCTAAAGTTTCCAACCAAAAAGTTGAAGCTGCAGCAACATCAGCCAAAGATATAGCAGGTCTAAGAAGATTACCTGAACACAGATAAGCTTTTCTTAGAAAGGATTCAATTTTCCTATCTAAAGGATCCTTAAACGAAGTACCATCTGACGTAGGAATAGTAGTACGTTTAGCAAGGGTAGAAATAGCCCCATCAACTTTAGGGATTTTGTCCCAAAATTCTAATCTGTCAGACGGCACAGGATATAATTGCTTAAAACGTTTAGAAGGAGTAAATGAATTACCCAATTTATCCCATTCTTTGGAAATTACTGCAGAAATAGCATTAGGAACAGGAAAAACTTCTGGAATAACCACAGGAGATTTAAATACCTTATCCAAACGTTTAGAATTAGTATCAAGAGGACCAGAATCCTCTATTTCTAAAGCAATTAGTACTTCTTTAAGTAAAGAACGAATAAATTCCATTTTAAATAAATATGAAGATTTATCAGCATCAATCTCTGAGACAGAATCCTCTGAACCAGAAGAGTCATCAGAATCAGAATGATGATGTTCATTTAAAAATTCATCTGTAGGGAGAGAAGTTTTAAAAGATTTTTTACGTTTACTAGAAGGAGAAATAACAGACATAGCCTTCTTTATGGATTCAGAAACAAAATCTCTTATGTTATCAGGAACATTCTGCACCTTAGATGTTGAAAGAACTGCAACAGACAATGGTACTTTACTAAAGGAAATATTATCTGCATAAACAAGTTTGTCATGACAATTAATACAAACAACAGCCGGAGGAATAGCTACCAAAAGTTTACAGCAGATACACTTAGCTTTGGTAGATCCAGCACTAGACAGCGATTTTCCTGTAGTATCTTCTGACTCAGATGCAACGTGAGACATCTAGCAATATGTAAGAGAAAAAACAACATATAAAGCAAAATTGAACAAATTCCTTAAATGACAGTTTCAGGAATGGGAAAAAATGCCAAAGAACAAGCTTCTAGCAACCAGAAGCAATGAAAAATGAGACTTAAATAATGTGGAGACAAAAGCGACGCCCATATTTTTTAGCGCCAAATAAGACGCCCACATTATTTGGCGCCTAAATGCTTTTGGCGCCAAAAATGACGCCACATCCGGAATGCCGACACTTTTGGCGCAAAATAACGTAAAAAAATGACGCAACTTCCGGCGACACGTATGACGCCGGAAACGGAAAAGATTTTTTTGCGCCAAAAAAGTCTGCGCCAAGAATGACGCAATAAAATGAAGCATTTTCAGCCCCCGCGAGCCTAACAGCCCACAGGGAAAAAGAGTCAAATTTTTGAAGGTAAGAAAAAATGATTAATTCAAATGCATTATCCCAAATATGAAACTGACTGTCTGAAAAATAAGGAATGTTGAACATTCTGAGTCAAGGCAAATAAATGTTTGAATACATATATTTAGAACTTTATAAACAAAGTGCCCAACCATAGCTTAGAGTGTCACAGAAAATAAGATTTACTTACCCCAGGACACTCATCTACATGTTTGTAGAAAGCCAAACCAGTACTGAAACGAGAATCAGCAGAGGTAATGGTATATATAATCGAGTATATCGTCGATCTGAAAAGGGAGGTAAGAGATGAATCTCTACAACCGATAACAGAGAACCTATGAAATAGACCCCGTAGAAGGAGATCACTGCATTCAAATAGGCAATACTCTCCTCACATCCCTCTGACATTCACTGCACGCTGAGAGGAAAACCGGGCTCCAACTTGCTGCGGAGCGCATATCAACGTAGAATCTAGCACAAACTTACTTCACCACCTCCATCGGAGGCAAAGTTTGTAAAACTGAATTGTGGGTGTGGTGAGGGGTGTATTTATAGGCATTTTGATGTTTGGGAAACTTTGCCCCTCCTGGTAGGAATGTATATCCCATACGTCACTAGCTCATGGACTCTTGCTAATTACATGAAAGAAATTCCCTTCCTGCTTCCGAAAGGAACGAAAATTATTTTGTTTACCCCTCATCTTCACAGACTTATCCTGAGGTAGGGCATGGCCTTTACCTCCTGTAATGTCAGAAATGATTTCCTTCAATTCAGGCCCAAAAAGGGTCTTACCTTTAAAGGGAATAGCTAAAAGCGTAGTTTTTGACGACACATCAGCAGACCAAGATTTGAGCCACAACGCTCTACGCGCTAGAACAGCAAATCCTGCATTTTTCACTGCTAATTTAGCAATTTGAAAAGCGGCATCAGTAATAAAAGAATTAGCTAGCTTGAAAGCCTTAATTCTATCCAAAATGTCATCTAACGGAGTCTCAACCTTCAGAGGACTCTTCCAGAGCCTCAAACCAAAAAGCTGCTGCAGTAGTTACTGGAACAATGCAAGCCGTAGGTTGTAAAAGAAAACCCTGATTAATAAATAATTTCTTTAGAAGACCCTCTAACTTTTTATCCATAGGGTCTTTGAACGCACAACTGTCCTCAATGGGTATAGTTGTACGCTTAGCCAGGGTAGATATAGCTCCCTCTAGCTTAGGGACCGTTTGCCACGAGTCCCGAATGGTGTCTGATATGGGAAACATTTTCTTAAAATTAGGAGGGGGAGAAAACTGTATACCTGGTCTATCCCATTCCTTTTTTATAATTTCCGAAATTCTTTTAGGAACCGGAAAAACATCAGTGTAAGTAGGTACCACTAGATATTTGTTCATCTTACACAATTTTTCTGGTGGTATCACAATAGGGTCACAATCATCCAGAGTCGCTAAAACCTCCCGAAGTAAAAGGCGGAGGTGTTCCAGCTTAAATTTAAAGGACATAACGTCCGAATCTGTCTGAGGTAACATTCCCTGAGTCTGAAAGCTCTCCCTCAGACAGCAATTCCCTAACCCCCAACTCAGAACACTGTGAGGGTACATCGGAAATAGCTAATAAAGCATCAGAGGATTCAGTATTCACATTAATACCTGACCTACTGCGTTTACCCTGTAACACTGGTAATTTAAATACCTCTGTAAGGGTAGTTGACATAACTGCAGCCATCTCCTGCAGAGTAAAGGAATTAGAGGCACTAGAGGTACTTGGCGTCGCTTGTGTGGGCGTTAAAGGTTGTGACACTGGGGGAGAATTGGATGGCATATCCTGATTCTCTTCAGACTGAGAATCATCCATAGGCACACTTTCTTGACCTAAAATATGCTTTTTACAATGTAAGGCCCTTTCAGTACAAGAGGTACACAATAGCTTCTAAACACATAGAACAATGAGATTCCTCAATGTCAGACATGTTGAACAGACTAGTATTAACCACAGAAGTCGTTAAACACTTTAATTATTGCTTTAAACAAAATTTGAAAAACGTGTACTGCGCCTTTAAGAGATAAAAAACGCACAATTTTTCCAAAACTGCTTCAAAAACGATAATTTGCTCTAAAAATTAACAAACTCATTAATGGCTCAAAAAATTACTGCACCCCAAGAGTAAGGGGAGAAATTAACCTATAAAGTTAACAAATCACAAAAATGTAAATTTTCACAAAAATACCCCTTGCACCTCGCCACAGCCCTGCTGTGGCACCTACCTACCCCCAGGGTACTTCAAAATGACTCGCCAACAATCCGGACCAGAGAATCACTGTCCAGGAGCAACCGGAGTTACTGCTTGCTGCTACTCAGCCAGAAGGAAGTGCGCATCTGAGCGTGTGAAATTAAGCCCCGCCCATCATGGCCGATGTTAGAGTAGGCCTCAAACAACCGCATGGAGAAGCAGTTTTAAGCAAACTAAGTGGAACATATAAAACCCCAAACATATTCAGAACAGCCACACCGGTTATTCAGTGCAAACAAAAAAACGATCAACAGTTTCTGCCTCTCCCACTGTCTTATGCAATGCCCATTATATGATTGTGTCAACAGAAAATAAAACATAGGTCTCCAGTAACACCCCTCTGTTTAACAGGTCTACTGCTTACCCCATTCCCTTACAGGGAAATAAATGCCAGACAGTTCTGATATATCATCTCCTCAGAAATAAAGGGCTGCACATACCTCAATGCTGCTTGTAGCATGAAACCGTTCTCCACACTGAAGATGTCTCTTGTGTTACCTTCAGAAGTCTTGTGGGAACTAACATGGATCTTAGTTACAGCTGCTAAGATCATCAACCTCAGGGCAGAAATCTTCTTCCATAACCCCCTGAGGAAAATAGTACACACCGGTACCATTTAAAATAAAAAACTTCTTGATTGAAGAAACTAAAACTAACACCTCACTTTACCTCTTCCTAGTATAACACAGGCAAAGAGAATGATTGGGGGTGGAGGAGCTATATATATATATATATATATATATATATATATATATATATATATATATATATATATATATATATATATATATATATATATATATATACATATATATATATATATATATACATATATATATATATATATATATATATACACATATATATATATATATACACATATATATATATATAGGACCTTGAAGTAGAAGGTCCTGCCTTAGCGGCAGAGTCCATGGTGGAAAGGATGACATGTCCACCAGATCTGCATACCAAGTCCTGCGTGGCCACGCAGGAGCTATCAAAATCACCGAATCGCTCTCCTGCTTCATCTTGGCAATCAGCCGAGGGAGCAGAGGAAACGCATAAGCCAGGCTGAAGGACCAGGGCGCTGCTAGAGCATCTATCAGCGCTGCCTTGGGGTCCCTGGACCCGTAACGAGGAAGCTTGGCGTTCTGACGAGACGCCATGAGATCCAGTTCTGGTTTGCCCCATAGTTGAATCAACTGGGCAAATACCTCCGGATGGAGCTCCCACTCCCCGGATGAAAAGTCTGCCGACTTAAAAAATCCGCCTCCCAGTTCTCTACTCCTGGGATATGGATAGCTGAAAGATGGCAAGAGTGAACCTCTGCCCATAGAATTATCTTTGAAACCTCCAACATTGCCAGGGGGCTTCTTGTTCCCCCGATGGTTGATATAGGCCACAGTCGTGATATTGTCCGACTGAAATCTGATGAACCTGACCTCCTCTAGCTGAGGCCAAGCCTGAAGAGCATTGAATATCGCTCTTAGTTCCAGAATGTTCATCAGAAGGAGGGCTTCCTCCTGAGACCATGAGCCCTGAGCCTTCAGGGAGTTCCAGACTGAACCCCAGCCCAGAAGGCTGGCATCTGTCGTCACTATAGTCCATTCTGGCCTGCGGAAGCTCATTCCCCTGGACAGATGGACCCGAGATAGCCACCAGAGAAGAGAATCCATAGTATCCTGATCCAGATTTAGAAGTGGGGACAAATCTGTGTAATCCCCATTCTACTGACTGAGCATGCAAAGTTGCAGCGGTCTGAGATGTAGGCGGGCAAACGGAACTATGTCCATTGCTGCTACCATTAAGCCGATTACTTCCATACACTGAGCCACTGACAGCTGAGAAGTGGAATAAAGAGCACGGCAGGAAGTTAGAAGCTTTGACAACCTGACTTCTGTCAGAAAAATCTTCATTTCTACTGAATCTATCAGAGTTCCTAGGAAGAAAACTCTTGTGAGAGGGGAGAGAGAACTCTTTTCTTCGTTCACCTTCCACCCGTGAGACCTCAGGAATGCCAGAACAATGACCGCATGGGACTTGGCGATTTGAAAAGTCGACACCTGTATCAGAATGTCGTCTAGAAAAGGAGCCACCGCTATGCCTCGTGGCCTTAGAACTGCCAGTAGGGACCCTAGAACCTTCGTAAAGATTCTTGGTGCCGTGGCTAACCCGAAGGGAAGAGCCACAAACTGGTAATGCCTGTCTAGAAAGGCAAACCTGAGAAACCGATGATTATCTCTGTGTATCGGAATGTGGAGATAAGCATCCTTTAGATCCACGGTAGTCATATATTGACCCTCCTGGATCATAAGTAGGATGGTTCGAATAGTCTCCATATTGAAGGATGGGACCCTGAGAAATTTGTTTAGGATCTTGAGATCCAAGATTGGTCTGAAAGTTCCCTCTTTTTTGGGAACTATGAACAGATTTGAATAGAATCCCTGCCCCTGTTCCTCCCTTGGAACTGGGTGGATCACTCCCATGACCAGAAGGTCTTGAACACAACGTAAGAATGCCTCTCTCTTTATCTGGTTTGCAGATAATTGTGAGAGATGAAATCTCCCTTTTGGAGACGAGGCTTTGAAATCCAGAAGATATCCCTGGGAAACAATCTCCAGAGCCCAGGGATCCTGGACGTCTCTTGCCCAATCCTGGGCGAAGAGAGAAAGTCTGCCCCCCAACTAGATCCGGTCCCGGATCGGGGGCTACTCCTTCATGCTGTCTTAGAGGCAGCAGCAGGTTTTTTGGCCTGCTTTCCCTTGTTCCAAGCCTGATTAGGTCTCCAGACTGGCTTGGACTGGGCAAAATTTCCGTCTTGTTTTGCAGCAGAGGAAGTTGAAGCTGCGCCACTCTTGAAGTTTTGAAAGGAACGAAAATTGATCTGTTTGGTCCTTGATCTGTTGGACCTATCCTGGGGAAGGGCGTGGCCTTTTCCTCCAGTAATATCAGAAATAATCTCCTTCAATCCAGGCCCGAATAGCGTCTGCCCTTTGAAGGGGATGTTAAGAAGCTTAGACTTTGAAGTAACGTCAGCTGACCAGGATTTAAGCCATAGCGCCCTACGCACCTGAATGGCAAAACCTGAATTCTTAGCTGTTAGCTTTGTTAAATGAAAAACGGCGTCAGAAATAAATGAATTGGCTAACTTAAGAGTTTTAAGCCTGTCTAGGATATCATCCAACGGGGTCTCCACCTCTAGAGCCTCTTCAAGAGACTCGAACCAGAAAGCCGCTGCAGCAGTGACTGGGGCAATGCATGCAAGAGGCTGGAGAATAAAACCTTGTTGTATAATGATTTTCTTAAGGAAACCCTCTAATTTTTTATCCATTGGATCTAGGAAAGCACAACTGTCCTCGACGGGAATAGTTGTACGTTTAGCTAGGGTAGAGACTGCTACCTCCACCTTAGGGACCGTCTGCCACGAGTCCCGTGTAGCGGCATCTATGGTAAACATCTTTTTAAAGGCAGGAGGGGGAGAGAACGGTACACCTGGTCTATCCCATTCCTTCGTAATAATTTCTGAAAACCTCTTAGGGATTGGAAAAACATCAGTGTAAACAGGCACAGCAAAGTATTTGTCCATTTTACACAACTTCTCTGGGACTACAATGGTGTCACAGTCATCCAGAGTCGCTAAAACCTCCCTGAGCAACACGCGGAGGTGTTCAAGTTTAAATTTAAATGCTGTAATTTCAGAGTCAGACTGAAGTAACGCCTTCCCTGAATCAGAAATGTCACCCACAGATAAAAGCTCTCCTGCTTCGGCTTCTGTACATTGTGAGGGTATATCAGACATAGCTAATAAAGCGTCAGAGAGCTCTGTATTTATTCTAGCCCCAGAGCTGTCTCGCTTTCCTTGTAACCCTGGCAGTTTGGACAATACCTCTGTGAGAGTATGATTCATAACTGCCGCCATGTCCTGTAAAGTAAACGCAGTGGACGCGCCAGATGTACTTGGCGTCACTTGAGCGGGAGTTATAGGTTCTGACACATGGGGAGAGTTAGATTGCATAATCTCCCTTTTGTCAGTCTGAGAAACCTCTGGTGATAAATCTTTAAAAGCCATAATATGGTCTTTATAACTTATAGAAAGGTCAATGCATTTGGTACACATTCTAATAGGGGGTTCCACAATGGCTTCTAAACATAATGAACAAGGAGTTTCTTCTATGTCAAACATGTTTAACAGACTAGTAATGAGACCAGCAAGCTTGGAAAACACTTTAATAAATGTGAAAAGCAATTAAACAAAAACGGTACTGTACCTTTAAGAGAAAAAAACTACCATATAAACTGCAAATCAGTGTTAAAAAGCAGTAAACTCTACAAAATTTTTACAGTGTGTACAAGAGACTAAAGCAGCATTGCACCCACTTGCAAATGGATGATTAACCCCTTAGGCCCAAAAACGGATTAGAAAAACGGTAACACCGTTAAAAAAACAGTCAAACACACTGCCACAGCTCTACTGTGGCTCCTACCTTCCCTTAAACACGATTTTTGCAGGAAAGAACCCCTCTATAGTGGTCCTAGATGCCAGAGGACTCCTCTAGAGAAGCTGGAAGTCTCAGTCTGTATAACAACTGCGCATAAAGTGCGCGGAAATAGGCCCCTCCCACCATGCACTCACAGTCAGAGGGCCATAAAAAAACTACTCCTAGGAGTAAAATAACAGCCATGTGGAAAACTAGGCCCCAAAATAAAGATTTATCACCCTCAGAGAAAAAACGTTTTTTATGTTAAGTAATGCTAACGTTTAAACACTAAGTACTATGAGGGTTAACATAAAAATTACCCTTATCTTGTAAGCATGATCCCAGTCGCTGTTAAATCACTGTATCAGGCTTACCTCAAATATATCAGGCACTGTCAGCATTTTCTAGACCTTATCTCTCTAGAAAAAAATATACTGAACATACCTCAAATCAGGTGATTTGCCAACCGTCCCCCCAACTGAAGTTTTCTTTCCATACTCTTCAGTTATGTGTGTGAGAACAGGAATGGACCTTAGTTACAAACTGCTAAGATCATCAACCTCCAGGCAGATTCTTCTTCCAATTTCTGCCTGAGAGTGAAACAGTACAACGCCGGTACCGTTTAAAAATAAACTTTTGATTGAAGGTAAAACTACACTAAGTCACCACATATCTCTCTTGTCGAGAGCTTGCAAGAGAATGACTGGGGGTGCCAGTTAGGGGAGGAGCTATATAGACAGCTCTGCAGTGGGTGTCCTCTTGCAACTTCCTGTTGGGAAGGAGAATATCCCACAAGTAATGGATGAACCCGTGGACTGGATACACCTTTACAAGAGAAATAACTGCAGTAAAAACAATGTTCATTTGTTTTAAAAGACTTGGGCGATATATTATTCCATACCAATACAACAAAAATGTCTTGCAATTACAAGGTGTTTTACTGCAACTTTAAATGCCAATGCCCACTCTTATTAACTCCAGGTGCTCTCCTACTTGATGAAACCAAAAAACAAAATTTATGTAAGAACGTACCGGATAAATCCATTTTTCATATTGCAAGAGTCCATCAGCTAGTGACGTATGGGATATACAATCCTACCAGGAGGGGCTAAGTTTCCCAAACCTCAAAATGCCTATAAATACACCACCTCCCCACACCCACATTCCGTTTAACGAATAGCGAAGTAGTGGAGTGAAAAAACAAGGAGTAAAAAAGCATAAAAAAATAGGAACTGGAAAATAAAAGTTGTGCTTTTATACAAAATCATAACCACCATAAAAAGGGTGGGCCCCATGGACTCTTGCCAATATGAACGAAATTAATTTATCAGGTAAGTTCCATGAGCTAGTGATGTATGGGATATAAATACCCAAGATGTGGGAGACCACAGAAGATTTACTAGAAAGGGAGGGATAAAATAAAAACAGCTATTTCCGCTGAAAAAATTAAACCCACAAAAAAAAAAACTCAAATTTCAAGAAAAAAAACTTAAATCATAAGCAGAAGAATCAAACTGAAACAGCTGCTTGAATAACTTTTCTACCAAAGACTGCTTCAGAAGAATACATCAAAATGGTAAAATTTAGTAAATGTATGCAAAGACCACCAAGTTGCTGCTTTGCAAACTCCATTCTTAATAGCCCAATTAGTGGCGACTGATCTAGTAGAATGAGCTATAATTCTCTAAGGCGGAGACTGTCCCGCCTCCAAATAAGCCTTGTGAATCAAAAGCTTTAACCAAGATGCCAAAGAAATGGCAGAAGCTTTCTGACCTTTCCTAGGACCAGAAAAAACAACAACAAATAGACTAGAAGTCTTCCTGAAATTTTTAGTAGCTTCAACATAATATTTCAAAGCTCTTACAACATCCAAAGAATGTAAAGATCTTTCAAGAGTATTCTTAGGATTAGGACACAAGGAAAGAACAACAATTTCCCTACTAATGTTGTTAGAATTCACAACCTTAGGAAGAAATTTAAACGAAGACCGCAAAACAGCCTTATCCTGATGGAAAATCAGAAAAGGAGATTCACAAGAGCAGACAATTCAGAAACTCTTCTAGCAGAAGAGATAGCCAAAAGTAACAACACTTTCCAAGAAAGTAGTTTAATATACAAAGAATGCATAGGCTCAAAAGGAGGAGCCTGCAAAACCTTCAAAATCAAATTAAGACTCCAAGGAGGAGAAATAGACTTAACAACAGGCTTGATACAGACCAAAGCCGGAACAAAACAGTGAATATCAGGAAGCTTAGCAATCTTTCTATGAAATAAAACAGAAAGAACAGAGATTTGTCCCTTCAAGATACTTGCAGGCAAACCTTTATCCAAACCATCCTGAAGAGACTGTAAAATTCTAGGAATCCTAAAAGAATGCCAAGAAAATTTAAGAGAAAAACACCATGAAATATAAATTTTCCAAACCCGATAATAAATCTTCCTTGAAACAGATTTACGAGCCTGTAGCATAGTATTAATCACTGAGTCAGAGAAACCTCTATAACTAAGTACTAAGCGTTCAATTTCCATACCTTCAAAATTAGCGATTTGAGATCCTGATGGAAAATCAGCCCTTGAGACATGTCTGGCCTTAAAGGAAGTGGCCAAGGTTGGCAACTGGACATCTGGACAAGATCTGCATACCAAAACCTGTGAGGCCATGCTGGTGCTATCAGAAACACATGCGATTGTTCCAATATGATCTTGGAAGAACTAGGAGGCGGAAAAAAGTAAGCAGGTTGGTAAAACCAAGGAACTGCTAACGCATCCATCATCTCTGCCTGAGGATCCCTGGACCTGAAAAGATACCTGGGACGTTTCTTGTTTATATGGGAAGCCATCAGATCTATTTCAGGGAGACCTCACATCTGTACAATCTGACCAAATACATCTGGATGGAGAGACCACTCCCCTGGATGTGAAGACCGACGACTGAGATAATCCGCTTCCCAATTGTCTACACCTGGGATATGTATCTCAGAAATTAGACAGGAGTTGGATTCCGCCCAAGAAAGTATCCAAGATACTTCTTTCATCGCTAAAGGACTGCGAGTCCCCATTGATGATTGACATATGCCACAGTTGTGATATTGTCTGTCTGAAATTGAATTAATGATTTTCTCTTTAATAGAGGCCAAGCCTGAAGAGCCCTGAAAAAAATTTATGTTTACCCGATAAATTTATTTCTTTTTTGACACGATGAGTCCACGGATCATCTTAATTACTAATGGAATATTCACCTCCTGGTCAGCAGGAGGAGGCAAAGAGCACCACAGCAGAGCTGTTAAATAGCTCCTCCCTTCCCTCCCACTCCAGTCATTCGACCAAAGTTAGGAAGAGAAAGGAAAAGCCAAGGTGCAGAGGTGTCTGAAGTTTACAATAACCAACAAGCTGTCTAAAAGAACAGGGAAGGCCGTGGACTCATCGTGTCAAAAAAAAAATTAAAAAAAAAAAAAAATATCAGGTAAGCATAAATTTTCTTTTCTTTTTTAAGACACAATGAGTCCACGGATCATCTTAATTACTAATGGGATTCAATACCCAAGCTAGAGTACACAGATGAAACGGGAGGGACAAGACAGGAAACCTAAACGGAAGGCACTACTGCTTGAAGAACCCTTCTCCCAAAAGTGGCCTCAGCCGAGGCAAAAAGACACAGAAGCTTCAATTTTGAATTCCCATGAGGAAGCAACAGCCCTCATGTAATGAGCCGTAACTCTCCCGGGAGGCTGCTGCCTAGCAATCTCATATGCAAAACGTATGATACTCTTTAGTCAAAAAGAAAGAGAAGGAGCCGTAGCTTTCTGCCCCTTGCAGGGTTTTTTTTTTTTGAGAAAAACACAAATAAAAAAAAAAAAGACTGACTACAGTCCTTTGTCGCCTGCAGGTAAAACTTTAAAGCACGGACCACGTCCAAATTGTGCGGAAGTCCGTCCTTCTGAGAAGAAGGAATAGAACACAGGAAAAGAACAACAATCTCCTGATTAGTGTTCTGAACAGAAACAACCTTTGGAAGAGATCCTAAGTTATTATGTAAAACTACCTTATCTGAATGGAAAATAAGATAAAGAGACTCATACTGTAATGCCGAGAGCTCTGACACTCTCCAGTAAATGAACAGTACCCGTGGGTAGACTTGAATTCTCAACCTTCTGCTCCTCTTATTGTGCGCTAGCCACTAGGCTACGCCAGAGAGTAACAAGAAATAAAACTCTCTCAGATAACGTAAAATCCAAAGAATACATTGACTCAAAACGGAGCCCCTTGAAGAACTCTGAGAACTCAATTCAGACTCCATGTAGGAGTAACTGGTGTGAACACAGGCCTGATAAAAAGATTGTAAAACAGAGACATCTGCTAGATGTCTGTGTAACAAAATAGATAAAAACAGAGATTTGACCCTTTAAGTGAACTTGCTGATAAACCTCTCTCTAAACCATTTTGGAGAAAAGACAAAATAATGACGTCATAACTTATGATAATTTTTTTTTTTTCCCCAGAGACAGGCTTACGAGGCTGAATCGTGGTCACAATGACCAAGTCAGAAAACCCTGCTTGGATAATATTAAGCGTTCAATCCCCAAGCAATCAGTTTCAGAGAAACCAAAGTTGGGTGAAGGAGGGGCCCCATAAATTAGAGGGTCCTTCCTCAACGGAAGTCTCCAAAGTGGCAGAGATGACATGTCCACCAGGTCTGCATACCAAATCCTGCAAGGCGAAGCTGGTGCTATAAGGATCACCGATGCCCTCTCCTGCTTGATTCGAGCAATGACCCGGGAAAGAAAAAGTGGAGAATACTTCCGGATGGAGTTCCCACTCCCCCGGATAAAAAGTATGCTTGCTTCGGGAAATCCACCTCCCAGTTAACCCCCCCTGGGATGTGGATTGTCGACAGGCAGCAAGAATGGGTCTCCGCCCACCAAATTATTTTGAATACCTCTGTCATCGTTAAGGAACTCTTCGTTCCTCTCTGATGATTGAAGTAAGCCATTGACGTTATATTGTTCGACTGGAACCTGATAAACTGGACCGAGGCTAACTGAGGCCAGGCCAGAAGAATCTTGTAGATCGCTCTCAGCTCCAGAATGTTTATAGGAAGAACAGACTCTGAGTCCAAACCCCCGGAGCCCTTAGGGAGCCCCTAAAAGGCTGGCGGCTGTTGTCACAAACACCCAAGATGGTCTGCGAAAACCGGTTCCCTGGGAGAGATGATCCAGACATAACTACCATTGAAGAGAATCCCTAGTATCCAGCTCCAGCAGTATTTGAGGAGACAAATCTGTATAAATCTCCAATCCATTGCCAGAGCATGCTTAACTGCAAAGGTCTGAGATGGAACCGAGCAAACGGGATGATGTCCATTGCCGCAATCATCAACCCGATTACCTCCATGTACTGAGCCACTGAAGGCCGAGGAGTGGACTGAATGATTAGACAAGTATTGATGATCTCTGATGTCCTGACATTCTATCAGAAAAATCTTCATAGACATAGAATCTACTATGGTACCCAAAAAAGTTACCCTTGTGCTTGGTACTAAGGAACTCCATCCAAATTAACTTTCCACCCATGAGATCGCGGAAAGGATAACACCATGTCTGTGTGAAATCTTGTGAAAACTCAGAGATGTGGCAAGACCGAAAGAAAGAGCCACGAACTGGAAGCGTTTGTCCAAAAAGGCAAACCTTAGAACTTGAGACGATTCGTGCACATGAATGTACACGTCCTTTAAATCCACTGTTGTCATAAATTGACCCTCTTGGATCAAAGAACGGTACACTATGGTACATCATGAAGAACGGTACACTAAGAACCTTGTTTAGACTCTTGAGATCTAAAAAGTGGTCTGAAAACTCCCTCTTTTTTGGGAACCAGAAACCCGTACCTGTATTGGAGCAGGAACAATCACACAAAGGTCCGAGAGGTCTCCTACGCAGTGTAAGGAGGCCTCTCCTCTTGTCTGATCTGCAGAAATTCCTGAAACAGAAACCTGCCTCTGGGAGGAAAACTTTTGAACTCTAATTTGTATCCCTGGGGCACTATTTTGTATTGCACAGGGATCCTGAACATTTCGAACCCAAGCCTGAGAGAAGACGGAAAGTCTGCCCCCTACAAGATCCGATCTCGAATCAGGGGCATGTCCTTCATGCTGTCCTTTCCTTGTAAGGAATCGCTAAAAGCTTAGACATAGAGCATACATCCGAAGAGCAAGGCTCTAACTATAAATCTCTGTGAGCTCGAACAGAGAAACCTGAAACCTATGCTTCCAGTTTGAAAACTTGAAGGGAAGAAATTGAAATAAAGGAATTAGCCAATCTGAAAAGCATTTATCCTATCCTGGATTATATCCAGGGGAGATTCTGACTTAGTATCAGACCACGCATCAAATCAATATGCCATCGCACTAGAGACGGTAGCAAAGTACACGCTGGTTGCCATTGTAAGCCCTGGTGTACATCCCTTTCTAATTCTTTGTCCATAGGACCTTACAAAAAACAACTATCCTCTAAGGGCAAAATAGGTCTCTTAGCTAAGCTGGAAACTACTCCTTCCACCCTAGGGAATGTTTGCCCAGCTATGGGAAACATATATTGAAATATAGGGAATGCGAATGATGGTGTTCAAGCTGAAAAACTGAAAGAAAAAACAACCTCATGGTAAAATAAAGATACTATTTATCCGAGACTGAGGATTCTCTCTCTCATATAACCCTGAAGTATCTTCCTCTGTCAGGCACAGGGAAGACCCAATCGGAAAAGCAACAACTGAAGCAAACGCACTAAACGAAACTAAACTAAACGAAAATAATTCCTCTAGAAATGTTTTCTTCCATGTGGGAAAAACAAATAATGTATGAAATGCAGTGTAACTCCGGATGGAGTGTGAGAGAAAACGCAGGGCACTGCATGTGGGCCTTAACATTTTGTGGACCCTATAGGAAAAATGTGTGGCATAATGTGACCATTGTCAGACTCCTAAACAGCAAACCCCGTGAAAGGATAAGGTTCAGAAAAAGAGTGCAATCATTTAATAAAAATTGACACCTTAAAAAAACATTACTGTCACTTTAAATCTTAAAAAGGTAACTATTTTATGTGTGCTCTTGTTCCATCCTAAGACACAAGGATGAAATAAGCATTAAACAGCTGAAATACCTTAATAAAAGTAACACCTAAAAAAACGTTACTTTCACTTTAATGCTTCTTTCATCCTTGTGTTTTAGGATGGAACAAAAGCACACATAAAATAGTTACCTTTTAAGATTTAAACAGCTGAAATTCCTACTTTTTATTTGTGTGCAGAAACAAGTTAGAAATTCCTTACTAAGCCTCTTTTGAAACACTGTCCGGTGTAATACCTTCACACTAAAGAGAGAACCATTCTCTACTAAATCTTCAGATACCAGGAAGAACAAGCACAGATGTGCGCAACTAAAATGGCGTAAAAACATAACTCGGGCCATTGTGGGCGTTATCATAATCCTCTCCTGGTCGCCATTAGCAAAAAAAAAAAAAAAAAAAAAAAAAAAAAAAGGCCTTCGGGGTTATAGCAACGGACTTTACAGCTTCTAGTCCGAAAAAATAAACTAATGTGGAATCACCCATACTGAGCTCGCTCAAGCATAGCTCCTCAACTGTGGCCACAAGAGATCTCCCGGTCGGCTATTAAACCGCCGGGAGATAACATAAATCCTGTACATTGCCTCACACTGAGTTTCTGATATCTAGCTCAACGGAAATGCCAATTTAACACATATCAATATGAGATCTCCCGGTCGTCTATAATCAAACCGCCGGGAGATAAGAATGCGAGTACGATGCACTCTATATCTGATGCATAGCGCAACGGAACATCAAAACATCAACCATGGCAATATAAGATCTACCGGTAGGCTATTAATAAACCGCCCGGGAGATATAACACCAGTCACGTCACTGAGCCCATCTGATGTATAGCTCTTTCTATGTATGGCTCCGTAGCTATGAAATGAGAGCCTATGTGCCAAACAGGCCCAAAGCCTGCGTCTAACTGTCCCAAAGTGTCCCCTGAAATTCTAAGGGAATCTAAAAAGCAAGTTACATCCGATGAGGAATAAAATGAAGTGCCCAACTTTCTTCCGAGTCTCCTTCTGCAACCCCCAGAATAAAGTTAGCGCTTACCTCATTAGCTCCTGCCGGACAGTAAGGCAGTTCCCAGGTTTGTGAGGTCCTCTCCCTCACATGGACCTGTAATTGAAAACAAAAATCTTGAGTAATTATCCCTCAGATTTTCTTGGTAAGGGCAGCATTAGTATGGGAGGCGCAGTGAGAAGTATGTCCCACCAGTTCCCATTGCTCTAAAGCCACCAAAAGCTCTCCTGTAGAGACCGATATGGGCTACGGCTACACCCTAGAACAAAGCAGCACACTCTGGCACTACTTTAAAAATAATAAACTCTTGATTGAAGAATCTTTTCTAACACCTCACTTTACCTCTTCCTATCACTAACGTAGGTAAAGAGAATGACTGGAGTGAGAGGGAAGAGAGGAGCTATTTAACAGCTCTGTTGTGGTGCTCTTTGCCTCCTCCTGCTGACCAGGAGGTGAATATCCCATTAGTAATTAAGATGATCCATGGACTCATCGTCTTAAAAAAGAAATAGCACAGAGTTCTAAAATATTGATTGGTAACCTCGCCTCTTGAGGATTCCACACTCCTTGTGCTGTCAGAGACCCCCAGACAGCTTCCCAACCTGTGAGACTTGCATCTGTTGAAATCACAACCCAGGAAGGATGAACAAAAGAGGCCCCTTGAATAATCAGATGATGGTCCAACCACCAGGACAGAGAGAGAGAGTTGAATGTTGGAGTTTAAGTATATCAACTGTGATATCTGAATATAATCCCTGTACCATTGATTCAGCAAGCAAAGCTGCAGAGCAAAGGAGATTGCGTCCGATACTGCAGTCATGAGACCTAAAACTTCCATGCACATAGCCACTAAAGGGAATGATTGAGACTGAAGGTTTTGACAGGCAGAAACCAATTTCATTCGTCTCTTGTCTGTTAAAGACAGAGTCATGGACACTGAATTTATCTGGAAACCTAAAAAGGTGACCTTTGTCTGAGGATTCAAGGAAATGTTTGGTAAATTGATCCTCCAACCAGGTCTTTGAAGAAACACCAGTTGATCCGTGTGAGATTCTGCTAAATGAAAAGATTGAGTCAGTACCAAGATATTGTCCAAATAAGGAAACACTGCAATACCCTGCTCTCTGATTACAGGTAGAAGGGCACCGAGAACCTTTGAAAAGATTCTTGGAGCTGTTGCTATGCCAAATGGAAGAGCAACAAATTGGTAATGCTCGTCTAGAAAAGAGAATCTCAGAAACCGATAGTGGTCTGGATGAATCGGAATATGAAGACACACATCCTGTAAGTCTATTGAGAACATTTAATGACCTTGCTAAACAAAAGGCAGAATAGTCCTTAGTCAGCATCTTGAAAGTTGGGACCCTTACAAATTGATTCAAAAACTTCAGATCCAGAACTTGTCTGAAAGAATTTTCCTTCTTCGGACAATGAATAGATTTTTAATAAAACCCCAGACCCAGTTCCAGAATGGGAACTGGTACAATTACTCCTGAAAGCTCTAGATCTGAAACACTTCAGAAAGGCCTGAGCTTTCAGAGGATTTGTTGCAACGTGAGAGAGAGAAAAAAAATCTTCTCACAGGAGGTCTTATTGTGAAACCTATTCGATACCCCTGAGAAACAATATTCTAAAACCAATGATTTTGAACAGAACCTGCCCAAAACGTCTTAAAATAATTCCAATCTGCCCCGAACCAGCAGAACTGGACTGAGGGCCACACCTTCATGCAGTCTTGGGGGCTGGCTTTGGTTTCTTGTAAGGCTTGGATTTATTCCAACTCAAGGATGGCTTCAAATTGGAGCCAGAGTCCTTAGGGGAAGGAGTGTTTTTTTTTCCCTAATCTGTCGAAAGGAACAAAACCGATTAGAAGCTTTAGATTTGCCTTTAGACTTTATCTTGAGGCAACAAAACTCCCTTTCCCCCAGTAACAGCGGAAATAATAGAATCCAACTGGGAAGCAAACAAATTACCCTGGAATGATAGAGATAGTAACCTAGATTTAGATACCATGTCAACATTCCATGATTTGAGCCATAATGCTCTTCTAGCTAAAATAGCCAAAGACAGAGATTTTACATTAATCTTGAGGATATCAAAAATAGCATCACAGATAAAATGATTAGCATGTTGAAGCTAAAGAACAATACTATGCAAAGCAGAGTCTTTTCCCGTTGTGCTAAGCTATCCAACCAAAAAGTTGATGCAACCGCAACATCAGCCATAGAAATGTCTGAGAATATACAGAATACAAATAAGCTTTCCAGAGCCCTCTAAGCATAAAGAAGGCAAGGAGCATATAGGAAGTGGGGTAAAATAAAAACTATATTTTTTGGCGCCAAGTATGACACACAACGCAAAAGGAAGTTCAGAATTTTTTTGGCGCCAACAAACATCCGGAAATAAGTAAAAACAGAATTTATGCTTACCTGATAAATTACTTTCTCCAACGGTGTGTCCGGTCCATGGCGTCATCCATTACTTGTGGGAAATATTCTCCCCCACAGGGAAAGGCAAGGAGAGCACACAGCAAGAGCTGTCCATATAGCTCCCCCTCTAGCTCCGCCCCCCAGTCATTTGACCGACGGTTAGGAGAAAAAGGAGAAACTATAGGGTGCCGTGGTGACTGTAGTGTAAAAAGAAAAAAAATTTCAACCTGATTAGGAAAACCAGGGCGGGCCGTGGACCGGACACACCGTTGGAGAAAGTAATTTATCAGGTAAGCATAAATTCTGTTTTCTCCAACATTGGTGTGTCCGGTCCACGGCGTCATCCATTACTTGTGGGAACCAATACCAAAGCTTTAGGACACGGATGAAGGGAGGGAGCAAATCAGGTTACCTAAATGGAAGGCACCACGGCTTGCAAAACCTTTCTCCCAAAAATAGCCTCCGAAGAAGCATAAGTATCAAATTTGTAGAATTTGGCAAAAGTGTGCAGAGAAGACCAAGTCGCTGCCTTACATATCTGATCAACAGAAGCCTCGTTCTTGTAGGCCCATGTGGAAGCCACAGCCCTAGTAGAGTGAGCTGTGATTCGTTCAGGAGGCTGCCGTCCGGCAGTCTCATAAGCCAATCGGATAATGCTTTTCAGCCAGAAAGAAAGAGAGGTAGCAGTAGCTTTTTGACCTCTCCTCTTACCAGAGTAAACGACAAACAAAGATGAGGTTTGTCTAAAATCTTTTGTTGCTTCTAAATAGAACTTTAAAGCACGAACTACATCTAAATTGTGTAACAAACGTTCCTTCTTTGAAACTGGATTCGGACACAGAGAAGGAACAACTATTTCCTGGTTAATATTCTTGTTGGAAACAACTTTTGGAAGAAAACCAGGCTTAGTACGCAAAACAACTTTATCTGAATGGAAAACCAGATAGGGTGGATTACACTGCAAAGCAGATAATTCAGAAACTCTTCTAGCAGAAGAAATAGCAACCAAAAACAGAACTTTCCAAGATAGTAACTTAATATCTATGGAATGTAAAGGTTCAAACGGAACCCCTTGAAGAACTGAAAGAACTACATTTAGACTCCAAGGAGGAGTCATGGGTCTGTAAACAGGCTTGATTCTGACCAAAGCCTGAACAAAAGCTTGTACATCTGGCACAGCTGCCAGTCGTTTGTGTAACAAGACAGATAAAGCAGAAATCTGTCCCTTTAGAGAACTCGCTGACAACCCTTCATCCAAACCTTCTTGGAGAAAGGAGAGAATCTTTGGAATTTTAATCTTACTCCAGGAGAATCCCTTGGATTCACACCAACAGATATATTTTTTCCATATTTTATGGTAAATCTTTCTAGTCACAGGTTTTCTGGCTTGGACCAGAGTATCTATCACCGAATTTGAAAACCCACGCTTGGATAAAATCAAGCGTTCAATTTCCAAGCAGTCAGCTGCAGAGAAACTAGATTTGGATGTTCGAATGGACCTTGTACTAGAAGATCCTGTCTCAAAGGTAGCTTCCATGGTGGAGCCGATGACATTCACCAGGTCTGCATACCAAGTCCTGCGTGGCCACGCAGGAGCTATCAGAATCACCGAGGCCTTCTCCTGTTTGATCCTGGCTATGAGCCTGGGAAGGAGAGGAAACGGTGGAAACACATACGCTAGGTTGAACGACCAAGGCGCCACTAATGCATCCACTAGACTCGCCTTGGGATCCCTGGATCTGGACCCGTAACAAGGAATCTTGAAGTTCTGACGGGACGCCATCAGATCCATGTCTGGAATGCCCCATAATTGGGTTAACTGGGCAAAGACCTCCGGGTGGAGTTCCCACTCCCCCGGATGGAAAGTCTAACGACTCAAATAGTCCGCCTCCCAGTTGTCTACTCCTGGGATGTGAAATGCAGATAGATGGCAGGAGTGATCCTCCGCCCATTTGATGATCTTGGACACCTCGCTCATCGCCAAGGAACTCTTTGTTCCCCCTGATGATTGATGTACGCAACAGTCGTTATGTTGTCCGACTGAAACCTTATGAACCTGGCTTCCGCTAGTTGAGGCCAAGCCAGGAGCGCATTGAATATTGCTCTTAGTTCCAAAATGTTTATCGGGAGGAGAGACTCTTCTCGAGACCATAGACCCTGAGCTTTCAGAGAGTCCCAGACCGCGCCCCAACCCAAGAGGCTGGCATCGGTCGTGACAATTACCCACTCCGGTCTGCGGAAACTCATTCCCTGAGACAGGTGATCCTGGGTCAACCACCAGAGAAGTGAGTCCCTGGTTACCTGGTCTACTTGAATTTGGGGAGACAAGTCTGTATAGTCCCCAATAAACTGATTGAGCATGCACAGCTGTAATGGTCTTAGATGAATTCGAGCAAAAGGAACCACGTCCATTGCTGCGACCATTAGTCCTATTACTTCCATGCACTGAGCTATGGAGGGTTGAGGAATAGAATGAAGAACTTGACAAGCGTTTAGAAGCTTTAACTTTCTGACTTCTGTCAGGAAGATCTTCATTTCCACAGAATCTATTATTGTTCCCAGAAAAGGAACCCTTGTGGACGGTGACAGTGAACTCTTTTCTATGTTCACTTTCCACCCGTGAGATCTGAGAAAAGCCAACACAATGTCCGTGTGGGCCCTTGCTTTGGAAAGAGACGCTTGGATTAGGATGTCGTCTAGATAAGGTGCTACAGCGATGCCCCTCGGCCTTAGGACCGCTAGAAGGGACCCTAGCACCTTTGTGAAAATTCTGGGAGCGATGGCTAAACCGAATGGAAGAGCCACGAACTGGTAATGTTTGTCCAGAAAAGCGAACCTCAGGAACTGATGATGAGTTTTGTGGATTGGGATATGCAGATATGCATCCTTTAGATCCACGGTAGTCAAATATTGACCCTGCTGGATTGTCGGCAAGATTGTCCGAATGGTTTCCATTTTGAAGGATGGAACTCTGAGGAACTTGTTTAATATCTTTAAATCCAGAATTGGCCTGAAAGTTCCCTCTTTTTTGGGAACCACAAACAGGTTTGAGTAAAAACCTAGACCTTGTTCCCCGGAGGGGACTGGGTTTATCACTCCCATCTTTGATAGGTCTCTTACACAATGTAAGAATGCCTGTTTCTTTATCTGGTCTGAAGATAAGCGAGACAGGTGGAATCTTCCCTTTGGAGGAAGTCCCTTGAACTCTAGCAGGTATCCCTTGGAGACTCTCTCTAGTGCCCAGGGATCCGGAACATCTCTTGCCCAAGCCTGAGCTTAGAGAGATAGTCTGCCCCCTACCAGATCCGGTCCCGGATCGGGGGCTACCCCTTCATGCTGTCTTGGTAGCAGCAGCAGGTTTCTTGGTCTGTTTACCCTTATTCCAGCCTTGCATGGGCTTCCAAGCGGGTTTGGGCTGGGCCGCGTTACCTTCTTGTCTAGCGGCAGTGGAGTTATTAGCCGGTCCGTTCCTGAAATTGCGAAAGGAACGAAAATTTGACTTGTTCTTAGCCTTAAAAGGCCTATCCTGTGGGAGGGCATGGCCCTTACCCCCAGTGATGTCTGAAATAATTTCCTTCAATTCCGGCCCAAAAAGGGTCTTACCCTTGAAAGGAATATTAAGTAACATAGTCTTGGACGACACATCTGCCGACCAGGATTTTAGCCAAAGCGCCCTCCGCGCTACTATAGCAAAACCTGAGTTTTTCGCTGCCAATTTCGTTATTTGAAAAGCGGCATCCAATATAAAGGAATTAGCTAACTTTAATGCGTGAATTCTGTCCATGACTTCTTCATAGGAAGTCTCTTTCTGGAGCGACCTTTCTAGTTCCTCGAACCAAAAGGACGCCGCTGAAGTGACAGTAATAACACACGTAGCTGGTTGAAGGATGAACCCTTGCTGAACAAAAATCTTTTTAAGCAATCCTTCCAATTTTTTATCCATAGGATCTTTGAAAGCGCAGCTGTCCTCTATAGGAATAGTTGAGCGCTTCGCAAGTGTTGAAACAGCTCCCTCAACCTTCGGGACCGTCTGCCATGCGTCCCTTCTAGGGTCTATTATGGGAAACATTTTCTTAAATATAGGAGGTGGGGCAAAGGGTACACCTGGCTTCTCCCACTCCTTATCCACTATGCTCGCTACCCTCTTGGGTATAGGAAAAGCATTGTCGTGCACTGGGACCTCTAAAAATTTGTTCAATTTGCACAACTTCTCGGGTACTACCATAGAATCACAGTCATCCAGAGTAGCTAATACCTCCTTAAGCAAAGCGCGGAGATGTTCTAGCTTAAACTTAAATGCTACTATATCAGGTTCTGCCTGTTGAGAAATTTTTCCTGAGTCTGAAATTTCACCCTCAGACAGCCCTTCCCTCACAGCCAATTCTGATTGATGTGAGGGTAAAATAGATAAGGCATCGTCAGCGTCTGATTGTTCATCCTTTTTATCTGTATTTAAAACTGAACAATCACGCTTTCTCTGAAATGCTGGCAGTTTGGATAAAAGATTTGCTATAGAATTATCCACTACTGCTGTTAATTGTTGCATAGAAATAAGCACTGGCGCGCTAGGTGTCGCCTGCGCGGGCAAAGCTGGTGTAGACACAGAAGGAGAGGATGTAGAACTATCCCCACTACCTTCATTAGATAAATCATCTTGGGCAACATTATGAAATGTAACAGAGCTGTCATTTTGTTTGGACGCTATGGCACAATCATCACAAACACTCGAAGGGGGAACCACATTTGTCTCTACACACACAGAACATAGGTTATCTGATGGCCCAGACATGTTAAACAGATTTAGGCAGGCAAACAATGCAATAAAAACGATTTTAAACAAAAACGTTACTGTCTCTTTAAATAATAAAATGACACACTTTATTTCTGAATGTTCAAAAAACTATGAAGGCAATATCCGATTTTTATGAAATTTGGACCCCAGTGTCTTAATGCTTAAAAAGTATTGCACAGCAAATATGGAGACTCTAGCTCTTAAAACAATCAAACCGGAGCAAATTGTTGGATTTAACCGTTTTTATACACCACAATCAGTGCTACAGCATTGCTGTAGCTTTTACCTTCCTTAGGGGTCAACCATCCACAGAAATATGCCTTCTGGAGTCACTTTCTGACCCACAGGACCCTCTCACATGAGACTGCATGCACTGCCTTGAAAATCAACTGCGCAGCTGAAGCGCCAAAATGAAGCCTCCTCCCTCAGTACACTAGAGTGAAGGGGCCTTCCTGAATAGATTTAGGTGTCTAAAACAAGCCAGATCAATAAAAAACGTCCCCAAGTGTATATGAGCTCATAAAACATTTCATATGCCATGATATTGCAATAAAAAACAAACAATCGATTTGGCCCCTAACTGTCTACCAGCATAAAATTCAAAAAGGGGAAGCCTGTTATCTTTTTTTGCTGAGGTGAAAGAAAAATGGCTTACCGTTTTCCCTGAGGGGAAAAATGACTGTCATCTAGCATTAGCCTGTGTGGTTAGGAGACTAGTCATACCTGAAGCAGATGAGTCTGCAAGCTGTTACCCCCAACTGAAGTTCTCTAGTTTCAACAGTCCTGCGTGGTAACAGTAATGGATTTTAGTTACTTGTGCTAAAATCATAGCCCTCTTAAACAGAAATCTTCATCACTTTTCTGTTGTAGAGTAAATAGTACAAGCCAGCACTATTTTAAAATAAACTCTTGATAGAAGAAATAAAAAACTACAACACCACAAACTCCTCGCCATCCCCATGGAGATGCTACTTGTTCAGAGCGGCAAGGAGAATGACTGGGGGGCGGAGCTAGAGGGGGAGCTATATGGACAGCTTTTGCTGTGTGCTCTCCTTGCCTTTCCCTGTGGGGGAGAATATTTCCCACAAGTAATGGATGACGCCGTGGACCGGACACACCAATGTTGGAGAAATACATATATTTAGAAATGAATACATAAAGTGCCAAACCATAGCTGAGTGTGTCTTAAATAATGATACATACTTACCGAAAGACACCCATCCACATATAGCAGATAGCCAAACCAGTACTGAAAGCTATCAGCAGAGGTAATGGTATATAAGAGTATATTGTCGATCTGAAAAGGGAGGTAGGAAATGAATCCCTACGACGATAACCGAGAACCCTTGAAAAGATTCCCCGCGAGGGAAAACATAAAATCAAATAGGCGATACTCTTCACATCCCTCTGACAAACACTGTACTCAGAGGAATTGGGTTTCAGAATACTTAAAAGCACTTATCACAAAAGAAATCATAAAAATCAAGCACAAAAACTTACTTCACCACCTTCATAGGAGGCAAAGTTTGGAAAACTGAATTGTGGGTGTGGTGAGGGGTGTATTTATAGGCATTTTGAGCTTTGGGAAACTTTACCCCTCCTGGTAGGATTGTATACACCATACGTCACTAACTCATGGACTCTTGCCAATTACATGAAAGAAACAAAGATTAAAAGGCCATGCCAGAAATGTGTATCTGCTTTAAAGGCCCAAGAGAAATCTATGGTTTCCCAAATCTCACTATGGGCGCAATGTTAAAAAAAAATCAACATCATTGAGAGAAATTCGAGTGCAGACTTGACAGGAACGAAACTCAATTCTCCTAGAGAGATGAGAGCTGCCTTACATAGAAATCAATAAGCACTCTGGGATAATTTCACAGGGGAGAGTAAAGTTAAAAGGGGAGCACAGATATAAAGACTCAATTTGTAGCAAATACAAATTGAACTGGAATCTTTTAATACAATTTAACTTGCATTTGCCTCTAGTTTAGGAATTTACTTTTCTGACAGTTAAATAAAGGCATTGTGAGTAAACTTCACCTGCAGAAAGCTGGCAAGATAAATATGAGACTTGCTGGTATAAAATGCTTAGAGAATATTCAGATACACCATGTGAACTCCTATGTTCAGCCCAATATTCTCACCTGTCCCTGCCAATATCTGAAACTTTCAGACTAACAGTTGCTAACTGTCCTGCTTTACCTAGGAGAGTCACTTTTATTGGCTTCCTGTTCCTGCCTTTTAAGCATGTCCATTATTCAATTTAGTGTGTATTTTGTATACTAATATTGTGTGAATTGGTTGCTGAGGCTTTTGATTTTACTCTATTGTCAATACTAGTCTGTGGTCTTCTGTTGCATTGAAGTTTAGCACTGTGTAGGATAGCTGTCAGGAAAAGAAAGAAATGAGATGTCATATTTAATAGCAGGAAAGATAAGAGGCAAGGGGGTGAGAAAGAAAGGCACCTCAATAGTGACGCACAATGTGGAATAGGTTTAATTGCCACAATTTATAGAAGGGCTCAATTTAACAAGCTGAATGCTGCTTTGCCCTGCACCTTTTAGCAGGGGCCATAAGATGTAAATCAATATATATACCAACAGCTTTATTTAACATTCTACAAATACAGCTTTGGAGCGTCTTTAGCTGCAGGCTTGCGCTTCTCAATCCCTCCAGACTTCTCTGATCGGGGTGATTTACAGTCCAGGCATGAGCAGTGGGCAGCGTTGCAGCAGCTTGTTCAATTATAAATGCAGGGGCTTAAAGGGATATGAAACCCACATTTTTGATTATATTATGAATTGTGATTCAGACAGAGCATGCACTTTTATGCAATGAAGAAAAATTAAAAAGTAGTAGTAAATTAGAAAGTTGCATGATCTATCTGAATCATGAAAGAAAAAACATAATTTATATAAGAACGTACCTGATAAATTACTTTCTTTCATATTGGCAAGAGTCCATGAGCTAGTGACGTATGGATATACAATCCTACCAGGAGGGGCAAAGTTTCCCAAACCTCAAAATGCCTATAAATACACCCCTCAGCACACCCACGATTCAGTTTAACGAATAGCCAAGTAGTGGGGTGATAAAGAAAGGAGTAAAAAGCATCAGAAAAGGAATTTGGAAATAATTGTGCTTTATACAAAAAAAGACTAGAAGTCTTCCTAAAATCTTAGCTTCCACATAATATTTCAGAGCTCTTACAACATCCAGAGAATGTAAGGATCTCTCAAAAAAAATTCTTAGGATTATGACACAAAGAGGGAACAACAATTTCCCTATTAATGTTGTTAGAATTCACAACCTTAGGTAGAAATTAAAATGAAGTCTGCAAAACTGCCTTATCCTGATGGAAAATCAGAAAAGGAGACTCACAAAAGAGAGCAGATAAATCGGAAACTCTTCTAGCAGAAGAGATAGCCAAAAGGGACAACTTTCCAAGAAAGCAGTTTAATGTCCAAGGAATGCATAGGCTCAAAAGGAGGAGAGCCTGTAAAGCCTTCAAAACCAAAATAAGACTCAAAAAAGGAAACAAAACAGAAAGAGCAGAGATTTTTCCCTACAAGGAACTTGCAGACAAACCTTATCCAAACCAACCTGAAGAAACTGAAAAATTCTAGGAATTCTAAAAGAATGCCAGGATAATTTATGAGAAGAACACCATGAAATACAAGTCTTCCAATCTCGATAATAAATCTTCCTAGAAACAGATTTACGAGTCTGTAACATAGAATTAATCACTGAGTAGGAGAAAACCTCTATGAATAAGCAGTAGGCGTTCAATCTCCATACCTTCAAAGTAACGATTTGAGATCCTGATGGAAAAAACGGTCCTTGAGAAAAAGTCTGGTCTTAAAGGAAGTGGCCAAGGTTGGCAACTGGACATCCGGACAAGATCTGCATACCAAAACCTGTGAGGCCATGCTGGAGCTACCAGAAACACAAACGCTTGTTTCCTGATGATCTTGAAGATCACTCTTGGAAGAAGAACTAGATATAAGCAGGTTGGTAAAACCAAGTAACTGCTAACGCATCCACTGACTCCGCCTGAGGATCCCTGTACCTGGACAGGTACCTGGGAAGTTTCTTGTTTAAATGGGAAGCCAACAGATCTATTTCTGGAATACCCCACATCTGAAAAAACACATCTGGATGGAGAAACCACTCCCCCAGATGTAAAGTCTGACGGCTGAGATAATCCACTTCCCAATTGTCTACACCTGGGATATGTACCGCAGAAATTTGTACAAGAGCTGGATTCTGCCCAAGTGAGTATTCAAGATACTTCTTCATAGCTAGGGGACTGCGAGTCCCACCCTGATGATTGACATATGTCACAGTTGTTATATTGTCTGTCTGAAAACAAATTAACTGTTCTCTCTTCAGTAGAGGCCAACCCTGAAGAGCCCTGAATAGCACGGAGTTGTAAAATATTTATTGGAAACCTCACCTCTTGAGATTTCCAAACCCCTTGTGTTGTCAGAGATCCCCAGACAGCTCCCCAACCTGAAAGACTTGCATCTGTTGTGATCACAGTCCAGGTTGGATGAATAAGAGAGGCCCCTTGAACTGTACGATTGTGATCTAACCACCAAGTCAGAGAGAACCGAACATTGGGATTTAAGGATATAATCCCTGCACCATTGATTCAGCATACAAAGCTGAAGAGGTCTCATATGAAAACGAGCAAAAAGGGATTGCGCCCGATGCTGCAGTCATGAGACCTAAAACCTTCATGCACATAGCCACTGAAGGGAACAATTGAGACTGAAGGTTTAATTGTTCTACATCCCAGCATCCCCAACACAGTAGTAAGCAGGTTAAAGATTTTGAGGTGAAAATTTCAGGATGTGTAAAAACATAAAATTTATGCTTACCAGATAAATTCCTTCCACTACTGCATTCCTTACTGTTGGGAAATAAAACACCTGGCCACCAGGAGGAGGCAAAGAAACCCCAGCCAAAAGATTAAATATCCCTCCCACTTCCCCTATCCCCCAGTCATTCTGCAGAGGGAACAAGGAAAAGTAGGAGAAACATCAGAGTATAAAGGTGCCAATATAAGAAAAGGGAGCCGCCCATCAAAAACAATTAAGTTACGGGCGTGGTCGTGGACTTTCCCTGCCAGGAAGGAAAGGAATTTATCTGGTAAGCATATATTATGTTTTCCTTCCAAAAGGCAGGGAGAGTCCACAACTTCACCCTTATTTTTGGGAAAATATACCCAAGCTCCATAGGACACTGAATGAATAACGGGAGAGAAAAAAAAAAGAAAAAAAAAAAAAAGGAGGCAGACCCTATTCTGAGGGTACCACAGCCTGCAAAACGTTTCTCCCCAAAGCTGCTTCAGCGAAGCAAACATCAAACTTGTAAAATTTAGGAAAAAAAAAAAAAAAAAAGTGTGTAAGGAGGACCAGGTAGTCGCCTTACAAATCTGATCCATTGAGGCTTAAAAGCCCAGGAGGAAGCCACTGCTCTAGTGGAATAAGCCGTTATCCTCTCAGGAGGCTGTCGTCCCGCTGTCTCATAAGCTAAGCGGATGACACTCCTCAACCAGAAAGATAGGGAAGTCGTAGTAGCCTTCTGCCCCTTACGCTTCCCGGTATAGAAGACAAACAAAGAGGAAGATTGTCTGAATTCCTTAGTAGCCTGAAGATAGAACTTCAAGGCATGAACCACATCCAGATTGTGAAGCGTTTCTTCACTGAAGAAAGATTAGGACAGAAGGAAGGAACAATAATATCTTGATTAATGTTACGGTCCGACATCACCTTAGGGAGAAACCCTATTTTAGTACGTAAAACAGACTTAGCATGGAAAACCAGATAAGGGGGGTGACATTGTAAAGCAGAAATCTCAGAAACTATGCGTGCAGAGGCAATAGCCAGCAAAAAAAAAAAAGAACCTTCCAAGATAACAATTTACTGTCAACAGTATGCATAGGTTCAAACAGAGCCTGCTGCAAAACACTAAGAACAAAATTTAGGCTCCAAGGCGGAGCCCAGATCTAAAAAAATTTCTGATCCTAGTCAGAGACTTAAAAGACTGCACATCCGGAAGCTCAGCCAATCTCTTGTCAGTAACACCGACAGGGCCGATATCAGTTCCTTCAGGGAACTAGCAGATAGACCCTTCTCCAGTCCATCCTGGAGAAAAGATAAAATTCTGGCAACCTTATGCCAGGAAAACCCACGGTCTGCACACCAGTACAAATAAGTCCTCCACACTTTATGGCAGATACGAGGAGTAATTGGCTCACGAGCTTGAACCAGTGTCGATAACACTCTCAGAAAAACCTCTAAGCATTCAATCTCCACGCAGTCAGCCTCAGAGAAAATAGATTTTGATGAACTAAAAGGACCCTGTATCAGCAGACCTCTGTGACAAGGTAACCTCCACTGAGATGAGGACATCCCCACCAGAACCACAAACCATGTCCTTCATGGCCACAATGGAGCAATCAGAATCACTGATACTTGCTCCTGCTTGATGCGAGCCACCAAACGAGGGAGAAGCAGTAATGTAGGAAAAAGATATAGAAGTCTGAACCTCCATGGTAGTGACAGGGCATCAATTCCGCCTGAGGATCCCTCGACCCGTACCTGGGCGACTTGGTATTTATGCTGGATGCCATGAGATCTATCTCTGGCGTCCCACTCGCTGCATATCACTGCAAACACCTCAGTGGGAGAGACCATTCCCCTGGGTGAAAGGATTGCCTGCTGAGGAAGTACGCTTCCCAGTTGTCAACCCCCGGAATGTGAATTACTGACAGCGTACATCTGTGAGTCTCCGCCCACTTTAGTATCCGAGATACTTCTCTCATCGCCAAGGAACTTCTTTCCCCCCTGATGGTTGATGTAGGCAACCAAGGTAATATTGTCCGATTGGAATCAGATAAACTGGACGAACCCAGAAGGGGCAAAGAAGTTCCAAAATATTGATCGGAAGGGAGGACGATTCCCAAGTCCACAGACCTTGTGCCTTCTTTGCACCCTAAACAGCTCGCCAGCTGGAAAGGCTTGCGTCCGTAGTCACAATCTCCCAAGACGGTCTCAAGAAGCATGTGACTTGGGACAGATGATTTGGACAGAGCCACCAAGAGAGCGAGTCTCGACAGGTTGTCCAGCACAATCTGTTGAGACAGATCTGAATGGTAGCCGCTCCATTGTCTCAGCATGCATAGTTGTAAGGGTCACATGGAATCTGGCAAAAGGAATTATAGCCATAAAGGACACAATGATACCAATCACCTCCATACACTGAGCCACTGAGGGTCTCAAGGAGGCCTGGAGGGCAAGACATGCAGAAGTTAGCTTGCAATGTCTCTGATCTGTGAGGAATATTCTCATGGATATGGAGTCTATTACTGTCCCCAGGAAGTTCACCCCTTCATGCCGATTTGTTCTCGGCAGGCTTCTAAGTCTGTTTGGACTTATTCCAGGACTGAGCCGGCTTCCAAGTAATCTTGGGCTGGTCGGACTTGGAGGAAGATTAATTTTCGTTCTGACAAAGCACGACTGCAGACAATTGCCGTCCCTTGGGCCTATTTTTCTTATCCTGCGGTAGGAAGGCACCTTTCCCTCCGGTAACTGTAGAAATAATGTAGTCCAGACCTGCACCGAATAAAACCTTCCCCTTGAATGGAAGAGAAAGGAGTCTGGATTTAGAAATCATACCCGCAGACCAAGATCTCAACCAAAGAGCCCGGCGGACTAGGATCGCAAAGCCAGAAGCCCTTGCATTAATGCAAATAATCTGAATATTCACGTCACAGATGAAGGAGTTAACAATTCTCAGAGCCTTAATTTTCTCCTGAATATCCTCGAGGGGAGGCACCACCTCAATGAGCTCCAACAGAGAGTCGCACCAGTAAGTAGCTGCTCCAGCAACCGCGGCTACAGCTGCTGCCGGTTGAAATAAAAACCCTGTATGTGGAAACATCTTCCTCAGAAAGGTTTCAATTTTCTTATCCATATGCTCTCTAAAAGAACTATCCTCCAGATGAATAGTAGTACGCTTAGCCAGCGTAGAAATAGCGCCATCCACCTTAGGGATGGAACTCCACAAGTCTAATATTTTTTTAAAAAGTAGACGAGGGGGAAAATAAGTTCCTATTCTTTCCCATTCGTTACCAATAATGTTCGCCATCTTAACTGGCACAGGAAAAGTCAGAGGGACCTTCCTGTCTTCATAAACTGTCTAATTTAGGGATATTAGGTTCCTCAGGAAGTGTAGGCCCCTGGAACCTCTATCGTAGACAGAACCTTCTTTCATAAAAAACGCAGATACTCTATTTTAAATCTAAAGGAGGAGGGTTCCTCCGCTGAAGGAGGTTTAGAAACTGAAGTCTCCGACTCTCACCCTCTGAAGATACCGAGGTTAACTCATCCTCGGATAGCTGGGACATAGTCATCTAAATATTTGAAAGATTTAGCTACTAAGTCAGGAGAACTATGTATAAACTTTCTCTTGCGTTTGTTAGAGTGAGATAAGGCACTCAGGGCCGCAGACAGCGCCAATTGTAACTGTGCGGTAAAGTCTGCAGAAAAAAAGCCCCCCTCCAGATGGAGGATTAGATGAGCAAAGGGGAACTGCATGTGGAGTGGGTAGCGTAGAAAGGGTAGTAATCTCTCGGGACCCAGATTCCTGAGAGGTAGACGACTCAGAGGGGCTAATAGCGCTATGAGTATTAGCGGGCTTGTCTCCCTTTTTAGACCTTAGAACAGTGCTTAGGCAAATGGAACAAAATCGAGCAGGCGGGTAAACCACGGCCTCATCACAATATAAACAGGAATTATTAATCAGTACAGAAAGAGCGGAACCTTCTAACGTAATATCAGAATCCTTCATAGCTAGGATATATTCACAGAAGGAGGACAGACAAATAGTAAACACTTTATACAAAAAAAAAAACCCCAAAACGGCACCTTTATAATCCCAATGGCTGGGGCATTCAAGACCTCCTAGACCCAGACGGCTAACAGAGAAAACGCTCTTCCTTAAAGAGACAGTCTAGGCCAAAATAAACTTTCATGATTCAGATAGAGCATGTAATTTTAAACAATTTTCCAATTTACTTTCATCACCAATTTTGCTTTGTTCTCTTGGTATTCTTAGTTGAAAGTTTAACCTAGGAGGTTCATATGCTAATTTCTTAGACCTTGAAGCCCACCTCTTTCAGATTGCATTTTAACAGTTTTTCACCACTAGAGGGTGTTAGTTCACATATTTCATAAAGATAACACTGTGCTTGTGCACGTGAAGTAATCTGGGAGCTGGCACTGATTGGCTAGACTGCAAGTCTGTCAAAAGAACTGAAAAAAGGGGAAGTTTGCAGAGGCTTAGATACAAGATAATCACAGAGGTTAAAAGTATATTATTATAACTGTGTTGGTTATGCAAAACTGGGAAATGGGTAATAAAGGGATTATCTATCTATTAAAACAATAAAAATTCTGGTGTAGACTGTCCCTTTAAGAGCGATGTTCACAGCAAGATTGAAGGAAAAACTAAAGACCGCACCCGGTCACGGAGTGCGAAGGACAGGACTTCCCTTGCTATGAAAAAGGCGCTAAGCAACACAAAAACGAAAGTGAAACCTGTTTGTTCCAAGCCAAAATCACACAGTCCATGAGCCCAAAAAACTCACATAAAAGCAGTTATAAATAACCCCCAGCTGTTCAAATAATCTCCCTGAAGGAGATATTAACCCTTGATCCTATCCAGGCATAAAGGAGTCACACTGTGACCCTGTATAGCAAAGAGTATATATAAAAACGATCTTACCTCCAAGATCCATGCTATGGAACAGGCACAGCCTCTCAAGTGTGAGAGTCTTGCAGCAATTCCTCTGACATGGACTTTAGTGTGTAACAGCAAGCAGTGAAACTCGTCAACACGGATTGCCCGGGAGCTGTTAGGCAGCAGTCTGGATGTGTTCGCAGAAAAACTTTCCCTGCATCTCCAGACTCAAACTTTCATCAATACTCTCACTGAGAAATTGACATGATTACTTAAAACTCCAGTCCTTTCTTGAAGGGAACATACCCATTACAGGACTATCCAAAGCTTCTGTCACCTCCTATAGTGACGAAAGGCAAAGAATGACTGGGGGATAGGGGAAGTGGGAGGGATATTTAAGCCTTTGGCTGGGGTGTCTTTGCCTCTTCCTGGTGGCCAGGTGTTGTATTTCTCAACAGTAAGGAATGATGTTGTGGACTCAGTCTGCCTTATGGAAGTAAATCTATATAAACTAGAGTGCTTTGTGGTGTACTGATTAACTCTTCATCATAATTTAACCCTTGCTTGCATATTTTGGTACGTGCTGTAAAAGGTATTCTTCCTATGCTTTTTATGTGCTGGAGTGTAAGGGAGATGATGAGGAGCACGATTATTAAACCTGCATTAAAGGGCTACAGCAGAGCAAAAAGAAAATGCTCTAATTTGTTAGTGCATTTTATTATTGCATTATAACTTGCATATAACCAAGTTTTTAACCTCTACAGAGGTATTAAACACATAATTAATGTCAGTTCCACAGCAACAATGAACGGCTGCAATCAACAGCTAGCTCGAAGTTCTGCATTGCTGCTGCTGAGGATATGTAAATATTCTTTTTAACTAAGGTACCCATTAGAACAAGATAGAAGTGAATTTAAAAGTTACATTCTCTATTTGAATCTTGAAAGTTTAATTTTGATCTTCCTATCCCTTTAAAGTAAAGGTAAAGATAACTCACTATGAAACTGTAATAATATTTTTTGCCCAAAACGAATAGGAGTTTCATTCATAATTTTTTTTTTTTTATTCTAAAGTAAGTTATTGCTGTTTGTACTCACTGTTTCTTTGCCGGCAAATTAAACCCATTTTTTATTTTTTTTCTTCAAGGGTTTGGTCACGTTTTTTTTAAAAGCCTATTGAAAATCTGGCCGTTAGGCGGCCGCCAATCAACGTCATCTGCCTCCCAGATCATGTTCACATTCGATAAGATTTATTGCTTCAGCTCTAAATACAAGCGCGCTCCTGTTTTGCGCATGCCTAGTAGTGTTATGGAATTCCAATAGTAGGTAATAAGAACGAATAACGCATACGCATCAGAAAAACGATTAGAGGATTATTGCATGCGCAGTAGGGAGAGAATCGCCGATTCAGGCATGCGCAGTTGATCAGAGGATCGTGAAGCGCTTTGGAAACACGTATAGAGCGGGTGGGACTGCTCTATACATCACTCAATAGAAAATAAGGAAATAGCGGTTGGGAGGAGTAAAGTTTGCAACGGTAGGGAATTATAAATATGTTATTTCATAAGTATAGAAAAATTTGGTGAAAAAAAACAACTTAGGTCTTGAATGATTAATTTGTGTCTTCAAATTGTTCCAACTTTACCTTTTCTTTAAGCAGTCAGTACTCTAAATTCTAGTACTATAAATTTTGGGTGTATAGGAGTGGGCAAGGCTATTAAAACCAAATATGGGTGTGGTTCTGATGCAAAGTATCCCTGGAAATATTTTTTCAAATGTTGGCAAGTATGGTGCTCCTTTGCCACAGAGCATATACAAAGCGCAATTAAATTTGAAAACGATACACAGAAATATACAAAGTATGATCCTAATTGTTAAAGTCACACGCAAACTTCCAAAACAATCAGAATTAGCAAAATTACAGTCCTAAACACACTGATGTATGCATTAAATACAAAATAGAAAGAAAATCTTAATAATGTAATTAAACTTAAAAAGGACCCAATCTGAAGTCTAAAGTAATATAAAATACAAAGCAGAAAGTGTAAGAGTCACAGAATTCTCATGTCGTCCAGTATGATATTGCAGGATTCTTCAAACCATGGGCCACGACCCATCACGCGGTTGCAACACCATGTTTACTGGGTCGGGACTTGTGTGCGATGTATGAGAGTGTGTGATGTGTTATTAACTTTTACAACACTTCCAAGTTTGACTACAATCAGGAATAAAGTACACACACTGTAGTCACTTTCCCAAAAATTGCAGCTACCTTGTTGTATATTACTTCTGAAATTTTCAGACCAAGCATAAAAATAGGGTCACGAAAGTATGTGGTGTCATTGCAGGGGGTCTTGGGGGGAAAAAGTTTGAAGTACCATGCTATTTCGCACTTAGTTTGTCTCGCTTTCACATCCAGAAATGCAGGGAAACCCCTTAGAGAAGCATAGCAATATTTGCTTTTCTAGAATCTTGTGAGGGATCTTGCAGTGCTGGAGGATCATTTTAGATCATCTGATCTAAGCATAGGGGTTTAGATCATCTGGCGCTCAGTCACCAAATCAGATATTTACCATATATTACTCCATGTCCCTAATATAACCAATAACATCCACTACTTGAGCCCCAAAATATTAACTATATAACCAAGGGCTTGACAAACCTGTGCGCCCAGGCACCTTAAAAAATGCACCCTGGCACCCTAGTTTGGAGATTCAAGACACCCATGGGTGGCCCCAACTTCTGCTACCCACAGCTTGCTGCTGACAGCCGCACTGAACAATTAGCCTGGTGCGGCTGGTTCTCTTCTAGACCATGAGCCTGGGATCTAGGTACAAGTCCCATAACGTTCTAATACAAAGTAAAAAAAAATTGACAAGTTGTTCTATAGTTAAAAATAAAATGTGTTGCCAAGTTAGCATACTTAAGCCATGCTTCCACAACTGACCCATAATTCATAATCACCACGTGAAACTCAGAACTAGAATTGAATTACAAAGTACACTCCATTCACCTAAAAAAGTCATGAAACGTGCACAGAAATAAAGGAATAAGAGACTTACTAATATATCTTCGTAAGACATTTTCTATTTGCTTCTGCTGGAATCTGCCTTTGATGACCAGTTGGTTGTTACCATCTATTGAGCCACTGTGTGTAGATAAAAATATTTTTTTTAATAAAAAGCTGTTAATTAAAATCCTGAATGCTTTGAAATAAATACACTCGTTATATTTTTGTTTGTTGAAGAGGATACTTAAAGGGACAGTATTACACATTGTAATTACAAGACACTTCTGTTGCCTTGCTATAGACTAGCATCAGCCAAGTCTGAGCATTTTTAAAACAGTTTCTTGCAATTACTTTTCAATAACCAAACTATATTCAAATCTCAAGGTGTTTACAGACCCTTAAGGTAGGCCTAAATAATTTATCAAGTTGTAAAAAGTGAATTCCCAGAGAACAGTAATTCTAAGATATTTACTGGGTTTATAACAAACCACAAACTTTATAAAACATGTTTTTAAATATTAGTAATTTCTTTAAATAATGTTGCAAACAAACATTCACATTGAAACAACATCTTGCCCAAAATGTTTCTCATACTTTCCACATCTTTAGAGGTCAAGGTATGCAGTTTAACAACACATGCAGAGCTCTGAACCGTGCCAGTTGCAATACTACACATTTCTATGAAAGTTATAATTTTATACAGATTGATTATTAATGTGATACACAAGTATCCTAATCTAACATACATGCTAAATAGATTGTCAAGCATACCTAGTTCCCAATTCAGCTAACAAGAAAGCCAGCAGATGTTTAGGCTGACGATGTAATCTGAAAAAAATAAAAGGTTTATAAAATTAGTACTACAAAAGGTTATGGGTAAAAAAAAATAAAACTAAGTGTCACTTTCAACTCAACAGACACAAGGTTGTACTTACAGCTTGCAAATATCAGTGAAGTTGACAAACGAGGTTTTCTTAGTTCCTACTCTGACTACTTGTGGAGGCTTCATGACAAATTTTCTCTTTTCTCCAGCGACCATGTCTGGGTTCTTTTCCCGCATTATATTAAAAACTCTGTTTAGCAGCTGCAAGGGAAACATGGATTCACTGGTGATAAATAGTATAGCAATTGGAATAACAATAAAGAAAATTTGACTTCTTTACACTTTGCTGAAAAGAAAAGTTTGGGCATACGAGTGGTATCAGAAACAGTAAAAGCAATCAATACTCCAGCACTCTAATATTATATAATAGTTTGAGTCACATAAAGATGTAATCTCATGTGTGGTAAATTCAGTTAACTGGAGCAGCATAATGATTAAGGGAAATTAAATGTTTCACGTTTATTAAATATAATTCTATTTACCTCCACAAACAGCTTGTCACACAATCCCCCCCAGCTGATCTTAAAGTATACAGAAACTTTTTTCTATAACTTGAATGAAAAAAAAAACATACATATACCAATTTAAAATCTGTATCAAATATGTAAAAATTAGCCAATCTCAGAGTCAAGTATATCTAAAAGACTTTTTTTTCCCAATAGAAACATAATGTTCGTAAAACTATTATTAAGGGGTCAAAAAGGCTCATTTATACAGTGGTTAAAGTCCCTTTAAAGCGCTGTGAAACCCAACATTTTTCTTTCACGATTCAGATAGAGCATGTAATTTAAAAAAAAAAAAAATGCAACTTTACGTCTATTATCAAATCCTTTTGATTCATTTCTCTGTTGAAAAGCAGGTACATAATCTCAGGAGTGTGCATGTGTCAGCAGAACTATATGGCAGAAATTTACAAGAATGTTATACATTAGCAATAACATTAAATGGCAGCACGCTACCTAGCTAGGTATCTTCAACAAAGAATAACATGAGAACAAAGTAAATTGATAATATAAATACATTTAAAAAGTTTTCTAATTGCTCTGTCTGAATCACAAAAAAATATTTTTTTTTGAGTTTCAGGTCCCTTTAATAGAAATAGTTACAGGTTAGTGGGTTACACTTAAAAAATGTTAAATGTCTCAATGATTACAAATTATTTTAAAATGCCTTTTTTGAGTTACTAGAAGTGACACCTTAAAGATACAACAGAGAAGTTAAAAGGTGCTTACTTCATCATATGTGTAATCTCTTTCAGAGCCAGCCCATGCAGGTCCAGTCTGGAAACTAAATGAGATGCCATCATCTTTCTTGTTGTCCTCCTCTTCAAAAGCTGCAGAGAACAGTAGTTAATGTATAGGTTAGTGATGGTGAACCTTGGCACAGATGTTTCAGAACTACATATCCCATGATTCTTAGGCACTCTGAAGTCCAGTTGATGATCATGGGAAATGCAGTTCTGAAACATCTGGAGTGCCAAAGTCAGCCATCAATGGTATAGATCATCCCATTAGTGAGGTTGTAACACATACAACTCAACTCACCTTCATCTTTGTCCATAATGTCATCTTCCTCTGGAAACTTCACATTTTTCTTTTTCTTCTTTTTGCCAAGCATAAAGTCCAAATCATCTTCCTGAGATTCTGAAGCTTCTTGAACTTCACTCTCAATCTTCAGATTCTGTATACAGCACAGAGGATAAAGTTATACGTTGGGTACACAACCAGGAAAGTGCTACAGACAATCAGCGTAGAGCAACAACACATATTTGCAGCATATCAAGTTACCTAAGTAAATGAGGTTAAAAGAAGACGAAGAAAAAAAAAAAAAAACTCCATCTACATTATTCCCCACAGATTTAGCAACACCTGACATAGGTTAAAGGGACAGTAAACACCTTGAGATTTTAATATAAAAGTTTTAGTTATGCATAGTACAACTTTGCAATAGGGCTGCAACTAACGATTATTTTCATAATCGATTAATTGGCCGATTATTTTTTTCGATTAATCTGATAAAAAATAAAAAAACAATTCCTATATTTAAAATAAAATCCACATACTGAGTGTTATAAATATAAACTTCACACTAAAAGTTAACAACTTTACATTAACACAACTGTTGGTCCAATTTTTTAAGGAGCAGAACAAATTTTTATAATAAAGCAAAACAAAACCACAAACTGTTTGAAAAGAGGTAGAACTAGTAAAAGGTAGATTACCACTGTTTATGACATTCTGTTATTCACTCTTTCAGAAACTTTGCATTGAAATGCAAAAATGTCAACACGTCCACATGCTCCTGGCTGAGGCTCTCTTTTTTGCAAGCTATTTTGCCTGCAGCAGAGAAGAGGAGCACAGATGGTGTTGAGGTGTCTGAGATGCATAAGTAGGGTTTTGCCAATATCACCAAGGTGGGCTATTTATCTTTGTTAGCTCTCAACCAATGCAAGGTGCTTCTTAAAGTAAGCCTGGACTTCATTCTGACATAAAAATATCTTAACAACCAGTTATAAAAAGGTTAGGAGAAGAAATATCTAAATTACTCTTAAAATGACAGATATATACTTAGAGGTGAGAACACAGACCATAACAGGACGACAAAGAGGGTACTTGCGAGGAAGCAGTAGTCAAGCAAGAAACAGACCGCAATAGCAACTTCCAGACAGAGGGCATGCTCCAGGCAACCTAAGTCACCTTACACACAGGTCCCTAAAAAGGGGAACACAAAACCTCAATCGAGGCCCCCGGAGAAGAAGAGTATACCCTCAGAACCCGAAGGAAGAGTAAACCCTCTTCTAATCAATGGAGCAAGTTGAAAGGAAAATCTATACCCTAGCAGACTAAGCTAACAGGATAGACTCCACAAAGCTCACACATCCAGGAGGAGACTGTGACACGAACGCAGTGCCTTAGACCGCTCGGCCATCCTGACTTGCAGACCCACACCCAGCTGGACCAACACAGCCTCAAGGATCCAAGACAGGGAAACAAAAGAATCCCGGAACAGGTACAGGAACGAGCGTAAGGATAGCACAGCCATCCCCACAAAGTACAAGTACAACCAGACTCTGAAACCAGACAAGGTCATAGACCTAAGGATCTATCAAATAACAGCCCAACAAGTCTGCTTGGAGCCAGCAAGACCCCGGGGGGGAACAATCCCACCTTTCCTCCTCCCATCCAGGAGAAGCCCCAAGCAAGGACTCTGTCTCCATAGGGAGGAGAATATCCCCTAAAGAAAAAGGGATGATGCCTTAAGGGCAACAACTGTCCTCAAGGTCCAAAGTTGCAGGCTATTGGAAAGAGAAATTACCAAACAGATGTCCTAGAAAAGGACCCCCCCTACAAGTAGCTTGCCAAGCAGAGGCACAGCCAAACCATTCGCCTGCAGAGCAGGGAATCCACGTGAACACTGGCAAACTGAACAGTGGAATGCAACCCTAAGGCGCACCAGAAATTAGACATCCAACGCCAGCAGCTGGGTATGAACCAACAACACTTGAGGCTCAAGCCACACGGCTAACCACCAGATGAAATGGACTACTCTGTGGCAAAGAGTAAAAAATACTCAGAAAACCTGGTCAACCATGACCAGGTTAGGTAGATGGAGCAAGGATATAGCTCAAATTCCCACTACCGTGGAACACCCTGACCGGCCATGAGATCCAAGATTTTAAAACCACCCAAGACTGGGTCAGGAAAAAGGCCAAGCGAAGCTTCAGCAACCATAAGTCTCAGGGAGAAAAACAGGTCCGGGCACCTAATAGTTTAGGCAAACCTTACCGTAAAACTAAACACCCTAACTGGCAAAAAAGCCAGACACAAGGGTATGGATGCATGTCCAGAGAATCCAGATAGCGAGAAGAACTCGAAAGCCCCGACCAAAGGAAGGAACCACCCCTAGCTAAAGTCCAACACTCCAAGGAGCAAGGCAAGAAGTCGTATGAAGATACTTCTCAGAGCCTCAGGACAAACTAGGGAAACCTTGCGGTAAAAAAAATCCTACTTGCAGGACTAGTCTCCCTATCGCCTCCGCACAAGCAGAGGACACAAGGAAGTGAAAGGCACTAAGCCTACATAGCTCCGGAAAACCCAGAGCTAAACAAAGTCCCCGCAGGGAACCACCATCACCCGGAAACAAAGATCCCTAAAAAGGAGACCCACTCACCCGGAGACAATGGAAAAAGACCCAAAGGTCTCTTATAACTCAGACAGTACACGTCAAGGAGTAAGAGCTGCATCTAGTTCTGAGGAAATCAGATGTCAGAGTGACGCAGAGGAAAAACTCCCCTGCAAGGCCATCTATGACTGAAGGCTATAAGGACTGAAACAATCCTTCCCGCCTCACGGAACCACAGGTCCTCTCGAATGCTTAGTTGAACATGAAAAACAATAACCTGAGCACTCGGCGCTTCTACCAAACCAGCTGAGCAGAAAAGCGCCACATGTCTGAACAGCTGCAAGACCGAAGAACCAGACAGGACCAGTCTGCACCTAGGGTCCTAACCGGCAAGCTGCATAAATTTTCCCTCATAGGGGAAAAAACAGAAAACAGACGTCTTTAACATAGGACTTACATGTCAAAAACAACTTCCGAAGTAGTAACAAAGAGTATCAATCCCAGAAGGAAACGCCCAAAAAGTCACAGGCCTACCCACAGGACTAACCAAACAGAGCCCTATCTTTCAAAAACTGGGAAAGATCTAAAACAAATGACAATCAGGAGATTACTTCATCCCCACATGTCTAATGAGGAGCACCATTCGAATTAGCAGACTGAAAATCCCTGTATCTGGTAACGATAGGATCATTCAATAACTGAAAAACATGTCTGAGAAATACCCGAAGGCGCGCAATCCTGTAACGGAAGGCGCGCAATCCTGTAACTAAAGGCACAACACTCAAGGACAGTTACACACGAGGGGAACCAGGTGCTCTGAAATGGCATACGGAACAAAACTGGTTGACGACATGTGTCAACGAGGCCAATCCGGATTCATCACCAGACACAGAATCTGAAATCAAAATAGTCAGAATCCTCCGTAACTGAATCTGAAACGAGCACAGTCTCAGCATCAGAATCCTCCATAACTGGATAGAGGAAATATCAATATGGACTAAAGTATGAAAACAAAAATTGCACCGACACCTACAATGGCTGGGGCACTCACCACCTCCAATGACCAGACCCCTGCGTTTCCGCCTAGTGTGGGCCTCGTCAGTGAGGTGCAGCCATATCCCTCTAGGCACACTGAGCAACGGGTCCACGTCTGGATTCCTGCATAACACTTAGGGAGACATCCCGAAGAGTCGTAATTTGCATAAAAAAAAAAAAAAAAAAAAAAAAGAGAGAAGCGCTCAACCTGGGAACGAACAATAGCATAATTGAAGAAGCCTCTTTTTGCTCAATGTTGAGCGCTTCTTTCTTTTTATTTATGCTTTTTCACCCATGTTTACCAGAGAGGACTGCAATTGGGTTTTTATTAACTTAATAGGTTTCAATTTCTGCCCCTTTATTAACTATATGTACAAATTAAATGGACATAAAAACAGAATTTATGCTTACCTGATAAATTTCTTTCTCCTATGGTGTGTCCGGTCCACGGCTTCATCCTTACTTGTGGGAATATTCTCTTCCCCAACAGGAAATGGCAAAGAGAGCACATCAAAAGCTGCCCATATAGCTCCCCCTCTGGCTCTGCCCCCCAGTCATTCGACTGACGGTTAGGAGAAAAAGGAGAAACCATAGGGTGCCGTGGTGACTAGTGTATAGAAAGAAAAAATTTGGAACCTGACTAAAAAGCCAGGGCGGGCCGTGGACCGGACACACCGTAGGAGAAAGAAATTTATCAGGTAAGCATAAATTCTGTTTTCTCCTACATTGGTGTGTCCGCTCCACGGCTTCATCCTTACTTGTGGGAACCAATACCAAAGCTTTAGGACACGGATGAAGGGAGGGAACAAGTCAGGTTACCTAAACGGAAGGCACCACGGCTTGCAAAACCTTTCTCCCAAAAATAGCCTCCGAAGAAGCATAAGTATCAAATTTGTAAAATTTGGCAAAAGTGTGCAGAGAAGACCAAGTCGCTGCCTTACATATCTGATCAACAGAAGCCTCGTTCTTGATGGCCCATGTGGAAGCCACAGCTCTAGTAGAGTAAGCTGTAATTCGTTCAGGAGGCTGCCGTCCGGCAGTCTCATAAGCCAATCGGATGATGCTTTTCAGCCAAAAAGAAAGAGGTAGCAGTAGCTTTCTGCCCTCTCCTCTTACCAGAATAAACCACAAACAAAGATGATGTTTGTCTGAAATCCTTCGTTGCTTCTAAATAGCATTTAAGCACGGACCACATCTAAATTGTGTAACAAACGTTCCTTCTTCGAAGCTGGATTCGGACACAGAGAAGGAACAACTATTTCCTGGTTAATATTCCTGTTGGAAACCACTTTTGGAAGAAAACCAGGTTTGGTACGCAAAACAACCTTATCTGCATGGAATACCAGATAGGGTGGATCACACTGCAAAGCAGACAATTCAGAAACTCTTCTAGCAGAAGAAATAGCAACCAAAAACATAACTTTCCAAGATAGTAACTTAATATCTATGGAATGCAAAGGTTCAAACGGAACCCCTTGAAGAACTGAAAGAACTAAATTTAGACTCCATGGAGGAGTCATGGGTCTGTAAACAGGCTTGATTCTGACTAAGGCCTGTACAAATGCTTGTACATCTGGCACTGCTGCCAGGCGTTTGTGTAACAAAACAGACAGAGCAGATATCTTTCCTTTTAGAGAACTCGCTGACAACCCTTTATCCAAACCCTCTTGGAGAAAGGAAAGAATCCTAGGAATTTTAATTTTACTCCAAGAGAATCCCTTGGATTCACACCAACAGATATATTTTTTCCATATTTTATGGTAAATTTTCCTAGTCACAGGTTTTCTGGCTTGGACCAGAGTATCTATAACTGAATCTGAAAACCCACGCTTAGATAAAATCAAGCGTTCAATTTCCAAGCAGTCAGCTGCAGAGAGACTAGATTTGGATGTTCGAATGGACCTTGTACTAGAAGATCCTGTCTCAAAGGTAGCTTCCATGGTGGAGCCGATGACATATTCACCAGGTCTGCATACCAAGTCCTGCGTGGCCACGCAGGAGCTATCAGAATCACTGATGCCTTCTCCCGTTTGATCCTGGCTACGAGCCTGGGAAGGAGAGGAAACGGTGGAAACACATAAGCTAGGTTGAACGACCAAGGGGCCACTAATGCATCCACTAGTGTCGCCTTGGGATCCCTGGATCTGAAGTTTTGACGAGACGCCATCAGATCCATGTCTGGAATGCCCCATAATTGAGTTAACTGGGCAAAGACCTCCGGGTGGAGTTCCCACTCCCCCGGATGGAAAGTCTGACGACTCAAATAATCAGCCTCCCAGTTGTCTACTCCTGGGATGTGAATTGCAGATAGATGGCAGGAGTGATCCTCCGCCCATCTGATGATCTTGGATACCTCTCTCATCGCCAAGGAACTCCTTGTTCCCCCCTGATGATTAATGTAAGCTACAGTCGTCATGTTGTCCGACTGAAATCTTATGAATCGGGCCTTCGCTAGTTGAGGCCAAGCCCGGAGCGTATTGAATATCGCTCTCAGTTCCAGAATGTTTATCGGGAGAAGAGACTCTTCCCGAGACCATAGACCCTGAGCTTTCAGGGAGTCCCAGACCGCGCCCCAGCCTAATAGACTGGCGTCGGTCGTGACAATGACCCACTCTGGTCTGCGGAAACTCATTCCCTGAGACAGGTGATCCTGAGTCAACCACCAACGGAGTGAGTCTCTGGTTAACTGGTCTACTTGAATCTGGGAAGACAAGTCTGCATAATCCCCATTCCAGTGTTTGAGCATGCACAGTTGCAATGGTCTTAGATGAATTAGAGCAAAAGGAATCACGTCCATTGCTGCAACCATTAGACCTATTACTTCCATGCACTGAGCTATGGAAGGCTGAGGAATAGATTGAAGAACTTGACAAGCATTTAGAAGCTTTAACTCTCTGACCTCTGTCAGAAAAATCTTCATTTCTACAGAATCTATTATTGTTCCCAGAAAGGGAACCCTTGTAGACGGGGACAGGGAACTCTTTTCCACGTTCACCTTCCACCCGTGAGACCTGAGAAAAGCTAATACAATGACTGTATGAGCCTTTGATCTTGAAAGGGACGACGCTTGGATTAGGATGTCGTCTAGGTAAGGCGCCACTGCAATGCCCCTCAGTCTTAGAACCGCTAGAAGGGACCCTAGCACCTTTGTGAAAATTCTGGGAGCAGTGGCTAAACCGAACGGAAGAGCCACGAACTGGTAATGTTTGTCCAGAAAGGCGAACCTTAGGAACTGATGATGATCTTTGTGGATAGGAATATGTAGCTACGCATCCTTTAAGTCCACGGTAGTCATATATTGACCCTCCTGGATTGTTGGTAAAATCGTTCGAATGGTTTCCATTTTGAACGATGGAACTCTGAGGAATTTGTTTAGAATTTTTAAATCCAGAATTGGTCTGAAAGTTCCCTCTTTTTTGGGAACTACAAACAGGTTTGAGTAAAACCCCCGACCTTGTTCCACTGTTGGAACTGGGTGTATCACTCCCATCTTTAATAGATCTCCTACGCAATGTAAGAATGCCTGTCTCTTTATCTGGTCTGAAGATAAGCGAGACATGTGGAACCTTCCCCTTGGAGGAAGTTCCTTGAACTCTAGAAGATAACCCTGAGAAACTATTTCTAGTGCCCAGGGATCCGGAACATCTCTTGCCCAAGCCTGAGCAAAGAGAGAAAGTCTGCCCCCTACTAGATCCGGTCCCGGATCGGGGGCTACCCCTTCATGCTGTCTTGGTAGCAACAGCAGGCTTCCTGGCCTGTTTACCCTTGCATTGGTTTCCATGCTGGCTTAGCCTGGGAAGTGTTACCCTCTTGTCTAGAGGCTGCAGAGTTAGGAGACGGTCCGTTCCTGAAGTTGCGAAAGGAACGAAAATTAGATTTGTTCTTAGCCTTGAAAGGCCTATCCTATGGGAGGGCATGGCCCTTTCCTCCAGTGATATCTGAAATAATCTCTTTCAATTCTGGCCCAAAAAGTGTCTTACCTTTGAAAGGAATATTAAGCAATTTTGTCTTGGATGACACATCCGCCGACCAAGATTTTAGCCAAAGCGCTCTGCGCGCCACAATTGCAAAACCTGAATTTTTCGCCGCTAATTTCGCCAATTGCAAAGTGGCATCTAAAATAAAGGAATTAGCCAACTTTAGTGCGTGAATTCTGTCCATGACTTCCTCATATGGAGTCTCCTTATTGAGCGAATTTTCTAGTTCCTCGAACCAAAAAGACGCCGCCGTTGTGACAGGAATAATGCACGAAATTGGTTGGAGAAGGAAACCTTGCTGAACAATTATCTTTTTAAGCAATCCTTCCAATTTTTTATCCATAGGATCTTTGAAAGCACAACTGTCCTGGGAATAGTCGTGCGTTTGGCCAACGTAGAAACTGCCCCCTCAATCTTAGGAACCGTTTGCCATGCGTCCCTTCTGGAGTCGACAATGGGGAACATTTTCTTAACCCCTTAGTGACCAGAGCACTTTTCCATTTTCTGTCCGTTTGGGACCAAGGCTATTTTTACATTTTTGCGGTGTTTGTGTTTAGCTGTAATTTTCTTCTTACTCATTTACTGTACCCACACATATTATATACCGTTTTTCTCGCCATTAAATGGACTTTCTAAAGATACCATTATTTTCATCATATCTTATCATTTACTATAAAAAAAAATGATAAAATATGAGGAAAAATGGAAAAAAACACACTTTTTCTAACTTTGACCCCCAAAATCTGTTACATATCTAAAACCACCAAAAAACACCCATGCTAAATAGTTTCTAAATTTTGTCCTGAGTTTAGAAATACCCAATGTTTACATGTTCTTTGCTTTTTTTGCAAGTTATAGGGCCATAAATACAAGTAGCACTTTGCTATTTCCAAACCATTTTTTTCCAAAATTAGCGCTAGTTACATTAGAACACTGATATCTTTCAGGAATACCTGAATATCCCTTGACATTTATATATTTTTTTTTAGTAGACATCCCAAAGTATTGATCTAGGCCAATTTTGGTATATTTCATACCACCATTTCACCGCCAAATGCGATCAAATACAAAAAATTGTTCACTTTTTCACAAACTTTAGGTTTCTCACTGAAATTATTTACAAACAACTTGTGCAATTATGGCATAAATGGTTGTAAATTCTTCTCTGGGATCCCCTTTGTTCAGAAATAGCACACATATATGGCTTTGGCGTTGCTTTTTGGTAATTAGAAGGCCGCTAAATGCCACTGCGCACCACAAGTGTATCATGCCCAGCAGTTAAGGGGTTAATTAGGGAGCTTTTAGGGAGCTTGTAGGGTTAATTTTAGCTTTAGTGTAGTGTAGTAGACAACCCCAAGTATTGATCTAGGCACATTTTGGTATATTTCATGCCACCATTTCACCGCCAAATGCGATCAAATTAAAAAAAAAACGTAAAATTTTTCACAATTTTAGGTTTCTCACTGAAATCATTTACAAACAGCTTGTGCAATTATGGCACAAATGGTTGTAAATGCTTGTCTGGGATCCCCTTTGTTCAGAAATAGCAGACATATATGACTTTGGCGTTGCTTTCTGGTAATTAGAAGGCCACTAAATCCTGTTGCGCCTCACACGTGTATTATGGCTAGCAGTGAAAGGGTTAATTAGGGAGTTTGTAGTGAGCTTGCAGGGTTAATTTTAGCTTTAGTGTAGAGATCAGCCTCCCATCTGACACATCCCACCCCCTGATCCCTCCCAAACAGCTCCCTTCCCTCCCCCACAATTGTCCCCGCCATCTTAAGTACTGGCAGAAAGTCTGCCAGTACTAAAATAAAAGGGTTTTTAAAAAAAAAATGATTTTTTTTAGCATATTTACATATGCTACTGTGTAGAATCCCCCCCTTAGCCCCCAACCTCCCTGATCCCCCCCAAAACCGCTCTCTAACCCTCCCCTCTGCCTTATTGGGGGCCATCTTGGGTACTGGCAGCTGTCTGCCAGTACCCAGTTTACAATAAAAAGTGCTTTTTTTTTGTTTGTTTGTTTTTTTCTGTAGTGTAGCTTCCCCCCCCCCCCACCCCCCACAGACAAACCCCCACAGACAAACCCCCACCACCTTGCTGATTGTTTTAATTTTTTTATCTTTTTTATTTCCACATTTTCTGCAGTGTAGCGGTTCCCACCCGCTCCCTCCCCGTGCACGCGCCCGCCCCCACCCTCCCGTGCGCGCCCGCAGCCACCCCCGCCCACGATCCCGCCCCCCTTCACATCCACAGGGCCATCGATGGCCGCCACCCGCCTCCCGGTCCGGCTCCCACCCACCGACACAGGGAGCAACCGATCTCCGGTGCAGAGAGGGCCACAGAGTGGCTCTCTCTGCACCGGATTACTTAAAAAGGTTATTGCAGGATGCCTCCATATCGAGGCATCACTGCAATAACCGGAAAGCAGCTGGAAGCGAGCAGGATCGCTTCCAGCTGCTTTCCACACTGAGGACGTGCAGGGTACGTTCTCAGGCATTAACTGCCTTTTTTCTGAGGACGTACCCTGCACGTCCTCAGTCGTTAAGGGGTTAAATATAGGAGGTGGGACAAAAAGGTATACCTGGCTTCTCCCACTCCTTAGTCACTATGTCCGCCACCCTTTTTGGGTATCGGAAAGGCATCAGCGTGCACAGGGACCTCAAGGAATTTGTCCATTTTGCACAATTTCTCTGGAATCACCAAAGAGTCACAATTATCCAGAGTAGTTAGCACCTCCTTAAGCAGGGCGCGGAGATGTTCTAACTTAAATTTAAACGTCACAATATCAGGTTCTGCCTGTTGAGAAACTTTTCCTGAATCGGAAATTTCTCCCTCCGACAGACCCTCCCTCACTGCCAATTCTGACTGGTGTGAGGGTATAACAGATAAATTATCATCAGCGCACCCTTGCTCATCCTCTGTATTTAAAACTGAGCAATCACGCTTTCTTGGAAATGCTGGCAGTTTGGATAGAAGATTAGCTATAGAATTATCCATTACTGCCGTTAATTGTTTCATAGTAACAAGCATTGGCGAGCTAGATGTACTAGGTGTCGCCTGCGCGGGCATAACTGGTGTTGACACAGAAGGAGAGGATGATGAACTATCCCCACTACCTTCATTTGAAGAATCATCTTGGGCAATCTTATTAAATGTGACAGTACTGTCCTTACTTTGTTTGGACGCCACGGCACAATTTTCACATACATTTAAAGGGGGAACCACCTTGGCCTCCATACACACAGAACATGTTCTATCTGAAGGTACAGACATGTTAGACAGACTTATACAGGCTATTAATGCAATAAAACCGTTTTTAAACAAAACCGTTACTGTCTCTTTAAATGTTAAACAGAGCACACTTTATTTCTGCATGTGTGAAAAACTATGAAGGAAATATCCGATCCTTACCAAATTTACACCCTAGTGTCTTAATGCTTTGAAAGTATTACACACCAAATTTGTAACCCCTTAAATGAGCAAACCGGAGCTATTTGTTCAATTTACCAGTTTAAACCCACTACAGTCTATGCCACAGCCTTTGCTGCGGCTTTACCTTTCCTTGGGGGTTATTCACCACAGAAATAAGCCTTCTAGAATCGTTTATGGCCACAGGACCCTCTCACATGAAGCTGCATGCACTGCTTCCAGAAGTAACAGCGCAATTAAGGCGCGAAAATGAGGCCTCCTCCCTCTGCATATCAGAGTGAAGGGCCCTTCCTGACTAGATTAGGTGTCTAAACGACTGCCAGGCGAATAAAAAACGTTCCCAAAGTGTTTTCAAGTTCCAAAACACTCCAAAAGACATAAATATTGTATAAATCAATCGATTTAGCCCACAATAGTGTCAACCAGTATATAGCCCATTAATAAGCCTTTATTCTGTTATGAGTCTAAGAAAAATGGCTTACCGATCCCATAAGGGAAAATGACAGCCTTCTAGCATTACTATGTCTTGTTAGAAAATGGACTAGTCATACCTTGAGCAGAAAAGTCTGCAAACCGTTCCCCCCAACTGAAGTTCTCTGGGCTCAACAGTCCTGCGTGGGAACAGCAATGGATTTTAGTTACTGCTGCTAAAATCATACTCCTCTTTAAACAGAACTCTTTATCACTTTCTGTTGTAGAGTAAATAGTACAAACCAGCACTATTTTAAAATAACAAACTCTTGATAGAAGAAATAAAAACTACAACTAACACCACATACTCTTTACCATCCCCGTGGAGATGCTACTTGTTCAGAGCGGCAAAGAGAATGACTGGGGGGCGGAGCCAGAGGGGGAGCTATATGGGCAGCTTTTGCTGTGCTCTTTGCCATTTCCTGTTGGGGAAGAGAATATTCCCACAAGTAAGGATGAAGCCGTGGACCGGACACACCAATGTAGGAGAAAATTTTCTTTCATGATTCAGAAAGAGCTTACCATTTCTAAACCACATTCCAATTTTCGCCTATTATCAAATTTGCTTAATTCTCTTGGTATCCTGTGTTGAAGAAGCAGCAATGCCCTACTGGAAGAGCTAGCTAAACAAATCACGTGAACCAATGACAAGATGCATTTATGTGCAACCACCAATCAGTATCTAGGTATCTTTTTCTAATAAGAATACTAAAACAAAGAATTTTATAACTTCCTATATTTTTTTTATAGATATCTACCTTTACACCTTCTTCTGCTTCATCTAGGTCAAACTTTTTCGTTTTCTTTTTCTTCTTTTTCTGATTGAAGAAATTCAAGTCGTCCAGATCATCAGGAGCATCTACAGGATAAAAATAAATAAAATTGGAAATTAAATCTGCAGGATGATAACATTCTCAAAAAATGTCATCCAGCGAAAGAGTTCAAGGATCAGCTTCAGACCTTTGTTGAAGAGGGAATAGTACAAAATAAATACATATTAAATCTTCAAATAACAAAAATGTTTATACGTATTAAAACATTGAGATTCATAAAAACATAATTTATGCTTACCTGATAAATGTATTTCTCTTGTAGTGTGTTCAGTCCACGGGTCATCCATTACTTATGGGATATATTCTCCTTCCCAACAGGAAGTTGCAAGAGGATCACCCAAGCAGATCTGCTATATAGCTCCTCCCCTCACATGTCATATCCAGTCATTCGACCGAAACAAGACGAGAAAGGAGAAACTATAGGGTGTAGTGGTGACTGGAGTTATGATTTAAAATTTAGAACCTGCCTCAAAAAAAGACAGGGCGGGCCGTGGACTGAACACACTACAAGAGAAATAAATTTATCAGGTAAGCATAAATTATGTTTTCTCTTGTTAAGTGTGTTCAGTCCACGGGTCATCCATTACTTATGGGATACCAATACCAAAGCTAAAGTACACGGATGATGGGAGGGACAAGGCAGGAACCACTGCTTGTAGAACCTTTCTCCCAAAAACAGCCTCCGAAGAAGCAAAAGTGTCAAATTTGTAAAATTTGGAAAAAGTATGAAGTGAAGACCAAGTTGCAGCCTTGCAAATCTGTTCAACAGAGGCCTCATTCTTAAAGGCCCAAGTGGAAGCCACAGCTCTAGTGGAATGAGCTGTAATTCGTTCAGGAGGCTGCTGTCCAGCAGTCTCATAGGCTAAACGTATTATGCTACGAAGCCAAAAAGAGAGAGAGGTAGCCGAAGCCTTTTGACCTCTCCTCTGTCCAGAGTAAACGACAAACAGAGAGGAAGTTTGCCGAAAATCCTTAGTTGCCTGTAAGTAGAACTTCAGAGCACGGACTACGTCTAGATTATGCAAAAGACGTTCCTTCTTTGAAGAAGGGTTAGGACATAATGATGGAACAACAATCTCTTGATTGATATTCCTGTTAGAAACAACCTTAGGTAAAAACCCAGGTTTAGTACGCAGGACTACCTTGTCTGAATGAAAGATCAGATAAGGAGAATCACAATGTAAGGCAGATAACTCAGAGACTCTTCAAGCCGAGGAAATAGCCATCAAAAACAGAACTTTCCAAGATAAAAGTTTAATATCAATGGAATGAAGGGGTTCAAACGGAACACCCTGCAGAACTTTAAGAACCAAGTTTAAGCTCCAAGGGGGAGCAACAGTTTTAAATACAGGTTTAATTCTAGCCAAAGCCTGACAAAAGGCCTGGACGTCTGGATTGTCAGCCAGACGCTTGTGTAAAAGAATAGACAGAGCAGAAATCTGTCCCTTAAGTGAACTAGCGGATAAGCCCTTTACTAAACCCTCTTGTAGAAAAGACAGTATCCTAGGAATCCTAACCTTACTCCATGAGTAACTCTTGGATTCACACCAATATAAATATTTACGCCATATCTTATGGTAAATTTTTCTGGTAACAGGTTTCCGAGCCTGTATCAATGTATCAATAACCGAATCCGAAAAACCACGCTTTGATAGAATCAAGCGTTCAATCTCCAAGCAGTCAGCCTCAGAGAAATTAGGTTTGGATGGTTGAAAGGACCCTGAATTAGAAGGTCCTGCCTCAGAGGTAGAGACCATGGTGGACAGGACGACATGTCCACTAGGTCTGCATACCAGGTCCTGCGTGGCCACGCAGGCGCTATCAGAATCACCGATGCTCTCTCCTGTTTGATCCTGGCAATCAGTCGAGGTAGCAACGGAAAAGGTGGAAACACATATGCTATGTTGAAAACCCAAGGGGCTGCCAGTGCATCCACCAGCACCGCTCCTGGGTCCCTGGACCTGGATCCGTAACGAGGAAGCTTGGCGTTCTGGCGAGATGCCATAAGATCCAGATCCGGTTTGCCCCAACGACGAATCAGTTGAGCAAATACCTCCGGGTGAAGTTCCCACTCCCCCGGATGAAAAGTCTGGCGACTTAGAAAATCCGCTTCCCAGTTCTACACACCTGGGATGTAGATCGCTGACAGGTGGCAAGAGTGTGACTCTGCCCAGCGAATTATCTTCGAGACTTCCAACATCGCTAGGGAACTCCTGGTTCCCCCTTGATGATTGATGTAAGCCACAGTCTTGATGTTGTCCGACTGAAACCTGATGAACCTCAACGTTGCTAACTGAGGCCAAGCCAGAAGAGCATTGAATATTGCTCTTAATTCTAGAATGTTGATTGGTAGGAGTTTCTCCTCCTGAGTCCACAGTCCCTGAGCCTTCAGGGAATTCCAGACTGCTCCCCAGCCTAGAAGGCTGGCATCTGTTGTTACAATCGTCCATTCTGGTCTGCGAAATGTCATTCCTTTGGACAGATGAACTCGCGACAACCACCAGAGAAGAGAATCTCTTTTCTCCTGGTCCAGATTCAGCAAAGGGGACAGATCTGAGTAATCCCCGTTCCACTGACTTAGCATGCATAGTTGCAGCGGTCTGAGATGCAGGCGCGCAAATGGCACTATGTCCATTGCCGCGACCATCAAGCCGATTACTTCCATACACTGAGCTACTGATGGGCTTGGAATGGAGTGAAGGACACGGCAAGCATTGAGAATCTTTGATAACCTGGACTCCGTCAGGTAAATCTTCATCTCTACAGAATCTATAAGAGTCCCTAGAAAAGGAACCCTTGTGAGTGGTGACAGAGAACTCTTTTCCACGTTCACTTTCCACCCATGCGACCTCAGAAATGCTAGAACTATCTCTGTATGAGACTTTGCATTTTGAAAACTTGACGCTTGTATCAGAATGTCGTCTAGGTACGGAGCCACCGCTATGCCTCGTGGTCTTAGTACCGCCAGAAGTGAGAACCAGAACCTTCGTAAAAATTCTCGGGGCCGTAGCTAACCCGAAGGGAAGAGCTACAAACTGGTAATGCTTGTCTAGAAAAGCAAACCTTAGGTACCGATAATGATCTTTGTGAATCGGTATGTGAAGGTAGGCATCCTTTAAGTCCACTGTGGTCATATATTGACCCTCTTGGATCATGGGTAGGATGGTCCGAATGGTTTCCATCTTGAACGATGGAACCCTTAGGAAATTTGTTTAAGATTTTTAAGTCTAAGATTGGTCTGAAGGTTCCCTCTTTTTTGGGAACCACAAATAGATTTGAATAAAACCCTTGTCCTTGTTCCGTTCGCGGAACTGGATGGATCACTCCCATGACTAAGAGGTCTTGTACACATTGTAGAAATGCCTCTTTCTTTACTAGGTTTGTTGATAACCTTGACAGATGAAACCTCCCTTGTGGAGGAGAAGTTTTGAAATCCAGAAGGTATCCCTGAGATATAATCTCCAACGTCCAGGGATCCTGTACATCTCTTGCCCAAGCCTGGGCGAAGAGAGAAAGTCTGCCCCCCACTAGATCCGTCTCCGGATAGGGGGCCTTGTCTTCATGCTGTCTTAGGGGCGGAAGTAGGCTTTCTGGCCTGCTTGCCCTTGTTCCATGACTGGTTGCCTTTCCAACCCTGTCTGTAACGAGCAGTAGTTCCTTCCTGTTTTGGAGCGGAGGAAGTTGATGCTGCTCCTGCCTTGAAGTTACGAAAGGCACGAAAATTAGACTGTTTGGCCCTGTCCTGAGGAAGGGTGTGGCCCTTACCTCCCGTAATGTCAGCAATAATTTCCTTCAAGCCGGGCCCGAATAAGGTCTGCCCTTTGAAAGGAATGTTAAGTAGTTTAGACTTAGAAGTTACATCTGCTGACCAGGATTTAAACCATAGCGCCCTGCGCGCCTGTATGGCGAATCCGGAATTTTTAGCCGTAAGTTTGGTTAAATGCACTACGGCATCTGAAACAAACGCATTAGCCAGTTTAAGTGTTCTAACTTTGCTCAAAGTCTCATCCAATGGTGCTGTGCGAATCGCCTCTTCCAGAGACTCAAACCAGAATGCCGCTGCAGCCGTGACAGGCGCAATGCATGCAAGAGGCTGCAATATAAAACCTTGTTGAACAAACATTTTCTTAAGGTAACCCTCTAATTTTTTATCCATTGGATCTGAGAAAGCACAGCTATCCTCCACCGGGATAGTGGTACGCTTGGCTAAAGTAGAAACTGCTCCCTCCACCTTAGGGACCGTCTGCCATAAGTCTCGTGTGGTGGTGTCTATAGGAAACATTTTTCTAAATATCGGAGGAGGGGAAAATGGCACACCAGGTCTATCCCACTCCTTACTAATAATTTCTGTAAGTCTTTTTGGTATAGGAAAAACGTCAGTACACACCGGTACCGCATAGTATCTATTCAACCTACATAATTTCTCTGGGATTGCCACTGTGTCGCAATCATTCAGAGCCGCTAACACCTCCCCTAGTAATACGCGGAGGTTCTCAAGCTTAAATTTAAAATTTCTGAATCCGGTCTCCCCGAATCAGAACCGCCACCGACAGAATGAAGCTCACCGTCCTCATGTTCTGCAAATTGTGACGCAGTATCAGACATGGCTCTCGTGTCATCAGCGCGCTCTGTCCTTAACCCAGAGCTGTCGCGCTTGCCTCTTAACTCGGGCATATTGTATAATACTTCTTTCATAACATTAGCCATATCATGTAAAGTGATTTGTAAAGGCCTTGATATACTCGGCGTCTCAATCTTACGCATCTCCCGAGCGGGAGACGCAGGTACTGACACGTGAGGAGAGTTAGACGGCATAACTTCCCCCTCGTTGTCTGGTGATAAATTCTTAATCGGTACAGATTGACTTTTATTCAAAGTAATATCAATACAATTGGTACACATATTTCTATTGGGCTCCACATCGGCTTTTGCACATAATGAACAAGCAGATTCCTCTGTATCAGACATGTTTAAACAGACTAAGCAATGAAGTTAGCAAGCTTGGAAATCACTTTCAATAAGTTTACAAGCAATATAAAAAACGCTGCAGCGCTTTTAAAAACACAGTTGAATAATAAAGAAAAAACTAATTCAGTTACAGTCAACAATTCTTAACGAGAAATGTATTAATTAGCAGAGCATTGCACCCATTAGCAAAAGGATGATTAACCCCTTAATACCCAAAAACGGATATCAAATTAAGAATAAACGCTTTTATCACAGTCAAACCACTGTCACAGATCTGCTGTGACTGATTACCTCCCTCAAAAACGAATTTTGAAGACCCCTGAGCTCTCTAGAGACGTCCTGGATCAAGGAGGAAGAAAACAGGAAGACTGTGCTAGAATTTTAACTGTGCAACAAGGCGCTGAAACAAGGTCCCTCCCACTCATATTACAACAGTGGGAGACCTGATATAACGGTTTCTATGCAGAAAATACGTTAGCCATGTGGAAAAAATCATGCCCAAAAAAGATCTATCACCAAAGTACCTCACAAAACGAATAACATGCCAGTAAACGTTTTAAAAACAACATCTTGAATGTCATGCAAAGTTATCACTAAGCCTGCTACCAGTCGCTTCCACTGCAGATAAGGCTTAAACATAATTTCAGTATTAACAGCATTTTCTCAGTCAAATTCTAGTCCCTAGAAAATAACTCAACTGCGCATACATTTATCAGCCTGATACCAGTCACTACTACTGCATTTAAGGCTGTACTTACATCATATGGGTAGCAGCAGTATTTTCTTAGTCAATTCCATTCCCAGAAAATAATGTACTGCACATACCTCATTTGCGGGGGACCCCGCATGCTATTCCCCTCTTTCTGAAGTTACCCTACTCCTCAGAATGTCGAGAACAGCCAGTGGATCTTAGTTACGTCTGCTAAGATCATAGAAAAAATGCAGGCAGATTCTTCTTCCAAATACTGCTTGAGATATAAAAAACGGCACACTCCGGTGTCATTTTAAAATAACAAACTTTTGATTGAAGAATAATTAGTAAAAACTCCAGCTCCTCTCGCGACCTCCTTCTTTGTTGAGGGTTGCAAGAGAATGACTGGATATGACATGTGAGGGGAGGAGCTATATAGCAGATCTGCTTGGGTGATCCTCTTGCAACTTCCTGTTGGGAAGGAGAATATATCCCATAAGTAATGGATGACCCGTGGACTGAACACACTTAAGAGAAATTCAATATTTATTTTGGCCCCTTTTCTGTAAATTAACTCAAAGTAATGAATTTTGTAAATCATCACATTAAACAAGTAGAACCAACAAGTAGTAGCATTACAAACCAAAAAAAACACCATAGCATTTTCTGTGCTTTTCCATACAATATATTAAAAATTCCTCAAAAATATACAATATTAATGACGATATCAAATATTTTAAAAAGTACCATTAAATACAGTAGAATCAACAAATGCACATCATAAAGACACCACAATAGCACTTAGTCTATATTTCTAATGAATAGTCTATTTTTTTCAACATTTCAAAGTTAATTCCATTTTCCCATCTCCCTGTATCATGTGACAGCCATCAGCCAACCAAAGCCAATCAAAAAGGGGCAAATACATACATACTATGAATTGTTCCACATGCTCACAGGGAGCTGGTGCCTCACAAAGTGTGCATAGTAAGGTATTGCATACATTTTGATAAAAAAGTAAACAAATTTTTATTTATTTTTTAAACTGCATGCTCTAGTCAAAATTAGACTTTCACGATTCAGATAGGGAATTCAATTTTAAACAACTTTCCAATTCACTTTTATCAAATTTGCTTTGTTCTCTTGGTATTCTTTGTTGAAAGCTAAACCTAAGTAGGCTCATATGCTAATTTCTAAGCACTTGAAGGCCGCCTTTCAATGCATTTGGCGTTATTTCATGTGTGCCATACAGATAACATTGTGACCCCCCCATAATGTTACAAATGAGAAGGCGCCGATTGGCTAAATGCAAGTCTGTCAAAAGAACTGAAATAAGGGGGCAAGGTAATCACAGAGGTAAACAGTGTATTAATATAACTGTTGGTTATGCAAAACTGGGGAATGGGTAATAAAGGGATTATCTATTTTTTTAAACTATAACAATTCTGGAGTAGACTATAAAATTGTTAGAGTGGTTCAAATTGTAGTTTTTGCCCAAACATACACACACACACTTACTTTTCACTAGGGATCGATGGAAAAGACAAACGAGAAATTGCCTTTTTAGTCTCGCCAGTTGCAATCCGTGGCTCTAGAGATATTTAAAAAAAAATTGGGCTGACCCTTTCCGTTTCCATGAGTGCTTTCCATAGGAAATAATAGGGATAACAGTTTTAGCAAAAGTCTGCCAACATCACTAAAGATCTAAGATGGAGATTAGTCCTTTTAAAATAAAAAAAAAAAACATTGTTATGTTTCCCCATTAAAATACAGGTTACTCCGAAATAACCATGAAACTCCCACAGAATGCACATATATTTATGTCTGATCTCCAAACTCAAAACTACTAATTAAATCTATAGGAGCTGGGTATATTATACATGTGTATATAATGTATTATTTACATATATTATATTGTATAATACCAGCTATATGTATATTGCAAACAATAAATAGGGTAAAGCGCTAAAACACTCCTACTAAGCCCAACTAGAATAACTACCTCCTCCCTAGGTAGTTTATATGACAAATTTAAACAAACAAAAGTAAGTTTGGCTCTAAAAGCAATAGGAAATATAGATAGATGTCAGATTCTATACATGTAGTATCCTTCTACACAAAACCAAATTTCTCCACTAAAATAAATTTCAACAATAGATTAATGCATACATTTACAAATTATATTTCTAGGGATACAATATAGTATCTAAAAACACATTAAATTCAATCGATCAAATCACATTCACACTATCATACACACTACACTAAACAATTCCAATATTGCACAATTGATTGTAAAATATCAGTTTAAGTTAAAAGTATCCAATTTCATAAAAAGTCTTCAATATGTAAAAAAAGTTAAAAATGTTCCGTGCTTGATTTTCCAATATAATAAGTCTTTTTGCTTAAAGTCTGGGAATTCCCAAATGGGGGCCTGCTGAATAAGGCTATATGGGGTGCTCCTTACTAGATGAGTATATTTTCAACTGTGAGTATTAGCACCTGACCTCATCAGCGATTTAGATGCACTATAGAAAGGCACTCTCTACTTATAGTCTCCGTGTCAAATAATTTCAAACGGCTGTCAGTAGTAGCCCCTGATTTTGTAAATCATTCTTGATAAAGACCCAGTAACCAGGGTTGAAACGCGTAGAAGGAAGGTCTGTCCTGCCATCTGAAATTATCTAGATATTGTTTCCAAAAAAAGACCTCGAACAGGGAGGATCATCATACTCTGCGTACTTGATGTACTAAGAGCAGAGGACGTTCGGGAAAAACTCACCAAATACTTGCGCAAGTAACAGTCACCTGTGGAATCCGGAAACCGGGTGACGTCACTAACTGAGTGTGATAGCCGCAGACAGAGGAGAAGCCGGAGCATCGCGTCAGGTAATAGAAACTGACACGGAGACACGGTTAAGAGGTAAGAGAGCCTCACTGCTTTACCCAGTGATTGGGAGTCTGCTGACGGCGCACATGAAAACATAACATAAGGTGAGAGAGCTGCCTTTGATATATCAGAACTGTTTACAAAATCAGGGGCTACTACTGACAGTCGTTTGAGATTATTTTACACGGAGACTCTATATAAGGAGAGAGAGCCTTTCTATAGTGCATCTAAATCGCTGATGAGGTCAGGTGCTAATACTCACAGTTGAAAATATACTCATCTAGTAAGGAGCACCCCATTTAGCCTTATTCAGCAGGCCACCATTTGGGAATTCCCAGACTTTAAGCAAAAAGATTACTTATATTGGAAAATCAAGCACGGAACATTTTTAAACTTTTTTACATATTAAACTGATATTTTACAATCAATTGTGCAATATTGGAATTGTTTAGTGTAGTGTGTATGATAGTGTGAATGTGATTTGATCGATTGAATTTAATGTGTTTTTAGATACTATATTGTATCCCTAGAAATAAAATTTGTAAATTTATGCATTAATCTATTGTTGAAATTTATTTTAGCGGAGAAATTTTGTTTTGTGTAGAAGGATACTACATGTATAGAATCTGACATCTATCTATATTTCCTATTGCTTTTAGAGCCAAACTTACTATTGTTTGTTTAAATTAGCTATATGTATATTAAAAGGGCAGTCTACTTGAAAATTCTATTGTTTAAAAAGATAAATCTCTTTATTACATTACCCAGTATTGCATAACCTACACTGTTACATTACACTTTTTACCTCTGATTACCTTGTATTTAAGCCTCTGCAGAGTGCCCCCTTACCTAAGTTCTTCTGACAGACTTGCATTTTAGCCAATCAGTGCTGACTTATGAATAACTCCACAGGAGTGAGCACAGTGTTATCTATAATGGCACACATGAACTAGTGCTGCCTAGCTGTGGAAAAAAAAAAAGTGTCATAGTGTACCGATAGGTTTAGATTTCAACAAAGAAGAATACCAAAATTAGAAAGTTTAATCATGATTTTTGCTTTTGCCATATTTTTTTCCCGTGTTCGGAATATTAATATTTCATAGAAGACAGTGGCCGCATCTTTCTAGTTTTACCAAAGAGCATTTTTTTAAACTTTGCATTGTAAAACATGTTTGACTTTTTAATAGTATATATTATATATTGCCAATAGAAGCTCTCATGGTTTTGAAGGTGTTTTACTTATAATATTGTGACTGCACTGTACCAAACTCTTCAATCTTCAGTGCATAGAAACGGCTCCAATATGAAGAAGGATACAGGCATCCAGTAACCACCTTCAAAACATTAACAAAATTAAAAATGGGAGGAAAAACAAACACCTCTAAAAACAGTCTGTTCTAACATATGCTAATAACAGTTAAAGAAACATAACCAGCTTTCAAATAGTGAGACATGACTACAAGAAGAGATCATTCCTACAACAATAGTCTTTATAAATTCTCCAAACTTGGTGGTTAGGTAAATTCCAACCATGCCCTGGGGACTACTATGGTCAGCCCCTCGTTTGTGTCAGTCAGTCAACTTATCCATAACAAAATATATATATATATATATATATATATATATATATATATATATATATATATATATATATATATATATATATATATATATATATATATATATATATAAAGCAAAGGTATATAAATTCCAATCATTATCTTGCCTTCAAAACTATCGATGAATCAAGCACATTATTTCCTAAACATTTCAAATACACACTTAATGGATCTACATTTAGCATCAATTCAACTTTCCAAACCACCAAAAATCAAGAATCCATACCTCTATTAAAGAAAAATTTCATGAAAAAAATTAAACAATTTATTTTTGCCATTTTGCATCATCTTGAAATTTATAAAAAAAATATGAGCAGAAACATCCGATCATAAAAATATTAGATTACCGTTAAACTAGCGAAAAAAATGATCTCCTAGAAACTAGGTAACAGATATTGACATATTGATGGCAGATAAGAGCCATATATACAGCAAGTCTACCCGATATTTCCTAAAAGTATAAACTTATCTAGTAGGATAGCCTTATTCTTATCCCAGGCATTCTTAAAGTCCCCCTACAGTGTTTCTCATTACCACATCTTGTGGAAATTTATTCCAAGAATCAATTAACCTTTCTGTAAAGAAGTGTTTCCTCAAATTACTCCTGAATATACTACCCATCAGCTTGATATCATGACCCCCTTGCTCCTGAATTCCTTTTTATGTAAAATAATCACAGCCTCAGTTTTACTAAGCCATTTAAAGTGAAATGAAAGTTGCAATTATATCACTCACTTCTCTCCTCTAAGCTATACATATTTACGTCATTGAGCCTTTCCAGGTAAGTTTTCTTTTTTAGACCATGTACCATTTTGGTAGCCTTCCTTTGCACAGATTTTAGTTTGTTTATCTCCTTCTAAAGATAGTATCCAGAAATGCACACAATACTCAAGATGAGGCCTAACTAATGATCTGTAAAGTGGCTTAAGAACTTTACTATTTCTGATGCAAATAACTCTACCAATAGATCCAAGTATTCTGCTGGCCTTAACTTCAATGTTACTAACAAAAACAAACAAGAACCTGAGCCCCAATTTTAAAGAGATCTCCTGTATCTTATATGGACATGAAACCCTTAGTTTTAAAGGACAGACTACGCATATGCAAAAGGAGCACCTCATGCCCTTGTAAGTGGTGCAGGGTCTAAGTCTAGCCTTAAACCAGATGGACTCCTCACAAATTGTTGATACCAATATGAGCCTTAAAAAAGGCCAGATGGTCCCCTCTGGGTACAGTAATCCCTCACCTTTCTTCTTAAAAGACTCATCATCTGTGTCTCTGTCCTCAAATATATCTGGCTCTACTTCTTTTGTATCTGGCACTTGAGTCTCCTCAGGCTGCTGATCTCCTCCCTCTTCATCCAGCATGAAGGGCTTCTTCTTCTTCTTCTTTTTCCTGGTCATGGTAGGGTCAAAAATCATCTGCAGAAAGATGAGTCACAAAATTATCAAGTGCTCAAGGTACGTGTAAAAGCAATTACCTGTCAAAACGTCCCATTCTAAATATTTGAAAAATACTGAAGGCACAACTTTATTACCCACAAATGGCAAACACCCATGAACTTTGATTACGAGTGTGATAATATGCAAACCAGTGTAAATATGGCCATAATTCACCGTAGCACCCTTATTGTGGGACATGGCATACACAGTAGCTATGCATTCAGTGATTTGAAATACTGAGAAAGGGACGTTTTGGCAGGTAATTTCACTTTTACGCATTTACCTGTGAAATTGTTAAGAACTTTTGTTGCAGAAACTTGTCTGTCCCATTAAGTCCCACAGATAATTAAAGTGACATTATACACTCATTTCTTCTTTGCATAAATGTTTTGTAGATGATCTATTTATATAGCCCATAAAGTTTTTGTTTTTTTTAAATGTAGTTTTGCTTATTTTTAAATAACATTGCTCTGATTTTCAGAATCCTAACCAAGACCCAAAGTTTTATGAGAATACCGTCAGATACCTACTCCAGCTTGCTCCTGTTTGTGTCAAGGGTCTTTTCATATGCAAAAGAAGGGGAAGGTCTTATTTGCCACTTGCAGTGGGCTTTCCAACTGCCTTTTCAACAGAGCTAAACTGAGAGCTTCTAAGTAAGTTTTTAAACAGTTTTATACTGGATTTTTATATCAGTATCTGTGCATCTTATTCTTTATAGTAGTGTATTACATGCGGTTATATGAAAATGAGTGTATACTGTCCCTTTAAAGAGACATGTATCATATTTTTTGTTTTCATGATTCCGATACAGCATACGATTTTAAAAAAAACTTTCCAATTTGTTTAAATTATCATCTAATTTGTTTTGTACACTGTAAGTTTTGTTGAAACTATACCTAGGTAAACTCAGAAGCTAGGTTATTTTCAATTAATTTTACAAAAACTATACACTGCAGTAATTACTATTGTTAAACTAGTGTTTCTACAAGCTTATATAGCACTTTAAAAAGGGACATAAAACCAAAAACATGTTTTTTCATGATTCAGATAGGGCATACAATTTTTAACAACTTTTCAATTTACGTCTATTATCAACTTTTTTAGAGTGTGCTCTGCCTGCAGTACTTACTATATGGCAGCAGTTTTGCAACAATGTTATACCTTAGCAAGAGCACTAAATGGCAACACTATTTCCTGCCATGTAGTACTCCAGACATGTGCATGTTACCTATCTAGATATCTCTTCAACAAAGAATAACACGAGAATGAAGCAAATTTAATAGAAGTAAATTGAAAAATTAAAAAAAAAATTGTATTCTCTTTCTTAATCATGAAATAATTTTTGGGGGTTTCATGTCCCTTAAAGACTTCAAAAATACTAAAAGAACAACAGGTTTCCTGATTAGAAACCCAAAATTTCCCTTTCACAAAGTAAAATGAATGTTTTGAGAGAGAAGTTGTGCAATCTCTACCCAACACCCAGAAGACAGTGTGCATTGGACAGGCCAGATATGGAGGAGGCCAGTGAGGAAAAAAAAAGGAAGAGCATATGTATATATTCTGAAATCACCACCCATATCCTAATCAACAGCAGTATAAAAACCTAGAATTTGACAGTAGATAAGAACCAAAAGGCCCATCAAGTCTACCCATATCACGTTACTGTTTTCTTAGGATAGCCTTATGCCTGGGATTTTCCCCCCCAGCTTTGCACAACCAATATAGTTATATTAATATACTTTATAACCTCTAAAACTCTGCCTATTTATAAGCCCCTGCAGGCCACCTCTTATCTCAGTGCATTTCATTAGCTTTTCAGAGCCAAACAGTGCTAGTTCATGAGTGGTATATAGATAACAATGTGCTCACTCCCATGGAGTTATACATGAGTCAGCACAAATGGGCTAAAATGCATGTTTGTAAAAAAAAAAAAATCAGTCTGCAAAGGCTTGGATACAAAGCAATGTTTTCCCCAGGAAGTTTTTGATGGGTGCACCACCTGGCTGATTTTACTGATCAACCGGCTAACATTTTAAATAATTTTAAAGAAAAAGTAAAGTTAAAATTAAACTTTCATGATTCAGATAGGGCATGCAATTTTAAACAACTTTCCCATTTACTTTCATCAACAAATTTATTTTGTTCTTTTGGTACTCTTTGTTAAAGTCTAAACCTAGGTAGGCTCATGTGCTAATTTCTAAGAACTTGAAGGCTGTCTTATCTTAGTGCATTTTATTAGCTTTTTACAGCTAGACAGCGCTAGTTCAGATCTCCCATATAAATAACATTGTTCTCACTGTTGTGGAGTCAGAACCGATTGGCTTAAATGCATGTCTATCAAAAGAACTGAGATAAGGGGGCAGTCTGAAGAGGCTCACATGCAAGGTAATCACAGAGTTAAAAGGTGTATTAATATAACAGTTTTGGTTATGCAAAAACAGGGGAATGGGTAATAAAGGGATTATATATCTTTTTAAACCATAACAGTTTTCAAGTATATTGTCCCTTTAAGTGACTCAAAAAGACAACCCACAGGAACATCAGTTTTTAAACCAGTTGAATTGTTATATTTTGAAAATATATCTTAGGTGCAATTAAGAAAATAAATTACAAATACTCCCCTTTAAAAAAAAACAACAAAAAAACAACCTACTATGAAACATACGTGGGACACAATCAGACACATAAAAACAAAGAAATGCAGCTGAAACGATTAGAGAAAAAAAAAACAGGGGGGGGGGGCGGAAATCTACAAGTCGGGTATCAAGTATGTAGGGTTTTTTATGAAAAATCCCTGTTTTTGAAATATGGTGGCGATATATATAGATGACGTGTCTGGCATATCAGGTGACAACATGAAGTCATTACAGGCATTTGTTGATTAATTGAATAGCACAGTTCAGGGCCTCAAGTTCACTCTTACTTGGAGTGAGGAATCTATACGTTTCTAGTATATGGTAGTATATAAAGGCAAATAGAATCCCAAAGGCAGAACTTTTTTCCCATTTTCTGCAATGAAATTTTTTTAGTGAAAAAATGTCTGCAGTGTCTGAGGAGCCAGTGTTGCTGCGTTCTTAGCCCTTACTCAGTGTGCATGAGGACAGGTTCATGTACAGCCTCGCTGATGTCTGCTGTACGTTCGTTCCCACAGTGTCAGTCTGCCTGGGAACCTGCTCTACTGCACTGCTGGGGTCTATATGCTTATTTTGGAGGGGCCACTGCTCCATGTTTATACTGATGATGTATACTATATGCTTCCTAAAGGATGGCACTTAGAAATAAGTCTCAAAATAAATTTATAGAGTGTATGTATGTATATATATATATATATATATATATATATATATATATATATATATATATATATATATATATATATATATATATATATATGTGTGTGTATCTCAATGTATAATGACAGGCCACATATGGATGAGGCCAGTGAATCAAAAAAAAAGAAGAGCATATGTATATATTCTGAAATCAACACCCATATCCTAAGCAGCAGCAATATAGAAACCTAGAATTTGACTGTAGTTAATAACCAAAAGGCCCATCAAGTTTAACCATATTACTGTTTTAGTTGTTACTGTTTCTTAGGATAGCCTTATGCCTGGGATAGGAAAGACAAAATTAGCTTGCAAGAATCAGATAGAGCAGGCAATTTAAAGACACTTTTAAAAGCATTTATATTAAATTGTAGTACGGATTTTTAGCCACAAGATGTCACTATGAAAATGATACTTTGTTTTTAACGTGTGATACATTGTCTGGTATATGCTATTATTGTTAAACACTTTGTAACTATTTACTTGAAAATCTTTTTATTGAAACCTTCAAATCAGTACATGAATAATAACATCCTTTACATTAGAGTGTAATTCAAGAAGCGATCTTAATCCATGTTACAAAAGTTGCATCTAGTCACGGTATGGCTTATATCTTATGAGCACTTAGATTTTTTCATATTAAACACATTTTAGCCATATAGGTTGAATCAAAGGAAGGCTTCTATTATAACCTTTCAAATTATTAATAAAGGAGAAAAAACAAAAAGAACATTTTTCCATTTTTGAAGAAGAGAGAAAGAAGGAAGAGAGAAGAAGTGAAGAGAGAAGTGGATGAAGCACCCGTGGAAACCCTATCTAACCTGTCCGCCTTCCTGTCCTACCCCAGCCTCTAAAGCCCTCCTCGCTTGCATTCTAGTAGAACTTTGTAACTATTTAAACACTGTTGGGTGTGTAATTGTATGACATGAGTAAATGTTTGTAGCCCGAAATGTTGCCATGTTGACCTTGATCTTTATGTCCTAATAAAATTAAGTGGAGTCATATATTGTGCTGTTAGAATACGGTTTATTCAAAACTGTACTTTTTATATGGTAAAATGAGCTGACAGCTCATCACAATACTTATGAAGGAGGTCTTTCTATGCTGCTGCTTAGAGAGACAGGTTTTAACAACCATATGCAATGTGGTATGCCCAATACCAGCCTTTTTCACCATCATAATAGCAAGGATGAACAAAGAAAACTGACATGAGAATCCATTGAAAAGGGAGTGCAAGCTCTAAAGGAATAAATATGTTAAGTCAGAATGATGACATTACCCTGCAGATGTATCACACAACATTTTATTTGGGGCTCAGTAGTGCCCTCATGACTGAAAATAGTCACCCACTAAATAACGAATGATGCCAAATTATTTGGTTTTGAACAGTCCCAGCTCAAAGTCATTGTAAAGTTTAAGAATTTAAAGCCCAGTATTTAAAAATAATCTTAAAAACAGGAAAATTCACTGGCCACTGTTGGCTGCATTTGCAAATGTTCAATATTTGCATTGGTGTAAACAAATACTATTTTTCCTTACTTTGCATGTGACATATTTTAAGAACCTAATCTAAACCTTATTTAAATGTAACACTATGTGTTGCTTCTCATAACTATAGCTATATGGTTCAACATTTGAATATTTAATGTTTATCATTAAATCAAATGCCACATTCCTAAAGGGAAAGATAACATTCAAAAGTAAACTATTGCCAAGAGGAACAATCATCACTATATATGTGACAAGAGGCTTTAATGCATTTTCTTGATACTATGTGTATTGTTTAATTACTCAGATTCTTAAAAGGGACAGTCTACAATAGATTTTTTTTTTTTTAAAAAGTTACATAATCCCTTTATAACCCAACAGTTATATTAATATACTTTTTACCTCTGTGATTACCATGTATCTAAGCATCTTCTGACAGCTCCCTGATCAGATTACTTTTTATTTATTATCTATTGACTTGCATTTAGTACTGTGTGGTGCTATTAAATAACTCCCCAGGAGTGAACACAATGTTATATATACGGCCCACATGAACTAGCAGTCTCTGGTTGTGAAAATCTAATAAAAATGCATGTAATAAGAGGCTGTCTTTAGTGGCTTAGAAACAGGCAGACATTTAGAGGTTTAAATGTTATAAAGTATATTAATATAACAATGTTGGTTGTGCAAAGCTGGGGAATGGGTAGTAAAGGCGTTATCTATCTTTTTAAACAATGACAATTTTAGTGTATACAGTCCTTTTAATGTTTTCTATGTCAGACATGTTAACACCAAGAAAGATATTGTGTTATGAGGGTATTAACTAGGTTGAACTGAGCTGTGGGGGAAAAAAGGATTGAAGAATACTGCAGTAGTACGTTTGGCAGTGAAGGCACAGGAATTAGTGATGCCTTAGAACACTCAAATGGAGGAGAGCTTTCTAGTTAAAGTTCTTTTCCACAAATCAAGTCTCATTTTAATCCCAACAAGGAACCGAATTACCCTGAAATAACCAACTAAATATTTATACGAGTCAAAAGTGGGCAACATACATAAATAAATTAAAAATAGAGGCCAATAAGCTCTCTATGGAGCACATAGGGAATAAGGTTGCAATTTGTCCAATCTAGTAAGCACAGTATTGGAGCTAAACATACTACTAGTATATACTTATCACACCAGTACATAACACCCACGTTTGAGGAGCTGTCTGTCTTTGTAACCACAGTGCAGCCGGCCTAATCCAACAACCACTGCTTGGGCCTCGCGCACATGTCTCATTACCCTCGTGTTACTGCCCATACGCTTCTCTCTTACCTCGTCTCCGGACATGGTGTCAAAGCTTTCAAACGCTGCTGTTCCCGCTGTATCCTGTATGTATGCTTATATGTATTCCTTCGCTCACCGGTAGATCCGAGGCACCCGGTTTCAGCAGTTACATCAGCTAAAGGAAGTCACACGCCTCTAGCGCCTGCGCCTGACACGAACGATCGCGTCACACACAGAGCGACAACTCTCAACACGCTAGGACTTCTTCTAAAAGCATTGTGGGATATGTAGTCTTTGGAAGCAAATGACTTATATGAAGTCTAGAGTTCTTTTTTTATACTGTAAATATGGACATGCCAATGCAGTGTCTTGGTCTTTCGTGTCCTTGGGAAAAAAATATTTTACATAAAAATTATAATAGAAGTTAAACGGGTGATGGTAAAATCTGAGTTTGGTAAAATCTGAGTTTAGCGTTCTAAATTATTTTTTCGGCCATATCGCCTTATTTCACTTAAAAAATTGGTATGGGGGTTCAGATGAGCCTAGGGCTACCAACAGTACTGCAGTGTTTGTGTCTCCAGGAACAAAAAGGGGAGCCATATTTTGTGGTGTAAAGTTCCTGTTCTCCCCATAGACTTTCCCCAGCCAGCCAGCTCTGCTCACCTACATGGATACATTTATTAAACCCTCAGACTACAGCTTTTTATACATTTGTAACTGTTTACTGTACACAGACACTTAAAGCAGCCCTCTCAGTAAGAACTGTACAAACTGCTGAGAAAATAATGATCACACAGCACAGCCTTAAAGGGCAGCTCACTGACTGGTCATACAGTCTTAAAGGGACAGACAAAACCCCACACAGCCTTGAAAGGGTAAATTAGCACCACACGCACACAGTCTTAAAGGGACAGATTGCAGTAATGTTCATGCAACGCAACCTTAAAGGTAAACTCGACACCTGCACACACAGCCTTAAAGGGGCAGCCACAGCCGTAATCACCGTAATGTTCACGCAGTGCAACCTTAAAGGGCAGCTTGACACCTGCGCACAGAGCCTTAAAGGGACAGATCACCGTAATGTTCACTCCACGCAACCTTAAAGGGCAGCTCGGCCCCTGCGCACACAGTCTTTAAAGGGACAGTCAACACCAGAATTTTTGTTGTTTTAAAAGATAGATAATCCCTTAATTACCCATTCCCCAGTTTTGCATAACCAACACAGTTATAATTATACACGTTTTACCTCGGTAATTACCTTGTATCTTAGCCTCAGCAGACTGCCCCCTTATTTCAGTTCTTTTGACAGACTTACATTTTAGCCAATCAGTGCTGTCTCCATAGTAAATTCACGTGCATGAGCTCAATGTTATCTATATGAAACACATGAACTAATGCCCTCTAGTGGTGAAAAACTATCAAAATGCATTTAGATTAGAGGCGGCCTTCAAGGTCTAAGAAATTAGCATATGAACCTCCTAGGTTTAGCTTTCAACTAAGAATACCAAGAAGAGAACAAAGCAAAATTGGTGATAAAAGTACATTGGAAAGTTGTTTAAAATTACATGCCCTATTTGAATCATGAAAGTTTTTTTTGGACTTGACTGTCCCTTTAAGTGACAGGCACATACAACATTTAGTGGTTAAACACACACAGTTTTAAAGGGAGCGATAGTATGCATCCACACGCAAAGCACACAGCTTTAAAGGGACACTCTGCCTTAAAGGGACAGGGGCACATGCACTCACAGCTTTAAAAAGGACAACTTGCACCAAAAGGGAACAGCGTTAAAGGAACAGCTCACACCATGCACACCTAGCGCAACCTTAAAGGGCAGCTTGGCACCTGCTCACACAGTCTTAAAGGGTCAGGCACACACAACCTTTAGTGAGATTACACGGACAGTTTTAAAGGGATTAATAGTATGCATCCACACGCAAAGCACCCCACCTTAAAGGGACCCTCTGTCTTAAATGGACAGCGGCATGTGTACAGCCTTTAAAAGGTCAACTTGCACCATAAGCACACAGTGTTAAAGGAACAGCTCACACCATGCACATCTAGCGCAGCCTTAAAGGGCAGCTCACCGCCTGCTCACACAGTCTTAAAGGGGCAGGCACACACATCCTTTAATGGGTAAAGTCAGACCACATGCACAGTCTTAAAGGGAGCGATAACAGTATACATCCGAACGCAACGCACACAGCCTTAAGGGAACATCTCACACCATGCACAGTCTTTAAGGGGCAGGCACACAGGCTTTTAAGCACACCCAAATGCACACAGCCTTAAAGGGGCACTCAGTATTAAAGTGACAGACACAAACGCAGACTTTAAAGGGGGAGCTCACACCACATACAGTTTTAATGGTACAGGTGCACAATCACATTACGCTTCCACAGTCTTAAAGGTACACCCACATATAGTCTTACAGGGACAGATCACAGCATGCACAAACACATACATTGCACTTAGCACACACAGCCGTGAAGTAGGGTTGACACCTCAGCCATGTTTTCCTGGACACTTATGAGTTACACATGCTGCAGGGTAAGCAGGGCGGAACATGTATTGTGCCTCTGTAGATCACATGAATAGTGCTGATAAACAGCAGTATTCATGTTCCTCCCTGCACACCCTGCAGCATGTGTTACTTATAAGTGTCCAGGAAAACATGGCCATGGTGACAAACCTCACTGTCTTAATAGTACAATCACACAAACAGCGCACACATCATAAAAGGAACACCTCACACCATATGCACACAAACTTAACTCCTTCACTACCGGGACTTTCAGAGAAAAACTTGCCCAAAATACCGGAGAATTTTTAGCATGTTTGCTATTGCTCCATTTAAATAGAAAAAAAGTCTTGTGGTTTTTTTTTATTTACCTGTCAAAACTATATTTATATTTTTAAGTAGACAACCTAAAGTATTGATCTAGGCCCATTATGGTATATTTCATGCCACCATTTCACCATTTTTAATTTGCGATCAAATTAAAAAAATTGTTCATTTTTTCCCAAACTTTGGGTTTCTGACTGAAATTATTTACATACTGCTTGTGCAATCATAGCACAAATGGTTGTAAAAGTTTATCTGGGAGCCCCTTGTTCAGAAATAGTAGACAACATGGCTTTGCCATTGCTTCTTGATAATTAGAAGGCCACTAATTGCAGCTGTGCACCATATTTCTATTATTCCCGGCAGTGAAGGGGTTAATTAGGTAACTTAAAAGGTTAATTTTAGCTATAGTGTAGAGATTACCCTCCCACCTCACACTTCCCAGCCCCTGATCCCTACCTGATCCCTCCCAAACAGCTCTCTTCCCTCCCCCACCGGTCACCCCATCTTAGGTACTGGCAGACATGAAAATATAATATATATATATTTTTTTTAATAAAATATTTTTTATTGATCGGCTTCTAACGCAAGACGAGATGGTGGCAAACTTTGAGGTCCCGCGGCAATTGGCATTTGAACTTCTAAGATTAAGATCTCTTCTAAAAGCCTGGGGGTTCCTAAGTGATGCCCCGCGACCTCTTACGGCTTGGGAAGCTCGATGGAAAACGGGCCTTCAGACCTATAAACCCCTCACGGCACACTATCGATGCCTACTGGTTCCCCCCGCAATTCCTAAGACGAGACATATGCTTTCCTGGGAGGCAGAGCTGCAGACGGTATACTCACCTAAGAAATGGCCATTGGCCATTGCCAAAACCAAGGATGCCTTACATTGCACCACGATGTACGAACTCTACTTTAAAATGCTCACTAGGTGGCATCTGGTCCCAACCAGACTGCAAACCCTCTATCCTAATCACCCCCCCTCCTGTTGGAGGAACTGTGGTGGCATTGGCACCCCATTACACACCTGGTGGACTTGTCCTAACCTAAAGTCACTCTGGAATAAGACCAGTAAGATCTGTTGCTTGATGGGTCTTCCAGAGATAAAGGACCCCGGAATGGCTCTTCTACACTTGGGTTTGGAGAAAGTGCCTCCGCACCAGAGAACCCTTCTTATATACGTACTCACCTCAGTTAAAATGGCAATTGCCAGGAACTGGAAAAAAGTGCACCCCCCAAAATGGCAGAGTGTATTGGAATACCTGAATTATGTAAAGTCCATGGAAGACTTTGTCTACAGAATCCGGCGCAAGTCGGAAACTTTCTGTCTTGTTTGGGAACCCTGGGAAGCTTACCTACAGAGTCTCAGAGCTAAATCTTAGGATTCCCTGCCCCTTAGTGTCACTGGCCCCTGATACGGGTCCAGGACGGTCTGTCCACCCTTCCCCCCCCTCCTCCACCCCCCCCCTCCACTCAATGAGCCCCTCCCCCCCCCCATCTAATATCCTCTCCCCCCTCATAGGGGGTACTTTAGCCCACGATAGCGCAAGGATGACTGAATCTTGATTTCACTTCTTTGGAGCGGTGGCCCTTGTTGGCCCTTGCATCAGCTCAACTGCCTATACAGGCAATACCCACATAAGAACCGGCTACTAGCGTAATTCCGCTTTTACAAAAAGCAGAACAAAAGGCGGAAAAAACGCCAAAACCTTAACCTACCAACTGACAACGATTCTTCTAATTTGTGAACGCTGCTACTCACTCCTCATTTCACCTCCCACTCAGATATAGTTTGACCTTTAGATCTGCTAGGAATGGAGATGAAAACCTGGTTAAATTATGCAATATTTATGTCATTTCAATGTAATGCGAGATACCATTTTTGTGATTTCTGTGTTTACTTCATATTTGTAACGTTTGAAAGAATTGTGATAACTTATGCATATAATAAAAAATATTTAATTAAAAAAAAAAAATATATATATATTTTTTATTTTATGTTCATGTTTTCTGCAGTGTAGGATCCACCCTTACCCCCAAACTCCCTGATCCCCCCCAAAACAGCTCTCTAAACCTACCACCTCTAACTATTAGCCACCATCTTAAGTACTGGCAGCTGTCTGTCAGTACCTATAAACCGTTTTTTCTTTTTTTCTTTATTTTATTATTTTCTGTAGCGTAGTGTGTCCCCAAATGCCCTCCTCCCTTGATCATTAGTTAGGGTACCCCAAACCCTTTTCTGTAGTGTAGCTGCCCCTTCCCTCCCTGTCCCTTTATTTATTTTTTCTGTAGCGTAGGGCCCTCCCACTCCCTCCCCCCTCCACTGCTGGGGCACCCACACCTCCCGCCATCACCAACAGAAGATCGTTACAGACGGTGACACACACAGTGTCACCGTCTGTAACGATCACGCATCTGCCCTCATATGGAACCGATCGCGCTTCAGTTCTATATATGGCAGATGCCTGGAGCTTCAGGAACTCCAGCTCTCAGCTGTAATTTAACAGCCAAGACTGCTGTCGCATCCTGAAGTTAAGACTTATATATATGTCTTGCAGTACGATAGGAAAAGTACTGCAAGACATATATATGTCTTATTGGGTGAAGGAGTTAAAAGAGCTGGCACACAATACACATAACTTTAAAGCACACTCAAAACACATGCAGCGAGATTAAGGGTTTTGCGTTAGGAGCTGTGCGGTGCTAACGAGCATTTTTTTCTCACTACTGACTTTCCTACAGCGCTGGTATTACAGGTTTTTCTAAACCTGGCGTTAAAAGGCAAAAAGTGAGCGTAGAGCAAAATTGAGCTCCATAACGCACTCCAATTCCAGCGCTGCTTAAGTCAGCGGTGAGCTGGTCGTACGTGCTCATGCACGATTTCCCCATAGACATCAATGGGGAGAGCCCGCTGAGAAAAAGTCTAACACCTGCCAAAAAGCAGCGTAAATCTCAGTAACGCAGCCCCATTGATTCCTATGGGGAAACTAAAGTTATGTTTACACCTAACACCTAACATGAACCCTGAGTCTAAACACCCCTAATCTTACACTTATTAACCCCTAATCTGCCGCCCTCAACATCATCGACACCTACATTATATTTATTAACCCCTAATCTGCCACTCCGGACATCGCCGCCACCTACATTATACTTATTAACCCCTAATCTGCTGCCCCAACATCTCCGACACCTACATTATATTTATTAACCCCTAATCTGCCGCCCCCAATGTCTCCGCAACCTAGCTACACTTATTAACCACTATTCTGCCGCCCCCAACGTCGTCGCCACTATATTAAATTTATTAACCCCTAAAGCTAAGTCTAACCCTAACACCCCCTAACTTAAATATAATTTCAATAAATCTAAATAAAATTACTATCATTAATTAAATTATTCCTATTTAAAACTAAATACTTACCTATAAAATAAACCATAAGATAGCTACAATATAACTAATAGTTACATTGTATCTAGCTTAGGGTTCATTTTTATTTTACAAGCTAGTTTGTATTTATTTTAACTAGGTAGAATAGTTATTAAATAGTTATTAACTATTTAATAACTACCTAGCTAAAATAAATACAAATTTACCTGTAAAATAAAACCTAACCTAAGTTACAAAAACACCTAACACTACACTACAATTAAATAGATTAACTAAATTAAATACAATTAAATCCTCTTCAAACGACGGCTTCTTCATAATGAATATCTCTTTAAGTGACGTCATCCAAGATGGCGTCCCTTAGATTCCGATTGGCTGATAGAATTCTATCAGCCAATCGGAATTAAGGTAGAAAAAATCCTATTGGCTGATTGGATCAGCCAATAGGATTGAACTTCAATCCTATTGGCTGATCCAATCAGCCAATAGGATTGAGCTTGCATTCTATTGGCTGATTGGAACAGCCAATAGAATGCCAGCTCAATCCTATTGGCTGATTCAATCAGCCAATAGGATTTTTTCTACCTTAATTCCGATTGGCTGATAGAATTCTATCAGCCAATCGGAATCTAATGGGCGCCATCTTGGATGACGTCACTACGAAGAAGCCGTTGTTTGAAGAGGATGCTCCGCGTCGGATGTCTTGAAGATGGACACTCTCCGCGCCGGAAGGATGAAGATAGAAGATGCCGTCTGGATGAAGACTTCTGCCCGTCTGGAGGACCACTTCTGTCCATCTGGAGGGCCACTTCTGCCGGCTTCTTTGATGACATCTTGCCGCTTGGATGAAGACTTCTCCCTGTAAGTGAATCTTCAGGGGTTAGTGTTAGGATTTTTTTAAGGGTGTATTGGGTAGGTTTATTTTTAGGTTAGGATTTTGGGCCTGCAAAAGAGCTAAATGCCCTTTTCAGGGCAATGGGGAGCTTAGGTTTTTTTAGTTAGCTTTTTATTTGGGGGGTTGGTTGTGTGGGTGGTGGGTTTTACTGTTGGGGGGGTTGTTTGTATTTTTTTTTACAGGTAAAAGAGCTGATTACTTTGGGGCAATGCCCTGCAAAAGGCCCTTTTAAGGGCTATTGATAGTTTAGGCTAGGTTTTTTTTTTATTTTGGGGGGGCTTTTGTTTGCTTTGATAGGGCTATTAAATTAGGTTCTGTAATTTAGTGGGGGTGGTTGTAATTTAGCTAATTTAATTTATTTAATTGTATTTAATGTAGGGAATTTATTTAATTGTAGTGTAGTGTTAGGTATTAGTGTAACATAGGTTAAGTTTTATTTTACAGGTAAATTTGTATTTATTTTAGCTAGGTAGTTATTAAATAGTTAATAACTATTTAATAACTATTCTACCTAGTTAAAATAAATACAAACTTGCCTGTAAAATAAAAATAAACCCTCAGCTAGATACAATGTAACTATTAGTTATATTGTAGCTAGCTTAGGGTTTATTTTATAGGTAAGTATTTAGTTTTAAATAGGAATAATGTAGTTAATGATAGTAATTTTATTTAGATTTATTTAAATTATATTTCAATTAGGGGGTGTTAGGGTTAGGGTTAGACTTAGGTTTAGGGGTTAATAAATTTAATATAGTGGCGGCGACGTTGGGGGCGAAAGATTAGGGGTTAATATATATAATGTAGGTGGCGGCGATGTTAGGGGCGGCAGATTAGGGGTTAATAATATTTAACTTGTGTTTGCGAGGCGGGAGTGCAGCGGTTTAGGGGTTAATATGTTTATTATAGTGGCAGCGATGTCCGGAGCGGCAGATTAAAGGTTAATAATTTTATTTCAGTGTTTACGATGCGGGAGGGCCTCGGTTTAGGGGTTAATAGGTAGTTTATGGGTGTTAGTGTACTTTTTAGCACTTTAGTTATGAGTTTTATGCTACGGCGTTGTAGTGTAAAACTCATAACTAATGACTTTAGAATGTGTTACGGATCTTGGAGGTAGAGGGTGTACCGCTCACTTTTTGGCTTCCCAGGACAGACTCGTAATACCGGCGCTATGGAAGTCCCATAGAAAAAAGGGTTTACAAAGTTTACGTAAGTCGGTTTGCGGTAAGGCCAAAAAAGTGTGCGGGGATCCTAAACCTGCAAGATTCCTAATAGCAGCGGTAGTGAAAAAGCAGCGTTAGGACCTGTTTACGCTGCTTTTTCAGCTTACCACAAAACTCGTAATCTAGCCAATGGTTTCTTGTGTTTTATATTTTATATTAGAAATGTTTTTGTTCTAATGTTTTTTCTTGTATTTTCAAACATCTAAATTTTAAATGCAATGTAATATGTTTAAATATAAAGTTGCTAATTAAAGACAATATCAACCTGAGTACATTTAATAATTATATTGCAGTGTTATCGCTCATAGTATAAACAGAAATATCACTAGTGGCAAATGTATTACATTTCAGTGTGCATGTCTGAGCTGACATTTTTTTAGGAACCTTACTTATGTTCATCCCGCTTATAATTAAAGGGATACTGAACACAATTTTTTTCTTTCATGATTCAGATATAGCATGCAATTTTAAGCAACTTCTGATTTACTCCTATTATCCGTTTTTCTTTGTTCTCTTGGTATCTTTATTTAAAAAGCAGGACTGTAAGCATAGGAGCCGGCCCATTTTTGGTTCAGAACCCTAGATAGCGCTTGCTGATTGGTGGCTACATTTAGCTACCAATCAGCAAGCGCTATCCAGGGTGCTGAACCAAAAATGGGCCAGCTCCTATGCTTACATTCCTGATTTTTCAAATAAAGATAGCAAGAGAACGAAGAAAAACGGATAATAGGAGTAAATTCGAAAGTTGCTTAAAATTGCATGCTCTATCTGAATCACAAAATAAAAAAGTTGGGTTCAATATCGCTTTAATATAGCATAATATTTATCCACCTGCCAAATGTCAACCCTACTCATACACTAGGCAGTCAGCAGTCACCTAGACCAACGAACTGCTGAGACACAGATCACACTGAATTCAGTGTGTACATCTGCCGAATTACCTGTTTACAGGCTAACCTAATCCTCCTGCCAACCGGCATATTCCACATTACAGTGTGTGTTATGAATATTTGAGTTATCATAGCACAGCCATAAAGGAAAGGATCTCAATGTTCACACACAGCTTTAAAAGGACAGCTCATGGCATTCACACACAACCTTAAATGCCATAAATGGATAGTTTATGGTACACACAGATTTAGGAGCCGAATTATCAAGCTCTGAATGGAGCTTGATGCCCCTGTTTCCGTGCAAGCCTTCAGGCTCGGCGGAAACAGCAGTTATGAAGCAACGGTCTACAGACCGCTGCTCCACAACTGATCCGCTGCCTCTGAGGCTGATTGACACCCCCTGATAGTGGCCAATTGGCAGTGAATCTGCAGGGGGCGGCATTGCACAAGAAGTTCACAAGAACTGCTTGTGGAATGATAAATGCTGACAGCGTATGCTACATCGTATCATGTCCGTCCACACTATAGTAAATTGGCCCCTTAGAGATGGCTCAAGGCAATCATAAACAGAGTTATAGAGATTGTATGGCATTCACACAAAGCCATGAGCTGTGGTTTTAGTATGTGTGTGTTTTTTTTTTTTCTCATGCTAACGGTTTGAACCATTCCCCAATCAGCCCTCTAGTCATACAGCACCTTTGTTTTACAGAGATGATTGGAAAATATTTCAAACTGTTAGCTCAACAAAAATATTACTTTTCAAGTGGGAGGCCAGAGGGCAGGGCATTTGAATTTCAGCGCTACTTTAAAAAGTAAGTTATAGCGCATCTTCATAACAACTGAAGAGTTAAACTCCTAAAATATCTATAACATTCCAGATTTGTTTAGACAAAGGGAAAAGTTTACTATCACTTTAAGGATTGTGTGCATTGTGTGAGGGTGTCCGTGCCTTTAAGACTGTGCAAGCATAATGTGATATGTGCTGTTAAGGCTGTGTGTGCTGTGGTTGTGCACCTGTACCATTGAAACTGTGTGTGGTGTGAGCTCCCCCTTTAAAGTCTGTGTTTGTGTTCCTTTAAGGCTGTGTGCGTTTTGTTCGGATGTATACTGTTATCGCTCCCTTTAAGATGGTGCGTGTGGTCTGACTTTACCCACTAAAGGATGTGTGTGCCTGCCCCTTTAAGACTGTGTGAGCAGGCAGTGAGCTGCCCTTTAAGGCTGCACTTGGTGTGCATGGTGTGAGCTGTTCCTTTAACACTGTGTGCTTATAGTGCAAGTTGTCCTTTTAAAGGCTGTGCACGTGCCGCTGTCTATTTAAGACAGAGCGCCCCTTTAAAGGGACAGTATACACTAATTTTTATATAACTGCATGTGATAGACACTACTATAAAGAATAAGATGCACAGATACCGATATAAAAATCCAGTATAAAACTGTTTAAAAACTTACTTAGAAGCTGTCAGTTTAGCTCTGTTGAAAAGGTAGCTGGAAAGCCCACTGCAAGTGGGAAATAGGACCCTCCCCCTTCTTTTGCATATGAAAAGACCCTTTACACAAACAGGAGCAAGCTGGATAAGGTAGCTGAGGGTATTCTCATAAAACTTTGGGGCTTGGTTAGGAGTCTGAAAATCAGAGCAATGTTATTTAAAAATAAGCAAAACTAAACATTTTTTAAAAAAAAAAAAACTTCATGGACTATATAAATAGATCATCTACAAAACATTTATGCAAAGAAAAAATGAGTGTATAATGTCCCTTTAAGGCGGCGTGCTTTGAGTGTGGATGCATACTATCAATCCCTTTAAAACTGTGCGTGTAATCTCACTAAAGGTTGTGTGTGCCTGCCCCTTTAAGACTGTGTGAGCAGGTGCCGAGCTGCCCTTGTCCCTTTAAGACAGAGCGTCCTTTTAAGGCTGTGTGCTTTGCGTGTGGATGCATACTATCGCTCCCTTTAAAACTGTGTGTGTTTAACCACTAAAGGTTGTGTGTGCCTGTCCCTTAAAGACTGTGTGGGCAGGTGCTGAGCTGCCCTTTAAGTTTGTGCTGCGTGAACATTACGGTGCTCTGTCCCTATTAGGCTGTGTGCGTTCATTTTTTGTTTTGTATTTTCCATGCTGTTGGATTTTTTATCCAGGTTCCAATAAATATTTTGAAATTTTAATGTATTGGAGGACTTCTGCATTCTCTTTTGTTGCTCATTGTCCTTTTAAAGGCTGGGTGTGCTCTGTGTGTTTGTGAGCGTGCACGCACCACTGTCCCGTTAAAGAGGCTCTGTCCCGTTAAGACAGAGCCTCCCTTTAAGGCTGCGTGCATCACGTGGGGATAAATACTACTATCGCTCCCTTTAAAACTGTGCGTGTTAACTCACTAACGGTTGTGTGTGCCTGCCCCTTTAAGACTGTGTAAGCAGGTGCCGAGCCGCAGCATTACATTCTGAGTCAGCCTCTGCTCCTGTCGGCTTCCAGTATCCTCAGAATGTTACTGCTCACTGTACAGCATAGTAGGTAAGTTTGTCACGCTTGTCAGACTATTGTGAATAGTTAGTACAGGCATGCTCTCTTAAGTCCTGACTCATACTTTATTGTACAATTCCTCTTGCATATACAGGTAGCCCTCAGTTTACTCCGGGGTAAGGTTCCAGAAGGAATGGTTGTAAATCGAAACCGTTGTAAATTGAAACCCAGTTTATAATGTAAGCCAAAGGGAAGTGAGGGAGATAGGTTCCAGACCCCTCTCAAAATTGTCATAAGTAGCACCTAATACATTATTTTTAAAGCTTTGAAATGAAGACTTTAAATGCTAAACAGCATTATAAACCTAATAAAATAATCACACAACACAGAATATATAATTAAACTAAGTTAAATGAACGAAACATTTGTTAAACAGCATTATAAACCAAATAAAATAATCGCACAACACAGACTTCACTTGCATTTTTCTGCAAACAGTTCTTTCTATGCATTCCAATCTGGACTGATTTATAGACAGGAAGATCTTGTTCCTTTGAAATCTGCTCGATAGCTCAGGTCTGGTTAAACTGATTAATTTCAGCTTGCTTGGCTTTGCTGCAACACAAGCGGACAGCTCCACCTACTGGCTATTTTAATCAATGCACTGCTTCTCAATGCTTTTCAATAGCAGTCACATGACTGGAAAAAAGGTTGTTATTCTGAAACGGTGTAAATGGAACCGTTGTAAAACGAGGGCCACCTGTATTATGTTTATGTGGGTTACTGATTTACTCCCTGACTCTGATGCCATTACCACCTGTTGCCTATATCCACATGTGTGTTCAGGAGAGCTTCGTTCAGGGTAGGTTCAGTTTCTCATATACACTATTAATAACACAGCTACTTAGGCTTACTCTGCAGCTGAGAGAAAGTAATTGTCAAGTTACACCTTGTTGTATTTCCTTCTATAGATCTCACAGCCTAGGGGTGTGACAGTGTGCTTATGGTGCAAGTTGTCCTTTTAAAGGCTGTGAGTGCGGTGTGTGTGCACGTGTCCCTGTCCCTTTAAGACAGAGTGTCCCTTTAAAGCTGTGTGCTTTGCATGGATGCATACTATCGCTCCCTTTAAAACTGTGTGTGTGCTGAAGTTAATCCCAGCGCAATCTCTGACAACTCCAATAAGAACACTACTACACACTGATTTCCAGAGACAGATAACGAAATGGGAGAATAAGGGACTGTACAGGGTGGCAGATTTTTTAGACAAGGAGAAAACGATGACATACACACAGCTAAGGGAAAAAATACACCCAATTGATCTTCAATGGTTTTTATATCTACAAGTCTCTAGTGCTATCAATAAATTCAGACAAGGCAATGCATCCACCACATACACCACTTTGGAACGGCTCATAATGTCACTTAATAGGAAAAATAAAATGATCTCACAGATTTATTTAGCAATACAGGAAGCTAAGAATCAAACAAAGCTAAAACTACATGAAAGATGGGAACAAGACCTAGGGGAAATACACGAAAAGGAAGAATGGCAAAATATTTTTTCCAAGATTAGTAGAGGATTGGGAGGAGCGGTCCTTATAGAAAACGCACTTAAGACTTCATATAGATGGTACCTCACACCATTAAAGTCGTCACATTATACTCCCCAGAGAAACAGGCTATGTTACAGAGGCTGTACAGAGATAGGATCTTATATTCACATGTGGTGGGAGAGCCCAAAAATAAAACCTAAATGGGATAACCTTGCAAAGCTACTGGAGACAATACTGGGAGACACATGTAGGCTGACAGCATCTCAAGCTCTACTACACATTCCACAGGAATCTTTCAACACATCCACTAACACATTAATCAATATTCTCTGCACTTCTACAAGAACATGCATAGCTAGGTACTGGAAAGTGGGGGCTCCAAGGTGGTCTGAAGTAATAGACAAAATAGAGGATATTTATACGATGTCCGAATCCGCAGCGTGGATGCAGGGCACATCAGGCCACTTTCAAAACCGATGGATACATTGGATAATGAATAAACATAAAATAGACTTAATAACTTGGATATCACTGAAACAGAGCCTGCTGAAAGGGATTCCAGTATATGATTACAAAGTCTCTCACACGTAGGAACAACGACTAGAGGAAAGAAATAAATGATTAAGGTAAAATGCCAAGAAAGGGAAATAAAAGATATAAACTAAGGTAGTATAAAGATAACTCTACTGCTCGACAGGAACAGTTCATGTTTTAATTTTGTTAATAGTTGGTTCAAATTTCTTTTAAAAATATTGTTTTCGTTTTTTTTTTTCTTTATGGGAGGGAAAGAAAAAGGGGATAAAACAAAGTACAAGATAAAGAAAAGAATAGTACTGTTATTATGTCTAATGTTAATGTCCTGTATGATCTGATATGATTTGTAACAATACAAATTATTTCAACTAAAACTGTGTGTGTTTAGCCTGATACTTCACTATTCTATGCAATCTTAGATTACTCTTTTTTATTTTTTTCTCTTACAACTGGAATAGAGGTACCTCTCTATGAGTAATTCTAGGAGTACAATTTAATCTTACTTCTTATCTACCAGAGACATACTCAATCATATCTACTTTTATAGAGATGTGCCATATGCCCAAACAGGTCCTAGTGACTTATCACCTTCTATTACCATCTGATGGAATAGTATCGTAATAAAATAAAAAATGAGGTTTCAGAATTCTATGTCCTAGATGACTCCCTGCAGTATACACCAGTTACGGTGCCTCCCCCCTGAATACCCATGAGGAATGTGTAATGAAGTGCCATAGCATATGATGCAGTTACCCTCTTTTTTGTTACTGTACATTGACTACCATTATTCAAGGAGATAACTACATAATAATTTACACAGGGTGGACATGTCTACTATACTTGTATCTGGATGTTATCTCTTATGCTGACACCTCGTTTGATATGTATATACATGTTATTATTCTATTGGACTTGTCTTGTGGACACATTTTATTGGTTGTTATTTCTCAAAACCTCAATAAAAATGTCTCAAAAAAAAAAAAACTGTGTGTGTTTAACCACTAATGGTTTTGTGTGCCTGTCCTTAAAGACTGTGTGCGCAGGGGCCGAGCTACCCTTTAAGGTTGCGTGGCGTGAATATTAAGGTGATCTGCCCCTTTAACAGTGGCATAACTAGAAACCACAGGGCCCAGGTGCAAGAATCTAAGAAGGCCCCCCCCCCCAAAAAAAAAGTGAATTTGATACATATTTTTTTTTTTACATTTAACACAGGAAAAAAAAATGTGAATCAGATTATGTATGCAAAAGGAGGTACCCTGTGCCCATAATCTGTGAGATGGTCTGACCCCCTATTACTGTATATAGTGACACTGTTTAACCCACCAGTACTGTATATAGTGATCAGTGACACAGTCTGTAATCTGCCGGTGAGATGGCTGGCCTGACCCTACCTGCCCCAGTACTTTATAAAGTGAGCATAGTAGTCTGTGAGATGGTCCAGCCCCCCGTACTGTATATAGTGGTACTGTGTAGACTGACACTGTTTACCCTCCGCCCCCCCCATGCTGTAGTAACAAGGTCTGTAATTTGCTGGTTCCACAAACATACACAAACATACACACATACATGCATAAATACACACACAGTCACATACATACATACACACACACATACAGGGAGTGCAGAATTATTAGGCAAATGAGTATTTTGACCACATCATCCTCTTTATGCATGTTGTCTTACTCCAAGCTGTATAGGCTCGAAAGCCTACTACCAATTAAGCATATTAGGTGATGTGCATCTCTGTAATGAGAAGGGGTGTGGTCTAATGACATCAACACCCTATATCAGGTGTGCATAATTATTAGGCAACTTCCTTTCCTTTGGCAAAATGGGTGAAAAGAAGGACTTGACAGGCTCAGAAAAGTCAAAAATAGTGAGATATCTTGCAGAGGGATGCAGCACTCTTAAAATTGCAAAGCTTCTGAAGCGTGATCATCGAACAATCAAGCGTTTCATTCAAAATAGTCAACAGGGTCGCAAGAAGCGTGTGGAAAAACCAAGGCGCAAAATAACTGCCCATGAACTGAGAAAAGTCAAGCGTGCAGCTGCCAAGATGCCACTTGCCACCAGTTTGGCCATATTTCAGAGCTGCAACATCACTGGAGTGCCCAAAAGCACAAGGTGTGCAATACTCAGAGACATGGCCAAGGTAAGAAAGGCTGAAAGACGACCACCACTGAACAAGACACACAAGCTGAAACGTCAAGACTGGGCCAAGAAATATCTCAAGACTGATTTTTCTAAGGTTTTATGGACTGATGAAATGTGAGTGAGTCTTGATGGGCCAGATGGATGGGCCCGTGGCTGGATTGGTAAAGGGCAGAGAGCTCCAGTCCGACTCAGACGCCAGCAAGGTGGAGGTGGAGTACTGGTTTGGGCTGGTATCATCAAAGATGAGCTTGTGGGGCCTTTTCGGGTTGAGGATGGAGTCAAGCTCAACTCCCAGTCCTACTGCCAGTTTCTGGAAGACACCTTCTTCAAGCAGTGGTACAGGAAGAAGTCTGCATCCTTCAAGAAAAACATGATTTTCATGCAGGACAATGCTCCATCACACGCGTCCAAGTACTCCACAGCGTGGCTGGCAAGAAAGGGTATAAAAGAAGAAAATCTAATGACATGGCCTCCTTGTTCACCTGATCTGAACCCCATTGAGAACCTGTGGTCCATCATCAAATGTGAGATTTACAAGGAGGGAAAACAGTACACCTCTCTGAACAGTGTCTGGGAGGCTGTGGTTGCTGCTGCACGCAATGTTGATGGTGAACAGATCAAAACACTGACAGAATCCATGGATGGCAGGCTTTTGAGTGTCCTTGCAAAGAAAGGTGGCTATATTGGTCACTGATTTGTTTTTGTTTTGTTTTTGAATGTCAGAAATGTATATTTGTGAATGTTGAGATGTTATATTGGTTTCACTGGTAAAAAATAAATAATTGAAATGGGTATATATTTGTTTTTTGTTAAGTTGCCTAATAATTATGCACAGTAATAGTCACCTGCACACACAGATATCCCCCTAAAATAGCTATAACTAAAAACAAACTAAAAACTACTTCCAAAACTATTCAGCTTTGATATTAATTAGTTTTTTGGGTTCATTGAGAACATGGTTGTTGTTCAATAATAAAATTAATCCTCAAAAATACAACTTGCCTAATAATTCTGCACTTCCTGTACACACACATAAACACCAATGGGGAAAACAGAAACACTAACACCTGTAGTCAGAGACACTAGTGAAGCATCTAGACGTGGGGAAGACAACTTGCTGAAGTTCAAACCGAGCATCAGAATGGGGAAGAAGGGGGATTTAAGTGACTTTGAACGTGGCATGGTTGTTGGTGCCAGACGGGCTGGTCTGAGTATTTCAAAAACTGCTGATCTACTGGGATTTTCACACACAACCAGCTCTAGGGTTTACAAAAAATGGTCTGAAAAAGAGAAAATATCCAGTGAGCGTCATATATATGTTGCAGGTAAAATAAGAAATTGGTTAATCCTAGCATTCTCCGGTAAACCTGACATTACACCGAATAATTGGATGTATTGGTAGAGGTATTTGTAGCAGAAATAGCAGGGCCGGACTGGGAAATCAGACCGGCCCTGGAAATATATATAGACTGGCCCCACCACGACCCCCTCTGGCCTAGCCATGCCCCCTCTGGCCCAGCCACACCCCAAGTGCTAATAAAGGTGTAGAAATCCCTACCCCCCAGTTCACAGCCAATATCATGATTACATATTACATTAAAGGGACACTGAACCCAAAAAGTTTCTTTCTTGATTCAGATAGAGCATGCAATTTTAAGCAACTTTCTAATTTACTCCTATTATCAATGTTTCTTCTTTCTCTTGCTATCTTTATTTAAAAAGCAGGAATGTGATGTATAGGAGCCGGCCCATTTTTGGTTGAGAACCTGGGTTATGCTTGCTTATTGGTGGGTAAATGTACGGCTTCAGTAAGCAAGCACTATCCATGGTGCTGAACCTTAAATGGGCTGGCTGCTAAGATTTACATTCCTGCTTTTAAAATAAAGATAGCAAGAGAACGAAGAAAATTGATAATAGGAGTAAACTAGAAAGTTGCTTAAAATGTAATGCTCTATCTGAATTATGAAAAAAATTGGGGTTCAGTGTCCCTTTAAGGATCAAAATGGATTTCTGGCTTGAAAGCCCAGTGCTGAATTATACAATGTATAATTTACTTCTAATTAAAGACAAATAATTCTTTGTTAAAACATATATGAAAAACACAACAATCTCTAAAATGGCGATAGAAAAAAGGTGGGTACAGTATACAACAGAAGTGAATACACCTCTGGGCAAAATCACTTAAAGTGAAGGTCAATTTTGACAAATTAGTGCCCGGTTTTAATATTCCTATTAAAAACAAGGGCACTTTAATTAATCAAAATTGACATTTCAAGCATTTTCTTCAAAAACTTACCTTTTAATCCTGAAAGCTGCTCCATCGATTCCCTCGGCCGTCGGAAGCCTCTGCTTATGTCATAAATTACGCATCCGGCTTCCTCCAACCACGGCATTCCCCCCGGGGGGATCATGGCCTGAAGGAAGGCCCTGATTGGATGAAGCCGGATTCATCATTTTGGACCCTCGAAGAGGACTTGCGATGGGTGGAGGAAGCGCTGCAGCGGCTCTCAGGATTAAAAAGTAAGTTTTTGAAGAAAACGCTAGAAATGTCAATTTTGATGAATTAAAGTGCCCTTGTTTTTAATAGGATTATTAAAAACCGGGCACTAATTCGTCAAAATTGACCTTCACTTTAAATATCAAATTATTTAAAATTGTATCACCTCTCAATAATTGTTGTATTCCTAAGTTGACAAGCAGGGTTTTTCCTATTATAAACAATCAAAAACAAATGCTTTAGAAAAATTATATTGAAAATACAGGCCCCAAAGTAGAAACTTAATGTAACAAAACTGAATACACCTGTGGTCACTGACACACAAGTTAGATCACTGAAACAAAATTGAGTGCACCTATGATTTCCAATTAGCCTAATTGCAAGAGCATAGTTACCAGAACAGTCTAATTTTTTGACCAATGGGCTGTGTCTATCTGCAAGTCTGCATCATATCTCCACATGAAATGGAATAATTGCAAGAGGAATTGAAAAATCTGATTGTGAGACTTCACAAAGATGGAAAAGGATACAGGAAGATTGGTGACCAACTAAAAATAAGTCAAAACGCAGTTGCAGCAGTAATCAGGAGGTATAGATCGATACACAGTGCCAAAAATCAGAGCCGCAGTGGCTGTCCTCCTAAAATGACGCCACGGACAGTGCGCTACTTGCACAATCTAGCTCTGAAAAACAGGCAACAGGCGAGTGCTTCAGATTTGCATCAAGCCAAGTGCTTCAGATTTGGCTCAGGGATTATCAATAGAAATTGGAGTTTCTGTGACAGCTCAGGCAGTGCTAAGGACATTGCATAATGTTAACTTCTGTGGACAGCATCCAGTGAAAAAAACCTTGTGCTTCGGCACAAAACTGCAAGATTAAACTTTGCTAAACAACATGAAAAGCCTGATGAATACTGGGAGCACATTATTTGGTAAGATGGCCAAGACCAAGATACAATTTTTCGGCTCAGATGAAATGCAGCTCGTTTGGTGTGAACCTGGTCAGGATTATTACATTGAATGCATAGTAGTGTATCATGTCCGACAGACATTGCTGAATGCCGACAGCATACACTGTTTGCATATAACATTGCACAAGCAAATCTGGTGAACTGCTTGTGCAATGCCGCCCCCTGCAGATTTGCGGCCAATCGCTTCAAGCAGGTGGTGTCAATCAACCCGATCGTATAGGATCGTGTGGATTACAGACCGCAGCCTCAGAGGCAGCGGACCAGTTAAAGAGCAGTGGTCTTAAGACCGCTGCTTCATAACTGCTCTTTTTACGGCAAGCCTGAAGGCTCGTGCGCAAACAGGGGCATCAGGGGCCATTCGGTCCTTGATAAATCGGCCCCATAGTGTGCTTTTCCTTTTTATAAATTCACTGATATGACAGACCTTCCCCTCTAGTACCCTGGCCCTAGATTTTTAATTTTCAGTGTTGGGATAATTAATAACAAGAAGAGGTAGTTGTGATATACTCACCTTTTTTCTATCCCAATTTTATAGATTGTTGTGTTTTGCATATATGTTTAATTAAGTGTTATGTCTCTATCTGAATCATGAAAGAAAAGATTTGTGTTTCATATCCCTTTAAGAGAGCAATGTGAAAGACTGATGGAGAGCATGCCAAGTCGCATAAAAGCTATGATTAAAGATCAGGGTTATTCCACAACATATTCACTTCTGAACTCGTGCTAAGTTAAAACATTAGTATTGTGTTGCTTAAAAATGAATATGAACTTGTGTTCTTTGCCTTATTATTATATTATATTATTGTAATTTTTATCAGTTGTCATTTTCTGCAAATAAATGCTCTAAATGACAATATTTTTATTTGGAATTTGGGAGAAATGTCAGTAGTTTATAGAATAAAACAAAAATGTTCATTTTACTCAAACACATACCTATAAATAATAAAAACAAGAGTAACTTAATTTTTTCCCAGAGCTATATATATATATATATATATATATATATATATATATATATATATATATATATATATATATATATATATATATATGTATAATTATCTTCGCAAATAACAACACTCTCCGGTCTTTATCCTGTAAACTTTCTGTTTATTAGGGACGTTTCGGGGTTTCCCCCTTTATCAAACCACAAAAAATGAATACATATATATATATACAGTGGGGGGAAAAGTATTTAGTCAGCCACCAATTGTGCAAGTTCTCCCACTTAAGAAGATGAGAGAGGCCTGTAATTTGCATCATAGGTATACCTCAACTATGAGAGACAAAATGTGGAAACAAATCCAGACAATCACATTGTCTGATTTGGAAAGAATTTATTTGCAAATAATGGTTGAAAATAAGTATTTGGTCAATATCAAAAGTTCATCTCAATACTTTGTTATATATCCTTTGTTGGCAATGACAGAGGCCAAAAATTTTATGTAAGTCTTCACAAGGTTGTCACACACTGTTGCTGGTATGTTGGCCCATTCCTGCATGCAGATCTCCTCTAGAGCAGTGATGTTTTGGGGCTGTCGCTGGGCAACACAGACTTTCAACTCCCTCCAGAGGTTTTCTATGGGGTTGAGATCTGGAGACTGGCTAGGCCACTCCAGGACCTTGAAATGCTTCTTACGAAGCCACTCCTTCGCTGCCTGGGCAGTGTGTTTGGGATCATTGTCATGCTGAAATACCCAGCCACATTTCATCTTCAATGCCCTTGCTGATGGAAGGAGGTTTGCACTCAAAATCTCACGATACATGGCCCCATTCATTCTTTCATGTATATGGATCAGTCGTCCTGTTCCCTTTGCAGAGAAACAGCCCCAAAGCATGATGTTGCCACCCCCATGCTTCACAGTAGGTATGGTGTTCTCTCTCCTCCAAACACGACAAGTTGTGTTTCTACCAAACAGTTCTACTTTGGTTTCATCTGACCATATGACATTCTCCCAATCCACTTCTGGATCATCCAAATGCTCTCTAGCATACTTCAGACTGGCCCGGACATGTACTGGCTTAATCAGGGGTACATTTCTGGCACTGCAGGATCTGAGTCCCTGGCGGCGTAGTGTGTTGCTGATGGTAGCCTTTGTTACGTTGGTCCCAGCTCTCTGCAGGTCATTCACTAGGTCCCCCTGTGTGGTTCTGGGATGTTTGCTCACCATTCTTGTAATCAGTTTGACCCCACGGGGTGAAATCTTGCGTGGAGTCCCAGATCGATTGAGATTATCAGTGGTCTTGTATGTCTTCCATTTTCTAATTATTGCTCCTACAGTTGATTTCTTCACACCAAACTGCTTGCCTATTGCAGATTCAGTCTTCCCAGCCTAGTGCAGGTCTACAATTTTGTTTCTGGTGTCCTTCGACAGCTCTTTGGTCTTCACCATAGTGGAGTTTGGAGTGTGACTGTTTGAGGTTGTGGACAGGTGTCTTTTATACTGATAACAAGTTCAAACAGGTGCCATTAATGCAGGTAATGAGTGGAGGACAGAGGAGCCTCTTAAAGAAGAAGATACAGGTCTGTGAGAGCCAGAAATCTTGCTTGTTTGTAGGTGACCAAATACTTTTTTTCCACCATAATTTGCAAATAAATTCTTTCCAAATCAGACAATGTGATTGTCTGGATTTGTTTCCACATTTTGTCTCTTATAGTTGAGGTATACCTATGATGAAAATTACAGGCCTCTCTCATCTTCTTAAGTGGGAGAACTTGCAAAATAAGTGGCTGACTAAATACTTTTTTGCCCCACTGTATATATATATATATAGTAAGAAGAAAAGAGGCTGAAGACACAGAGGGAGGGAGAAAGAGGACACAGAGGGAGGGAGAGAGAGGGAGAGGGAAGGGAGAGAGAGAACAGATGGAGGGAGAGAGAGAGGACACGAGGGAGAGGTAACAAGGGGGGGGGGCAGAGGGGTGAGAGAGGCCACATAGCAGGGAATGGGGGAGAGAGGACACCAAATGGGGAGAGAACATAAGACTGAGGTAGTTGTAGTTATGTATTTACACAGTGTGGAGGATCACTGTGCTACACATACCTCTGAGAGTTCGAGTCAAGGACAGTCCTAACACCATTCGGCGCTCCACTGCTGCTCTCCACTGCCTAACTGCATTCTGTAATAGCGCACTACTTCGCCTCTTGAGTCCTCACTCTCAGTATTTAGCACAGAAACTCGGGAGGCAAACCCACTGGCAAATTTTTCATTAAAAATAACAAAACTTGAATCTATGCCTACAACCCCACAGTGGCCAGTTGTACAGTTGTGAAGCCAGTTGTGGGGGACAAATTTGAGACACTGGAACACTATCTCAGAAAACGTCTGGTCAATGTGTACAGAATCACTGTCCCTCTTGCTGCTCTCTCTGCCTAATGAATGCCCCATTGTGCTGAGCCATTTTGCTTTGATCTGCCCAAACCCTGCTACACCACTTCAGCTGCACCCACATGTCATCCAGCTCTACCCCTAGTCCAGTGTGACTCTCTCTCTGCATCTCCCTGGCTCATTCCCCAGCCTCACAGTTGCAGATACACTTCAGTACATTTTGGGAGGTTTGAAAGCAGACCCTTGGACTCTGTAGCCTATGTCAGTGGCACATCTAAAAAGATCTCAGATCCATGGCTTCTAACTCCCATTGTCAGCAATATGCCCACATTAGATTGCACCCCTAAATCAGCTTCATACCCACATCAGATCAAACTCCTAATGCTGCAGTCATTCTGTGAAAAGCATAACCACATCAGATCAAACTCCTAATGCTGCAGTCATTCTGTGAAAAGCATAACCACATCAGATCAAACTCCTAATGCTGCAGTCATTCTGTGAAAAGCATAACCACATCAGATCAAACTCCTAATGCTGCAGTCATTCTGTGAAAAGCATAACCACATCAGATCAGACCTCTGGTCCTGCTGTCCTTTTTTCATCACTATGCTCACAGCAGAACTCAGATTAGACCACTGGCACTGCAGGTTCCCTGTCAGCTCCTCATTAGATTTCAGATCAGACCTCTGGTCAGTTCCATAACCACATTCGATCTTAAACTTATCCTAAAGCCCCCTTGTCAGCTGCTGCTTGCTACTTTAGTTTTCACTGCACACTGTATGCTTACGTTCATACAACACCAACAGTGCTGTTGGGCCTCTGTGCTACACTGCGTTATAAAAGAAGGAATCTCTCCAGCTGTGATATAAAAGACCTTTATTGATCACTAACGGCTAGATTTAGAGTTTTGTCGGTAACGACCCGCGTAGCTAACGCTGGCTTTTTTCTGGCCGCACCTTTTAAATAACTCTGGTATTGAGAGTCCACAGAATGGCTGCGTTAGGCTCCAAAAAAGGAGCGTAGAGCATATTTAACGCCACTGCAACTCTCGATACCAGAGTTGCTTACGGAAGCGGCCAGCTTCAAAAACGTGCTCGTGCACGATTCCCCCATAGAAAACAATGGGGCTGTTTGAGCTGAAAAAAAAACCTAACACCTGCAAAAAAGCCGCGTTCAGCTCCTAACGCAGCCCCATTGTTTGCTATGGGGAAACACTTCCTACATCTGCACCTAACACTCTAACATGTACCCCGAGTCTAAACACCCCTGACCTTACACTTATTAACCCCTAATCTGCCGCCCCCGCTATCGCTGACCACTGCATATTATTATTAACCCCTAATCTGCCGCTCCGTAAACCGCCGCTACTTACATTATCCCTATGTACCCCTAATCTGCTGCCCTAACATCGCCGACCCCTATATTATATTTATTAACCCCTAATCTGCCCCCCACAACGTCGCCTCCACCTGCCTACACTTATTAACCCCTAATCTGCCGATCGGACCGCACCGCTATTATAATAAAGTTATTAACCCCTAATCCGCCTCACTAACCCTATAATAAATAGTACTAACCCCTAATCTGCCCTCCCTAACATCGCCGACACCTAACTTCAATTATTAACCCCTAATCTGCCGACTGGAGCTCACCGCTATTCTAATAAATGTATTAACCCCTAAAGCTAAGTCTAACCCTAACACTAACACCCCCCTAAATTAAATATAATTTAAATCTAACGAAATTAATTAGCTCTTAATAAATAAATTATTCCTATTTAAAGCTAAATACTTACCTGTAAAATAAACCCTAATATAGCTACAATATAAATTATAATTATATTATAGCTATTTTAGGATTTATATTTATTTTACAGGTAACTTTGTATTTATTTTAACAAGGTACAATAGCTATTAAATAGTTAAGAACTATTTAATAGCTAAAATAGTTAAAATAATTACAAAATTACCTGTAAAATAAATCCTAACCTAAGTTACAATTAAACCTAACACTACACTATCAATAAATGAATTAAATACAATATACAAATAAATACAATTAAATAAACTAACTAAAGTACAAAAAATAAAAAAGAACTAAGTTACAAAAAATAAAAAAATATTTACAAACATTAGAAAAATATTACAACAATTTTAAACTAATTACACCTACTCTAAGCCCCCTAATAAAATAACAAAGACCCCCAAAATAAAAAAATGCCCTACCCTATTCTAAATTACTAAAGTTCAAAGCTCTTTTACCTTACCAGCCCTGAACAGGGCCCTTTGCGGGGCATGCCCCAAAGAATTCAGCTCTTTTGCCTGTAAAAAAAAACATACAATACCCCCCCCAACATTACAACCCACCACCCACATACCCCTAATCTAACCCAAACCCCCCTTAAATAAACCTAACACTAAGCCCCTGAAGATCTTCCTACCTTGTTTTCACCATGCCAGGTATCACCGATCGTTCCAGGCTCCGAAATCTTCATCTAAGCCCAAGCGGGGGCTAGACATCCATCATCCGACGGCTGAAGAAGTCCAGAAGAGGCTCCAAAGTCTTCATCCTATCCGGGAAGAAGAGTAGATCCGGACCGGCAACCATCTTCTTCCAAGCGGCATCTTCTATCTTCATCCGATGAGGACCGGCTCCATCTTGAAGACCTCCATCGCGGATCCATCCTTCTTCTCCGACGACTTCCCGACGAATGACGGTTCCTTTAAGGGACGTCATCCAAGATGGCGTCCCTCGAATTTCGATTGGCTGATAGGATTCTATCAGCCAATCGGAATTAAGGTAGGAAAATTCTGATTGGCTGATGGAATCAGCCAATCAGAATCAAGTTCAATCCGATTGGCTGATCCGATCAGCCAATCAGATTGAGCTTGCATTCTATTGGCTGTTCCGATCAGCCAATAGAATGCGAGCTCAATCTGATTGGCTGATTGAATCAGCCAATCGGATTGAACTTGATTCTGATTGGCTGATTCCATCAGCCAATCAGAATTTTCCTACCTTAATTCCGATTGGCTGATAGAATCCTATCAGCCAATCGGAATTCGAGGGGCGCCATCTTGGATGACATCCCTTAAAGGAACCGTCATTCTTCGGGAAGTCGTCGGAGAAGAAGGATGGATCCGCGATGGAGGTCTTCAAGATGGAGCCGGTCCTCATCGGATGAAGATAGAAGATGCCGCTTGGAAGAAGATGGTTGCCGGTCCGGATCTACTCTTCTTCCCGGATAGGATGAAGACTTTGCAGCCTCTTCTGGACTTCTTCAGCCGTCGGATGATGGATGTCTAGCCCCCGCTTGGGCTTAGATGAAGATTTCGGAGCCTGGAACGATCGGTGATACCTGGCATGGTGAAGACAAGGTAGGAAGATCTTCAGGGGCTTAGTGTTAGGTTTATTTAAGGGGGGTTTGGGTTAGATTAGGGGTATGTGGGTGGTGGGTTGTAATGTTGGGGGGGGGTATTGTATGTTTTTTTTTACAGGCAAAAGAGCTGAATTCTTTGGGGCATCCCCCGCAAAGGGCCCTGTTCAGGGCTGGTAAGGTAAAAGAGCTTTGAACTTTAGTAATTTAAAATAGGGTAGGACATTTTTTTATTTTGGGGGTCTTTGTTATTTTATTAGGGGGCTTAGAGTAGGTGTAATTAGTTTAAAATTGTAATATTTTTCTGATGTTTGTAAATATTTTTTTATTTTTTGTAACAGTTCTTTTTTATTTTTTGTACTTTAGTTAGTTTATTTCATTGTATTTATTTGTAGATATTGTATTTAATTAATTTATTGATAGTGTAGTGTTAGGTTTAATTGTAGGTAATTGTAGGTATTTTATTTAATTAATTTATTGATAGTGTAGTGTTAGGTTTAATTGTAACAGGTTAGGATTTATTTTACAGGTAATTTTGTAATTATTTTAACTATTTTAGCTATTAAATAGTTCTTAACTATTTAATAGCTATTGTACCTTGTTAAAATAAATACAAAGTTACCTGTAAAATAAATATAAATCCTAAAATAGCTATAATATAATTATAATTTATATTGTAGCTATATTAGGGTTTATTTTACAGGTAAGTATTTAGCTTTAAATAGGAATAATTTATTTAATAAGAGTTAATTTATTTCGTTAGATTTAAATTATATTTAACTTAGGGGGGTGTTAGTGTTAGGGTTAGACTTAGCTTTAGGGGTTAATCCATTTATTAGAATAGCGGCTAGATTCGGTCGGCAGATTAGGGGTTAATAATTGAAGTTAGGTGTCGGCGATGTTAGGGAGAGCAGATTAGGGGTTAATACTATTTATTATAGGGTTATTGAGGCAGGAGTCAGGCGGATTAGGGGTTAATAACTTTATTATAGTAGCGGTGAGATCCGCTCGGCAGATTAGGGGTTAATAAGTGTAGGCAGGTGGAGGCGACGTTGAGGGGGGCAGATTAGGGGTTAATAAATATAATATAGGGGTCGGCGGTGTTAGGGGCAGCAGATTAGGGGTACATAGCTATAATGTAGGTGGCGGCTCTTTGTGGTCGGCAGATTAGAGGTTAATTATGGTAGGTAGCTGGCGGCGACGTTGTGGGGGGCAGGTTAGGGGTTAATAAATATAATATAGGGGTCGGCGGTGTTAGGGGCAGCAGATTAGGGGTACATAGCTATAATGTAGGTGGCGGCTCTTTGCGGTCGGCAGATTAGGGGTTAATTATTGTAGGTAGCTGGCGGCGACATTGTGGGGGGCAGATTAGGGGTTAATAAATATAATATAGGGGTCGGCGGTGTTAGGGGCAGCAGATTAGGGGTACATAAGTATAACGTAGGTGGCGGTCGGCAGATTAGGGGTTAAAAAAATGTAATCGAGTGGCGGCGATGTGGGGGGACCTCGGTTTAGGGGTACATAGGTAGTTTATGGGTGTTAGTGTACTTTAGAGCACAGTAGTTAAGAGCTTTATAAACCGGCGTTAGCCCAGAAAGCTCTTAACTACTGACTTTTTTCTGCGGCTGGAGTTTTGTCCTTAGAATTCTAACGCTCACTTCAGACACGACTCTAAATACCGGAGTTAGAAAGATCCCATTGAAAAGATAGGATACGCAATTGACGTAAGGGGATCTGCGGTATGGAAAAGTCGCGGCTGAAAAGTGAGCGTTAGACCCTTTCCTGACTGACTCCAAATACCGGCGGTAGCCTAAAACCAGCGTTAGGAGCCTCTAACGCTGGTTTTCACGGCTACCGCCAAACTCTAAATCTAGGCCAAAGTGTCCATAGAAAAAACAAAGTTTCGGGCTAACACTTAGCCCTTTCTCAAGCTCAACATAATGTGAACTTAATGGTGTTTAAATAGCCATTTTGGCACCAAACATTTGTGATTTGCACATATACATCGCCATCTAGTGGTTATAATAGTGTATAATTATACTCAACAATGTATTAAAAAAACTCTCACTCATTTCATCATAAGATGATTTATTAGCTCCCTCATCTCTATGGACCCTGTGTGATCAATAAAGGCCTTTTATATCACAACTGTAGAGATTCCTTCTTTTATGTACATTTTAAATTTTATTTAAGGCATGGTAAGCCTTCTCCGTCTTTATGTGACTTGTGAGTGCTGTATTCTATTTGTTTATTCAACTACACTGCTTTATGCTAGGCAGAAATATGGAATGCCAGTGCATGCCTTGAGGAGTAGAAATAGAACCTAGAACCATGTCACCTCTCTTATGCCTATCAGTGATGTAAATTATATTGACCTTTTATTTATTTATTTTGTATATATTTTCAGGTATCAGGTTAAAATACTGTACATTCCCATTTAAAAAGAAAATCCAAACGAGCTACAGACTTAGATAGCATTAAAAATACTTAAATACTAAAAAATAAAAAATAATATATATATATAAAACTTTCATCTATCTATCTATCTATCTATCTATCTATCTATCTATCTATCTATCTATCAATCATTATGTGTTAGTATACTCCTTAAAGTAATTTTAAAATGTCAACATGTAAATGGTAAATGATCATTCTTTTATATTTTATTATTATCAGGTATTTGTAGAGCGCCAACAGATTCCGCAACGCTATAAACATAGGCAGTATACAAAATAACATTATAAGGGATCAAATGGGTAGAGGGCCTTGCCGAGAGTTGCACTGTTGTAGTTGGCTCTTATGAAGGTGAACTACAAACAGCTGGACTCTTAGGCTTACATGCTAAGGGGTTCAAGGAGGGGGGGCGGAGCTAGCCACGGAGCCGAATGGCAGCACAGACCCAGAGCTCCTCTTAGAAAAGTCTAATATGCCTCTAATAAGGCTTAAAAAAAAACTACAAATTCCATCCTAACTTAACTACAGTAAGTTAGCATTTAGCACAGAGATCAAATTGGTGCTGGATCTGTACCCTGATTACTGAGAGAACCTACAGAGCCGAGAATACTACATACGCAGCGGATTAACAGCACTTGCATCCCAGAAACTGCACCTCCACACAGCCTACCTGCAATACACGACTCCAGAGGGTCGGGGCTCCGCTCCGGAGTTGGTATTGAGGCCACCATACTTGCCTCCTACACCCGGCGATAAGCAGAAGCCTGTCTCACTATTTGTGCCAACGAGCTACAGCCGCAGTGATTTGCAGCATTGAGAGACTAACCCGGAGAGGTGGCCGACCCGACTCAAAAGTGAGGAAACCAGTGTAACTTGATACTAAAGCAGATACTTACCTGGATTACTTGTCCTCTGGTAGATTATTGCCCTGGCGGATCCGAAGTGAGCTGACTTTCACTTAGGCGCGATCGGCCGCCATATTAGGACTAGCTGTTTGTAATCCTCGTGGATGCTTAATTACTTGTGCTGGACTGAGAGACCCGGAGTTTCAGCAGCGGAAGGAGAAACTCAAGAGACCTGGGTGAGTTAGAATAGTGATGTGGTGAGAGTTATTAGACACTGGGAGAATAGAAACGAGACTGCACCTATACTTGCTACGCATACTTGCTACATGAGAGAGAGCTCCCGGACAATAGGCATAACACACACGCTGCTCAGGGAGTTTTGACTGCTGGCCCGATAGATCAAAGCCGCATAGTGAGGGGGTGCAGGCACACGTTCCAGCAACCAAATAACACCTTTTACCCTGCATACCTGTTCACGAACAGTGGGAAAATATTGAGAGGGGACACACACTCTGACCACTGATTGAACTGTTCTAGCAGATTGCTTGATTGCGGCCCTAGCCAGAAGCTATAGATACCGGTGTCCCACAGTTAGTATACTCTCCACTCACGGAAGTGCAGCTAACGTCCCTAATAGACTTTTGTGCATAAGTTATAACTAAAGCTCTACTCTGCTGCATCACTAGCAGTGCATAACTAACAGTGCTTTTATAGGAAGCCATAGTGTTAGCCCCTCTCCCTACCATTTCCCACCTGCCACTACAGGTGGGTCATACCCTCATCCCCTTCACCCACTTTGTCAAAAGGAGACACATTCCCCAGGGAGTGGGGTGCACACTGGAAGCTGCGACCATCATACATCGCACCCTGAGAAATAAGACCTAGAAATATATTGAGAAAGAGTCTATTTTAGGAGAGAGGGTTACCCCTTTACCACCAGTTAAACGGCGACCTATATCAAGACAGACTATCTGATCCAGGATCTCCCAGGCCAAACTGCTCCCAATAGAGCATTTTTTCTTTCTCTGGAGCGGTCGGTTTATGGCGACATGTAGTTAAACTCTAAGTGTCTGTGACCCCGCCGACCAATGCACGGTTGCTAACATATGTGAAATAAGCAGACTCTCAACAGTAAAACACAGGTACCAGTAGGCTGTCTCATCCACTATCATATTGAAAATGTCGCAGGCCCATAAGCGAAAACAGAAATCCCATACCACCCCAAAGAGAACTGTTGTTGACCACTTCCAGCACCGCTCTGATAAGACCCAGACAAGATCGGAGGATGAGTACTCCGATGCAGGTAGCACCTCAGATAACCAAACTGGCTCCATGCTTATACAGCGGGCTTCACAAATCCTACGGACAGATAACAGCTCTAACAACAATATGATGGACACCATGAAATCATTATTGGCATCACATCACGACTCTTTATCAAAGAGGTTTGATAGGTCACACGCAGATCTGAAGAGGGACATTGGTCTAATCGGAGAAAGAACAGATGCGCTGGAGCGCAAGCAGGATAGACCATACCAATCTCCTCAGCTACTCCCAATCATTAGCCACTCAAATTACAGATCTAGAACTGAAATTGGCGGATCTAGAGGATAGATCGCGTCGCAATAATATCCGCATAAAAGGCATACCAGAGTCCGTTCAACCACAAGAGCTTGAGAAGTACCTACACAGGCTCTTTGAAGCAGTTCTGGGTCCTGCGACAGGCAACGAAAACCTTATCGACAGAGCACATAGAGCTCTCAGACCACGTTCCATGGATGGTGGACAACCGAGAGATGTGATAACGAGACTCCACTATTATACATATAGGGAAAAAATTATCCGAGCATTAGCTAGAAACAAGCGCCTACCTGAATAATATTCTGGACTGCAAATTTACCCAGATCTTTCCCCTCACACTTTACAGCTTCGCTGGCATTTCCAACCCTTTACCAAAATCTTGAGAGAGAAAGATCTAAAATATAGATACAGGTTTCCAGTAAGACTTTTTATTACCAAAGACGACCGCCAATACATAGCTACTACCCCCCAACAAGCACACGAATTGCTTCAAAAATGGGATCTGCTTCCACCAGATGGAGGAGACCACGCTACTAGCCCAGAAATAAACACAGGCCTGAGAGCCTCTGCGCCACCATGGAAACCACTACCGCCAAGAACCTGAGGGGTTCCCGCAAAACCCACTGAGACTCTCAAGAATCTTAGAGACTCTATTGGCCCACATCAAAATTCAGATATATAGGGAGTCTGCTTACACACTCCACCCTAGCTGTATCCACTGACAGGAGAAGCGGATTATCACCTGGGGGTATATCCCTCATACCTCCAAAGAAGATCTTGAAGACCATGCAAGGAGAAGATGGGTGAGATCAATACAGTTTATATGTTATAATTTGCTTCTCTCCCCAAACAATAGACGCTAACCATAGACTGTGAACAGAACTACAGATATCTGTTGTGTCTACATGTGATGTTACTTTATTGCACTGTACAGTATGTTTAATTAATCAATTGTGCATATGTCATGTTATATTGTTTTGTCAGCCCTTAGATACTAGAGATACTCATGGTAGACTGATCTTTTCTTTAATTGTACCCACCGAGAACACCAGTACCATAACCCTACTAACTAGGACCACAGTTCGGTTGATTATCCTGCCTATACCGGGCTGTCATTTTATTTCTAGGCCTTCATTTATACAGAGGTGCTGGAACACCTCACCTTATAGACTTGTTCATTTACCTTTGCTAGGTCCCTTAGCTATACATTTTAATTGTACTCGGTCACTATCTCTAACAGTCCCCATGTCAGTGTCCCAGGAGACAAGCGTAGCCCATAACCCTCTAAGACGCACATCCTTTAAAATTATGCTGACTATCGGATTGCAACACCGACAGCTACTGAATTAGAAGGAGGTGAGATGGCTCCAATATGTATGCCCTAACCTAGCTAATAGGAAAATTCAATAGCGATTATTGGTAATCAGACAGGACTGATAGTAGCGCAGCTCTACAACCCTTAAAGGTGAGCTCATCGTCTCTCGTAGATTACTGCCAATATTAAATAACCCCATACTATATTATATTTCTAATTTCCTCCTCTGTCCAACCCAAAGACGAAGAGACATACATGATAACCCTAGTGTAACCTTAGAGTACGATACATGGGGCTCTACGCGAAGAACTGTTGACCAGACAATATCTAATCTCGGAATAAGAGCGATTCATCCTCCAATCACCCTCCGTTGCATTGGTTTGTATTGTTTAATGTTTCTCCTGTTGAGATTAATGCTTTATATTGTTAGGATTACAGTGTTGAATGTTTTATTATGTATGCCGTACATAAGCAATATACATGATATTTTTTGATACAGGCTTTTGACCTGCATATTAGGTTGGCGGGGTCTTAGGCCCCTCTCCGCATAGCTCCTCCCCCAATAATTTTGTTGTGTCCCTCTGGCATACGCCGGAAGGAACACTCATTGTGAATGTGTATACTTACCACTTTTAACCAGTCATAGAGGTCGTTATAGTACCTCCTGTTTAAAGACATATTACGTACTCCTAACTCCCATTGCTGGCCATACCCTCACGTTCTTCTCTCGGACCATCCATTGGCCCTTAGTAACCCAGGCAGCCTCTCCACCCCTTCAACTATGGCCCCCATACGCATAGCCACGTTAAATGCGCGAGGTCTGAATTCTCCCACTAAGACGAAACATCCTGTTTCTTCAGGAGACGCACTGGATGGGGGAACCCCGGGTCTCTGAGATCTCCCGATATTACCCAGTATGTGAGACTGCCTCTAACCTTGAAAGCAAAAATAGAGGTGTTGCCATCTTAATCAGCAAAGATTTTTCCTTCCAACTAGAATACATTGAAAGAGACCGTGAAGGTAGATTTTTAATACTTATTTTCTCCCTCAATGACACTATGTTCACCTTGGTCTCACTGTATTCGCCTAATACAAAGCAAATACCCTTTCTCCGTAGGCTTTTGGCACACGTACATCAGATCAAGAGAGGGCGACTAATAATAGGGGAAGACTTCAACATGGTCTGGGACCCTGCTAAAGACAAACAGTCTACACTCACGACTCACTCTGAGAGAAATGTCTCATCCACCTCCAACGCTTTCCAAAAGCTCATTTACCAACATAACCTGTACGATGCATGGAGGTGCTTAGCGCCCTCAGAAAAAGATTTTACGCATTATTCAAAAGCACACAATTCATACTCCAGACTGGATTATATCTTTTATGATTCTTGGTCTCTAGATTTTTTTCCCAACCCCAACATTAGACCGTGCACGTGGTCAGACCACGACATGGTGTATCTAGATTTTACTAATCTACAGTCCTTAACCTGTTGACCCCCATGGAGACTCCCAGAACAATGGCTATCAGATATAGAACTTCCATCACTCCTATCGCATAATGACACAGGTGCCACTGACATAAGCTTTGTCTGGGCAGCTCTTAAAGCATACCTGCGTGGACACTTTATTAAAAAAACTGCGCAACTCTGTAAAAAGAGTAGCCAGTCTCTAGCGAAACTATACGGTGACCTCCGTATCCTTGAGCAGACGAACAAAACGAATCCCAGTAACCAGATAGCTCACCAAATAGGAATCATTAGAGAAGAAATCTCCAAGAGAGATTTACTCTCGGTTCAAGAGAATCTCCATAAACTTAAACAGTTGTTTTATTATAAAGGAAATAGAGCCGACAAACTCTTGGCTCACAAAAGAATACCCCACATAGCAACATGCAACAGAGTAGTATACTCACCCATAGAAATAGGTGCCGCGTTTGCTGCTTACTATTCCTCCCTTTACAATATTGAAACAACAGGAGAGGTTAGCACCTCTGACCACAGTGATATTCTCAGATTCCTAGAATAACTGCCTATTCTCACTCTATCTGAAGAGTCTAAGACCGAGCTAGAACAGCAATTCACGTTGATAGAGATTAAGGTAGCAATAGCCGACCTCGCTCCCCACAAAGCCCCTGGGCCAGATGGTTTTACGGCAATGTTTTACCGAGCACTCAGTCCGATTATAGCCCCGGTACTACTCCGGCTATTCCAAGATACAGGGAGTGCAGAATTATTAGGCAAATGAGTATTTTGACCACATCATCCTCTTTATGCATGTTGTCTTACTCCAAGCTGTATAGGCTCGAAAGCCTACTACCAGTTAAGCATATTAGGTGATGTGCATCTCTGTAATGAGAAGGGGTGTGGTCTAATGACATCAACACCCTATATCAGGTGTGCATAATTATTAGGCAACTTCCTTTCCTTTGGCAAAATGGGTCAAAAGAAGGACTTGACAGGCTCAGAAAAGTCAAAAATAGTGAGATATCTTGCAGAGGAATGCAGCACTCTTAAAATTGCAAAGCTTCTGAAGCGTGATCATCAAACAATTCAAAATAGTCAACAGGGTCGCAAGAAGCGTGTGGAAAAACCAAGGCGCAAAATAACTGCCCATGAACTGAGAAAAGTCAAGCGTGCAGCTGCCAAGATGCCACATGCCACCAGTTTGGCCATATTTCAGAGCTGCAACATCACTGGAGTGCCCAAAAGCACAAGGTGTGCAATACTCAGAGACATGGCCAAGGTAAGAAAGGCTGAAAGACGACCACCACTGAACAAGACACACAAGCTGAAACGTCAAGACTGAGCCAAGAAATATCTCAAGACTGATTTTTCTAAGGTTTTATGGACTGATGAAATGAGAGTGAGTCTTGATGGGCCAGATGGATGGGCCCGTGGCTGGATTGGTAAAGGGCAGAGAGCTCCAGTCCGACTCAGATGCCAGCAAGGTGGAGGTGGAGTACTGGTTTGGGCTGGTATCATCAAAGATGAGCTTGTGGGGCCTTTTCGGGTTGAGGATGGAGTCAAGCTCAACTCCCAGTCCTACTGCCAGCTTCTGGAAGACACCTTCTTCAAGCAGTGGTACAGGAAGAAGTCTGCATCCTTCAAGAAAAACATGATTTTCATGCAGGACAATGCTCCATCACACGCGTCCAAGTACTCCACAGCGTGGCTGGCAAGAAAGGGTATAAAAGAAGAAAATCTAATGACATGGCCTCCTTGTTCACCTGATCTGAACCCCATTGAGAACCTGTGGTCCATTATCAAATGTGAGATTTACAAGGAGGGAAAACAGTACACCTCTCTGAACAGTGTCTGGGAGGCTGTTGTTGCTGCTGAACACAATGTTGATGGTGAACAGATCAAAACACTGACAGAATCCATGGATGGCAGGCTTTTGAGTGTCCTTGCAAAGAAAGGTGGCTATATTGGTCACTGATTTGTTTTTGTTTTGTTTTTGAATGTCAGAAATGTATATTTGTGAATGTTGAGATGTTATATTGGTTTCACTGGTAAAAATAAATAATTGAAATGGGTATATATTTGTTTTTTGTTAAGTTGCCTAATAATTATGCACAGTAATAGTCACCTGCACACACAGATATCCCCCTAAAATAGCTATAACTAAAAACAAACTAAAAACTACTTCCAAAACTATTCAGCTTTGATATTAATGAGTTTTTTGGGTTAATTGAGAACATGGTTGTTGTTCAATAATAAAATTAATCCTCAAAAATACAACTTGCCTAATAATTCTGCACTCCCTGTACAGCGACTAAGGGCAGTTTCCTGCCAGAATTCTTAGAAGCAAACATTTCCACAATCCACAAAGAGGGCAAAGACCCACTACTGTGCTCCAGCTATAGACCTATTTCTCTCATTAATGTAGATGCTAAAATTTACCCTAAGGTGTTGGCAAATAGACTAGGGAAACACTTACAGATGCTTATACACCTAGATCAGGTGGGATTCATCCAGGGTAGGCAGGGCACGGATAATACCCGGCGCCTCTTAAATATATTCTCAGAAGCTGCTGATATGGGCCTTCCAGTGCTCACCCTGTCACTTGATGCCGAGAAGGTTTTTGACAGGGTGAGGTGGGACTACTTATTCCAGACCCTATCAGTGTTCGGAATACCAGACTTCTTCGTTACAGCGGTTAAGGCATTGTACTGATCCCCCACAGCAGTAGTCAGGGGAATGGGATTTTGCTCACCCCAAATAACAATCAGCAATGGAACCAGACAGGGATGTCCTCTCTCCCCCCTATTGTTCGTCCTAGTGATTGAGCCCCTAGCGATAGCCATTAGAGAGTCGGAGGCAATTCACGGAATACAGATGCATGATACCCTCCAGAAACTGGCACTTTTTGCAGACGACCTTACGATCTTTCTCTCGGATCCTGTCGACTCCCTCCCCCCACTGATGGCCCTTCTCAAACAGTTCGGCGAGATCTCTTATTACAAATTAAATGTGACCAAACCAGAAGCTTACTCTATTCATATCCCGCAGAACGAAAGGGATACTATCCAGCTTAATTACTCTTTTAAATGGTCCCTTAAAGGCATCCGCCACTTGGGAGTCTTTCTTTCTCATATAAAATCGGCAGTGATCAAGGAAAACTTTGAAACTCTGCTGGTGGCAGTCACTTCCGAACTACATTCTAAGAGATATAGTGAAATATCTTGGATGGGGAGAATAGCGGCACTTAAGATGATGATCCTTCCAAAGCTCACCTACCTGTTCCGCTGTATCCCACTGCCAGTTCCATATACATTGATAAGGAAGTTCCAGACACTTTTTAACTCGTATACCTGGCATGACAAAAGACCCCGGGTAGCTGCACACATCCTGCAGATGCCTATAGAAAAAGGAGGCCTTGGTCTTCCCAACCTTAGAAAATATTATGAAGCGGCAATGATAACGCATGCTTCGGCATGGGGTAAGGACCTCCCTCCAACAAGATGGAGGGACCTTGAGCAGGCTTCACTGCCAGCATACTTGGAGGACTTACTCTGGTTACCCCCCGCATTGGCATACTAAAGTACATGTTGCTAATAGCATCGTGAAAAGGTGCCAAGAGACCTGGTTTAAATTGCGGCACAATAAACTAGTGGTCCCGCACCCCTCACCGGTACATTCTATAAGAGGTCTCCTGGTGGGATTACCTAACGCACACCTTGGCACTTGGGCTAACACAGGCATACACACTCTAGAAGACTTTTACTGTAATGACCAGTTGAGATCACACCAAGACATGCTAGACCCTCCTACCCTGACACCCAAACTCCGATTTGAATTACTGAGACTACGTACATTAATGAAGTCCTGTTTTTTTTTGAGAGAGTCGTTGAGAGATTTGACCACCTGGGAGACATGGTGGGCAACTAACCTTCAGCACCTTAGACCCCTCTCTGTCCATTACCACTGTTTAATAGAAGACGCCTCTATCCCAAAAACAACCCATATGGATGCTTGGGAGAGAGACTTGCAGTCAACATATGCGCCAGATGTCTTGTACAAAGCCATACGTTTAATAAAACAGATGACTCATTGTATCACCCTATACAAGCTATACTTCAAAATAATCACCAGATGGCACCTAACGCCCACAAAACTGCAGAAACTTTACCCGGGTCACTCACCCCTATGCTGGAGGGAGTGTGGAGAGCTGGGGTCCCCCATCCATGTCTGGTGGACCTGTCCTAAATTGATAAATTACTGCCAGAAAATAGAAAAAATCTGTAAAGACTTAGACCTAACACCAACCCTGCAGCCCGCCTTGGCCATACTACATCTAGGCATAGATAAGCTCCCCAAAGTCAAGCAAAATCTTCTGATATGCATCCTTATTTCTGCCAAACTGCTTATAGCTAGAAATTGGAAAAAGAACCAACCTCCCCGACTGCAGAGTGTGGTTGAGTGTGTGAACTACATAAAAATATATGGAAAGCTATGTAGCAAGGGAACGGGGACAACTGAACTTTTACTGCCTCATATGGGAACCTTGGGAAACTATGTTGGCCCAGCTAACCATTACCTAAGCCTTTCAGAATGGAGAGCTGAGCAGAAACCCACCCCCTCCCGCTCCTCCACCCCCCCATTCCCAAATTCGCCCTCCAAACCTGCGCCTGCCCCGAACCTGTGCTAACATCCCAACGCCCCATCTGTACTACCTAAACCTCCCCTTATGAGACTAGCTGAGAGAGGGATGAGTTGAGGAAAAGGGTCAGATTTATGAACCAGCAGATAACAGGCGGAGAGGGGTCTGGGAACCCTCCATGCTCATGGGAGCCGAAACGAAACGATATCGTATGATAATATAGTACTGTAATATAATGTCTCAAACCATATCGATGGAACGCTTCAGTGGATTGGTTTGCTACCTTGAGGATTACACCTTTGTAGATTAAGGTTACATGTTTGTGTACTTTTGAAAGTTTATTATATATGCATAAGGTAACCTCTGTAAAAACGAGGACCTTCATACAGGGAAATACCAACGTTTTCAGTTGTTGTCTACATGTAATGAACCCTATGTATGTCTCTAAAAGGCTGTATGTTTAAATTATGTCCTCAATAAAAAATGTTATGTTAAAAAAAAAAAAAAAAAGGGGGTTCAAGGGGATAGCAGTGGAGATAGGAAGGTTAGTGTAGATTTTATGCATCCCTGAATAGTAGAGTCTTTAGGTAGCACTTGAAGCTTTCAAAACTAGTGGAGAATCTTCTGAAGCTAGGCAGAGAGTTCCAAAAGATGGGAGCCAGTCTGGAGAAGACTTGTAAATGTTAATGTAAGGAGGTAACAAGAGTGGAGTAGAGTAGGAGATCATGAGTGGAGCGAAGGGGACGTAGAGTATCTGGAGACAGGGTCTGAGATGTAGGGGGAAACAGTGCAGTTGAGGGCTTTGTATGTTAAAATGAGAGATTTGTATTTAATCCTGGACGCAAGATGAAGCCAGTGAAGGGATTGGCAGAGAGGTGCTGCAGATGAAGAGTGACATGTAAGGAAGATGAACCTGGCAGGGCATTCATTATGGATTGTAAAGGAGCTAGGCGGCAGCTAAGGAGACCAGAGAGGATGGAGTTGCAGTAGTCGAGGCGTGAAAGGATGAGAGAGTGGATTCAAATTTTAATTATGTCTTGTGTAAGGAAATTACTAATTTTAGAGATGTTTTTAAGGTGGAAACGGCAGGCTTTAGCCAAGGACTGAATGTGAGGAGTGAAAGAAACACCTGAGTCAAGTGTGACTCCAAGACTTTGGGCATGTGGGGTAGGGGTGTCATGGATACCTGTCAGGGTGCCAGGAATCAGACTGAGACGAGAAGTGCAAAAATAATTACACCTTTATTAATAGCAAAAAATAATAAAAATCCACAAGTCAAATAACAAGCCAGGAATCAAAACCAGAGCTGGAAGTCAGATGAGCCGAGTCAGGAGCCAAAGCGAGTAGTCATACAAGCCGGGATCAGGAACAAGGAGAACAGCAGAGTCAGGAACAAGCCAGGGATCAGGAGCCAGGAGGGACGTCAGACAGCCAGGTAATACACAGGAGCTCTCAAAAACAGGGCTGAGACAACACAAGGGCAAAGCATGCTGAACAGAGGCCCTTTAAATAATAAGTGATGACATCACAATTCTGAGACTGCATCCTGTCTCACACGAATGATGTACACCAGTGCAGTGCAGGAAATGAGCAGCATCACACAGTATGCACCAGAGTCAGCAAGAGGGGTGAGTAAAATGGCTGCCAGCAGCACATGGCAAACAAAACAGGGAAAAAACCCCGACAGTACCCTCCCCTCAATGACCCCTCCCCGCGGGAGGACAAAAGGCTTATTGGGGAAATGGGCATGGAAGTCACGGAGGAGGGCAGGAGCATGGACATTAGAGGAGGGAACCCATGAACGCTCTTCCAGACGGTAGCCCCCCCCAGTGAAGCAAATACTGCATGCGGCCTCTGGACATACGAGAGTCAATAATGCTGCTGACCTCATACTCCTCATGGTTGTCAACAAAGATAGGACGGGGACGAGGCAACACAGTGGTAAACTGATTAAAAAACAATGGTTTCAAGAGGGAGATATGAAAAACATTGGAGATGCGCATTGCAGGAGGAAGATCAAGAGCGTAGGCCAAAGGATTGACCCGTCTGAGTTTTCGAAAAGGACCAACAAAACGGGGAGCCAGTTTATTGGCCAGAGATGCTCCTCCAAAGCCGGAATACCCTGAGACATGAATGAATAGGGCAACAAGGATGGTTGAAAACCATAATTCGCCATGAACGGGAATAACTTGGAGGAAGCATTAATAGCACTATTATGAGCAAACTCTGCTCAAGGTAACAGTTCAGAACAATTATTGTGGTGATCTGAGACATAGCAATGGAGGAACTGTTCCAGAGCTTGATTAGACCGTTCTGCAGCCCAATTGGATTGAGGGTGATATGCAGAGGAGAAGGAAAGCTGGATCCCCATTTGAGCACAAAAGGAACGCCAAAATCCTGAGACAAACTGGCTACCCCGGTCCGACACTATCTCCTTGGGTAACCCATGTAAATGGAAGACCTCCCAGGCAAAAATTGAAGCAAGCTCCTGAGCTGTAGGCTGCTTCTTCAAGGGAATGCAATATGACATTTTAGAAAAACGGTCAATCACCATAAGGATAACAGTATTGCCATTGGAAACAGGGAGCTCGACAATGAAGTCCATGGAAAGATGTGTCCAAGGACGTTCAACATTAGCAATAGGTTGAAGAAGACCCACAGGAAGATGTTGAGGAGTCTTATTCTGTGCACAAACTGACCAGGAGGCAACATATGCAGCAACATCAGAACGAAGACCTGGCCACCAGAATTGTCGAGTGACAGACCAAATCATTTGGTTCTTGCCTGGGTGACCTGCAGCTTTAGGATAGTGGTAAGTGTGCAAAAGTTTAGTTCGAAGATTCTCAGGAACAAAACACTTACCCCTAGGTTTCTCAGGAGGTGCATTGGTTTGTGAAGCCAGGATCTCCTCCCCCAAGGGAGAAGTCAAATTAGTATGTATGGTAGCCAAAATATGGTCAGGAGGTATAACTGGAGTAGGTACAGACTCCTCCTTGGACAGAGGGGAAAATTGTAGAGAGAGGGCATCAGCCCTAACATTCTTACTACCAGCCAGGTAGGAGACCACATAATTAAACCGAGACAAAAATAGCGCCCATCTGGCCTGTCGGGGTGACAAACATTTTCAGATAGATAAGTTAAATTCTTGTGGTCAGTAAGAATGAGCACTGGCACGCTAGTACCCTCAAGAAGATGCCTCCATTCCTTGAGTACCAAAATTATGGCCAGTAATTCCCTGTCACCAATTTCATAATTGCACTCCGCTGGAGACAATTTCTTAGAGAAGAAACCACATGGATGCAAGGAACCGTCAGGCGTAGGACGTTGAGACAAGAGGGCACCTACTCCAGTCTCAGACGCATCGACCTCAAGAACGAAAGGCAGGACAGGGTAAGGATGAGCCAGAACTGGAGCAGCAGCAAAGGCAGTCTTAAGACTATCAAAGGCCTTAATGGCAGTAGGTGACCAATGGAGTGGATCATTCATTTTATGGGTCATTTCTCTGATAGGTTTGACCAAGGAAGAAAAGTTTTTAATAAACTTTCTATAGTAATTGGCGAACCCCAAAAAACGTTGAATAGACCAAAGACCAACTGGGTGAGACCACTGCAGAACTGCAGATAACTTGTCAGGATCCATGGAGAACCCTGCAACGGAGATAACATAACCTAGGAAGGTTACTTGAGTCTGATGGAACTCACATTTCTCGAGTTTACAAAACAGGCCGTTCTCACGTAGTCTCTGAAGAACCCATGTAACATCAGAATGATGAGCCTCAAGGGTGGGTGAGTGTATGAGGATGTCGTCCAAGTACACCACAACACACTGTTGCAACATATCTCATAGGACATCATTAATAAATTCCTGGAAAACAGCAGGATCATTACATAGGCCAAAGGGCATTACAAGATACTCATAATGCCCGCTCCTGGTGTTAAATACTATTTTCCATTCGTTACCCTCCTTGATCCTAACGAGATTGTATGCTCCTCTCAAATCAAGTTTAGTAAAGACCATAGCTCCCACCTTTTTTCTTCACAAAGAAGAAGCCAGCCCTTGCAGGAGAGCAGGATTTGCGGATGATCCCCCGCAACAGAGCATCAGCAACATACTCCTCCATGAAACAATTCTCCACAACAGACAGAGGGTAAACCCGGCCCCGAGGAGGAATGGCTTCGGGTTGCAGGTCTATGGCACAATCGTAAGACCGGTGAGGAGGCAACGTACCAGCACGCACCTTGTCAAAAATGTCTAGGAACTCTCGGTACTCCTCTGGCAATTGAGATACCAAAGAAGTGCACAAGACTTTAACTGGTTTCCGAAGACAAGTGGAAATACATTGTGGAGACCACGACAAAATTTCGGACCTGCGCCAGTCGAGACTGAGATTGTGCTTTTGGAGCCAGGTATAACCCAGAACAACCGGAAAATGGGGAGAGTTTATCACCTGGAACTGGAGGGTTTCAAAATGGAGAGCCCCAACAGCCATGGATAACGGAGGAGTTTCGGAAGTAACGAGTGCGGGCTGAAGGGGCCTGCCATCAATGGCCTCAATAGCAAACGGAACGGACCGAGGCAAAACAGGAATGGAGTGCTTTGATACAAAAGCACTGTCAATTAAATAGCACGCAGCACCGGAGTCAACAAGATCCTGGGTGACTATGGAGGAGTCCACCCAGGAAAGCACAACCATGACCAAAGGTTTCTCCTTTAGCGGTTCCAGGGACAAGGATAAATCACCCAAGGTCTGCCCCTGACAGGACCTTAGGTGTGAGCATTTCCCAGCCATGTAGGACAAGACTTCAAAAGGTGGTCCTGTAACCCACAATAGAGACAGAGCCCCTCCCTCCTCCTAAAGGCCCTCTCCGCCGCGGAGAGACACGTGAATTCCAACTGCATCAACTTAGCAGTACCTGGTGACTCGAGACCAGGAGGCATGGGAGGAGAGGGAGGCATGGGTGGGAACGAACACGTAGGAGACAACGGAACAGGAGGCTTCCGCAAGCGCTCCTTGAAATAGGGCCTCTCACTTAGTCTGATGTCAATTAGGATAAAAAAAGACACAAATGCCTCGAGATCTTCTGGTAAATCTCTGGCAGCAACTTTGTCTTTAATCGCATTAGAGAGCCCATGAAAGAAGGCGGCAACAAGGGCTTCATTGTTCCAACCTACCTCTGCGGCAAGCATACGGAACTCAATGGCATATTGAGCCACAGATCTTGTACCTTGCTGAATGGACATGAGTCGTTTAGCAGCAGAGGAGGAGTGAGCCGAAACATCAAATACCCTTCGAAAGGAGGCCACAAATTCAGGGTAATTTGAAATCACAGGTTTATTAGTCTCCCACAAGGGATTAGTCCAGGCAAGAGCTGTGTCAAAGAGTAACGTGATGAGAAATCCCACCTTAACTCTGTCAGAGGGAAACGCCTGAGGTAACATATCAAAGTAAATGCCCACCTGGTTCAAAAACCCTCTGCACTGATTAGGATCGCCTACATAATGCTGAGGTAGAGGTGCAGAACTGGACATGCTCCTGGTAGGACTAGGTGCAGCAGCGGAAACAGGAGCAGCCATAACTTGCGGGACACTTTGGTCCAAATGTGCAGTGCAAGTCAGCAGGGTTTGCAGGGCTATTGATCCAAGTGGTGATCCTGTTCATCCAGCCTGGAAATTATGGCAGGTAAAGGTGGATTATTAGCACCATCAGGATTCATGGCTCTTGCGTAATGTCAGGGTGCCAGGAATCAGACTGAGACGAGAAGTGCAAAAACAATCACACCTTTATTAATAGCAAAAAATAATAAAAAGTCCACAAGTCAAATAACAAGCCAGGAATCAAAACCAGAGCTGGTAGTCAGACGAGCCGAGTCAGCAGCCAAAGCGAGTAGTCAGATGAGCCGGGATCAGGAACAAGGAGAACAGCAGAGTCAGGAATAAGCCAGGGATCAGGGGCGAGGAGGGATGTCAGACAGCCAGGTAATACACAGGAGCTCTCACAAACAGGTCTGAGAAAACGCAAGGGCAAAGCATACTAAACAGAGGCCCTTTAAATAATAAGTGATGACATCACAATTCTGAGACTGCATCCTGTCTCACACGGATGATGTACACCAGTTTGGCCATAAAAGGAAGTGCAGGAAATGAGCAGTATCACACAGTATGCACCAGAGTCAGCAAGAGAGGTGAGTAAAATGGCTGCCAGCAGCACATGGCAAACAAAACAGGGAAAAACCCCTGAAAATACCAGGCTGCAAGGGTTAAACCTCCACCCCTACTACCTAGCTCCCTCTTGTTTCTCAGCAGATCTGGGCTTTTGAGAGCATACGCGATCTCCCAGACCATTGGTTTGCCTTGTTTTGTGCTTTGAACCTTTTCACAAAAGAGCTGGTCCCTGACCCACTAGTCACTTTTCGGCTAGCCAGGCCCCTGGAACTGCCGGTTGGCTCCAGCAGCTCCTTGTCCCAGAGCTCTGCTCTTTTGGGGGTTGGTACCCCTTGGGGAGGGCAAGAGATGGGGTGATTGCTGGAAGCAAGCTCCCTTGGGAACTGGAGGTTCCAGGCTCCCTCCTGTACAACTCCCACTCCCCAGTGGTCTTCCAGGTGTATGTTTGATCACCCATAGCTCCGGCCCCCAGCCATGGATTATGTTGCTTTTTGGACTGTAGCAGCTGGGGACCGAGGGCTTTTCAACAACACCCTGGAAGTGCGCTCTCCCAGGATCACCCCGGAACCACCATCACTATACCACTGGACACTATGGGGCAATAGACTGTCGGGAGGGGCAAGAATGGCGGGAGATTTGGGGGATTGTTAAGGCTCTTATCTTGATGGGATTGTGTGTTTTCCCAATAAAGAGGTACTACTTGTTTTCACCTGAATGCTAGTCTTTCTAGTTATGTGGGTGGGAATTGCTAAAATCACTTTCTTTCCGCTACATAGCGGCAGGTTCCAGCTACAGGAAGGATCCTTCGACTGAGCTACCCAGTCGGGGTAGCCGGGTTCCGTCACAAGGGGTAATGATGGAGTTATCAACAGTTATAGAGATATGGGGGGTGGAGATTTTGGAAGAAGGGGGGAAAATAAGGAGCTCAATTTTGGTGAGATTTAGCTTGAGGTAGTGAGAGGACATCCAAGATGAGATATGAGAGAGACAGTTAGTGACACGGGTTAGCAAGAAAGGATATAGTTCTGGTGCAGAGAGGTAGATTTGGGTGTCATCAGCATACAAATGATATTGAAACCGTGGGACTTTATTAAGGAACCTAATGATGATGTGTCGATTGAGAAAAGAAGGGGACCAAGGACAGAGCCTTGCGGTACCCCAACAGAAAGTAGTAATGGGGGAGAGGATGCCCCAGAGAAGGCTACACTAAAGGTACAGTTAGACAGATAGGAAGATAATATATTTAACATGTTTATAGTTTTGATTATAGTGTGATTATTTTGGCTTAAAGGGACAGTCTAGTTAAAGTTAAACTTTCGTGATTCACATAGGGCATGCAATTTTAAACAACTACAAATTTACTTTTATCAAATTTGCTTTGTTCACTTGATATTCTTTGTTGAAAGCTAAACCTAGGCATGCTCATGTGCTAATTGCTAAACCCTTGAAGGCTGCCACTTATCTCATTTTGACATTTTTTTCTCAGCTAGACAGCTCTAGTTCATGAGTGTCATATAGATAACATTGTGCTCACTCCCATGGAGATATCTATGAATCAGGACTGATTGACTAACATGCAAGTCTGTCAAAATATTTGAGGTAAGGGGCAGTCTGCAGAGGCTTAGATGCAAGGTAGTCACAGAGGTAAAAAGTATATTAATATAACCGTGTTGGTTATGCAGAACTGGGGAATGGGTAATAAAGGGATTATCTATCTGTTTAAACAGTAACAATTCTGGAGTAGACTGTATCTTTAACATTAACCCCTTAACGACCAAGGACGTGTCAGGCACGTCCTACAAAAAGTGTCAGTTAGTGACCAAGGACGTGTTTCCATTCTATTTAATTTCATTGTATGAGAAGAAGTGAGTCAGAGGGGGAAATCAATGTTGGGTAAAGGATCTGGGAGGGTGAAGGGTATTGAGGGGGGGCGGGTACAGAAAATTGGGGTTTTATTTATTTATTTTAAAAAAGGCATATTTTTTTTTTTATCAAACTGGGTACTGGCAGACAGCTGCCAGTACACAAGATGGCGGCAACTAGGTAGAGGGGGAGGGTTAGAGACAGGGATAGGCAAGGTGTCCTTGCAGTGTCCGCCACAACCTTAGTATATATTTTCTTTCTGATTAAATAATAGGAATAAAAAAATATATGTAGTGTGAATAAAGTTAGTGGCTGGTCAAGAGACTGCTAGTGATATTGGGTGATAAGTTATGGAATAAATAAAGCCTGAGTGAAATACTGGATGTGTATCTGCATCTGTATAATAACACCCAGCTCTATACAAAGACACAGAAGTGGCACTGGCACATGTTTATAGCAAGACAAGGGCTGGTTATAGGATCAGTGGTATCTGCATTAGTATAATAACACCCAGTACTATATAATGACACAGTAGTGACACTGGCACATGGGTTTAGCCAGAGGAGGGCTGGTTATAGGATCAGTGGTATCTGCATCAGTATAATAACACTCAGCACTATACAAAGACATAGTAGTGATACTGGCTCATGGGTATAGCCAGAGGAGGGCTGGTTATATAAACAGTGGTATCTGCATCAGTATAATAACACCCAGCACTATATAATGACACAGTAGTGACACTGGCACATGGGTATAGCCAGAGGAGGGCTGGTTATAGGATCAGTGGTATCTACATCAGTATAATAACACCCAACACTATATATTGACACAGTAGTGACACTGGCACATGGGTATAGCCAGAGGAGGGCTGGTTATAGGATCAGTGGTGTCTGAATCAGTATAATAACACCAAGCACTATACAAATACATAATAGTGACACTGGCTCATGGGTATAGACAGAGGAGGGCTGGTTATAGGATCAGTGGCATCTGCATCAGTATAACACCAAGCACTATAAAATAATGTTTTTAATTTAAAATGTACCTTGGTCTCCGTCACTAAGGTCTGTACTTTGGAAAATGTCTGCCACAACCTTTGTCTGTGCCTATCCCTGGTTAGAGAGCTGTTTGGGGGGGAGGGGATCAGGGAGGTTGGGGGCTAAGGGGGGATCCAACACTGCAGAATAACTACATTAAAAAAAAAAATATGCCTTTTATTTTAGTACTGTAGACTTTCTGCCAGTACTTAAGATGGCGGTGACAATTGTGAGGTGGGGGAGGAAGGGATCAGGGGGTGGGATGTGTCAGATGGGAGGCTGAATGCTACACTAAAGCTAAAATTAACCCTACAAGCTACCTAATTAACCCCTTCACTGCCGGGCATAATACAAATGTGGTGTGCAGCGGCATTTAGCAGCCTTCTAATTACCAAAAAGCAAAGTCATATTTGTCTGCTATTTCTAAGATGTTTGTAAATAATTTCTATTTCTAAGATGTTTGTAAATAATTTCAGTGAGAAACCTAAAGTTTGTGAAAAAACGATTTTTTTTTATTTGATCGCATTTGGCGGTAAAATGGTGGCATGAAATATAACAAAATGGGCCTAGATCAATACTTTGAGTTGTCTACTACACTACACTAAAGCTAAAATTAACCCTACAAGCTCCTTAATTAACCCCTTCACTGCTGGGTATAATACACGTGTGGTGCGCAGTGGCATTTAGCAGCCTTCTAATTACCAAAAAGCAACGCCAAAGCCATATATGTCTGCTATTTCTGAATAAAGGGGATCCCAGAGAAGCATTTGCAACCATTTGTGCCATAATTGCACAAGCTGTTTGTAAATAATTTCAGTGAGAAACCTAAAGTTTGTGAAAATGTTTGTGAAAAACGTTTCTTTTTTTATTTGATTGCATTTGGCGGTGAAATGGTGGCATGAAATATACCAAAATGGGCCTAGATCAATACTTTGGGTTGTCTACTAAAAAAAAATATATACATGTGCAGGGTTATTCAGGGATTCCTGAAAGAGATCAGTGTTCCAATGTAACTAGCGCTAATTTTGAAAAAAAAAAGTGGTTTGGTGCTACTTGTACTTATTGCCCTATAACTTACCAAAAAAAGCAAAGAACATGTAAACATTGGGTATTTCTAAACTCAGTACAAAATTTAGAAACTATTTAGCACGGGTGTTTTTTGGTGGTTGTAGATGTGTAACAGATTTTGGGGGTCAAAGTTAGAAAAGATTAGTTTTTTCCATTTTTTCCTCATATTTTATATTTTATTTTATAGTAAATTATAAGATATGATAAAAATAAGGGTATCTTTAGAAAGTCCATTTAATGGCGAGAAAAACGGTATATAATATGTGTGGGTACAGTAAATGAGTAAGAGGAAAATTACAGCTAAACACAAACACTGCAGAAATGTAAAAATAGTCTTGGTCCCAAACGGACAGAAAATGGAAAAGTGCTCTGGTCACTAAGGGGTTAAAGGATTTTTAAACCACAATTTTTTTTTCATGATTCAGATAGCACATGCAAATTTAAACAACTTTCTAATTTACTTCTATTATCATTTTTTCTTTGTTCTCTTGGTATCTTTTGTTGAAAAGTAGTAATCGCTGCTTAGGAGCCGGCCTATTTCTGGCAATATATGACAGCAGTTTTTCAGGAATGTTATCTGTTTGCAAGAGCACTAGATGGCTGCACTATTTCCTACCATACAGTGCTCCAGATGCCTACCTAGGTATCTCTTCAACGAAGAATATCATGGGAATGAAGCAAATTTGATAATAGAGGTAAACTAGAAACGTTTTCAAAATGGTACGCTCTGTCTGAATCAGAAAATAGAATGTTTGGGTTTCATGTCCCTTTAATATAAAACCTTGTTATTGAACATGTTTATTGATATGTGAACTAATCATAAGATGGGAGGGGACTGTAATGATATGTAGTGTTTATTGTAAACCTTATACATTTTGTCGTGCTGACGTCATCCTGCACACAAGGACATTGTCTCAGACGCTCTGGCCCAGAACTTCAGTGCACTTGTTGCTCTTCCGTGTACTGGACAGTTTGCCTCCTTCTCCAAGTTTCCTCACTTCGGTTTCTACTATTACTTACCCGGGTAAGGGGACTCTAATTCTCTACCGCATTTATATTACGGTCACTTAATTTTGTACTCTCACAAGGTTAACTGTTTAGCGCTATTCATATGTCGTCTCTTATCTGAGGCCATACTCATTAGTATATTTTATTACCCACGGTCATTCAGTTTATGTTATTGATAACAACTTTGTTACTATTACATTCAGTACCCTAGTTGTCTCCAATAATTTGATACAGCAATAAACTAAACCTATTTTGTACCTATATAACTGAATATTTTCATCTCACCATAATAAGATATTATTTAATATCTATTCCACAGTTGGGGAAAGACAGGAACCTTACAGGGACAGTGTTCAATAATGTAGTTGTTCCTCGCTTTAATAAAAAAAAAAATGAGTTTCAAAATATATCTTTAATGTAGCATGATTTATCTTTATGAATCATGTCTGAATAAGATGGGCTACTGTGTGTTGTTTGCTACCCTTATTATAGCTAAATAAAGGAGACGTATAGAGTCACATCTTGGTTAGTACAGGCTCTTCCCGCTGCCATTCCAGTTTTCTGTGGCCAAGGTTTACAGATCAATCCACAGGCAGCTGGGAATGGAGAACCAGTACTACAAGAGCTGGGAAACTGTGTGGAAAAAAAAAGCATTTATGTGTTACTGCTGATTTGAGCACAATACATGTGAGCAACACACGAGCATACATGCTATATTGAGAGATAACTCGGAATTTCAAAACACCAGAAAAGATGTTAAGTTAACTTTGTGATTTTTGAATAGTCATTGAAACCCCAAATGTTTACTTCATGATTTAGACAGAACATGCAATTTTGAACAACTTTCTAATTTACTTCTAGTATCAAACTTTTTCTTTGTTCTTCTGGTAACTTTTGTTGAAAAGCAGGGACATAAGCTCAGGAGCGTGCACGAGTCTGGAGCTGTATATGGAAGCAGTTTTGCAAGAATGTTATCCATTTGCAAGACCACTAGATGGTAGCACTATTAACTGCTATGTAGTGCTCTAGACAACTACCTAGGTATCTCTTCAACAAAGAATACCATATGAACAAAGCAAATTTTATAATAGAAGTAAATTGGAAACATTTAAAATTGTATACAATGTCTGAATCACAAAAGAAAATTTTGGGGTTTCATATACCTTTAAATTTTAGGGTTACTACCTTTGTTGTACATGAATAGCTATATAGCAGATATGCTTTTTTTTCCTTTTGAAGCAAGTGCACTGCTTTAAAAATGCAGTTAGACATTGGTCTAATACTATTTTGTTTTTTATAACAATTTTTTTATTGAGGTTTTCAAAACATACAAGAGGGAATAGGGCTTTGGAAACATTAGTATATATAAGATATGTTACTTTTAGGCCAATATGTAGAACTACACATCCATCTAAACTTAAACTGAGAATAATTATGGCATAGTTACATAGACAAGGGTACAACCATCATCATTTCACATAAAGAGAAATAACAAAAATATGGTATGCAGGTTAGTATAAGTAGCAGTACAAAAAGGTACAGTCTATAATACAGTTGAGCCTATGTAAGTTGAACCTCATTTTCTGTGGTATATCTTGCATTGGGGTAACTACTGCTCAGGTCTCTTATGGACCCGTTAGTTTAGAACATTTATGTAATTTGGTAGATACATAGGGGCCCATTTATCAAGCTCCGAATGGAGCTTGTGGGCCCGTGTTTCTTGCGGAGTCTTCAGACTCGCCAGAAACAGCAGTTATGAAGCAGCGGTCTAAAGACCGCTGCTCCATAACCCTGTCCGCCTGCTCTGATGAGGCGGACAGGAATCTCCGGAATTCAACCCGATCGAGTACGATCGGGTTGATTGACACCTCCCTGCTGGCGGCCGATTGGCCGCGAGTCAGCAGGGGGCGGCGTTGCACCAGCAGCTCTTGTGAGCTGCTGGTTCAATGTTAAATGCGGAGAGCGTATTGCTCTCCGCATTCAGCAAGGTCTTGCGGACTGATCCGCACTGTCGGATCAGGTCCGCAAGACCTTTGATAAATAGGCCCAATAGACAACCACTTATGGGCTGAGAAATAAGTATAAACATTAACTGAAAACGTCAGAGTGAATATATGGTAATCTGAAATATAAAGTGGGGTATGGGGTGAGCCACTCTAGTGGGATTATTAGGTTACTAGTCCTAAAGCCCTTGTACACAGGCCATTTTTTGCAGTACAGCGGTTCCACCCTTTGCGCTCTCTCTATCCCCCTTCTATTTTGCTCTCTCTGCCCCCTCTCTTTTACTCTCTCTCTCCCCCTCTCTTGTGCTCTCTCTCTCCCCTCTCTCTATTTTGCTCTCTCTCTCCCTTCTCTTTTGCTCTCTCTCCCCTCTTTTTTGATCTCTCTCTCTCTCCCCCTCTCTTTTGCTCTCTCTCTCTCTCCCCCTCTCTTTTCCTCCCTTTCTTTTGCGCTCTCTCTCCCCCTCTCTTTTGCTCTCTCTCCCCCTCTCTTTTGCTCACTCACCCCCTCTCTTTTGCTGTCTCTCTCACTCTCTTTTGCTCTCTCTATCCCCCTCTTTTGCTCTCTCTCCCCCTTTATTTTGATCTCTTCCCCCCCTCTGTTTTGCTGTCTCTCTCCCCCTCTTTTGCTCTCTCTCCCCTTTCTTTTGATCTCTTTCCCTTCTCTCTTTTGCTGTTTCTCTCCCTCTCATTTGCTGTCTCTCCCCCTCTCTTTTGCTCCATCTCCCCCTCTCTTTTGCTCTATCTAACCCCCTCTTTCACTCTCTCCTCCTCTCTTTTGCTGTCTCTCTCCCTTTCTGTTGCTCCCTCTATCCCCCCTCTTTTGCTCTCTCTCCCCACTCTCTTTTGCTCTCTCTCCCCACTCTCTTTTGCTCTCTCTCTCCCCACTCTCTTTTGCTCGCTCTCTCCCCCTCTCTTTTGTTCTCTCTATCACCCCTCTTTTGCTCTCACTATCCCCCCTCGTTTGCTCTCACTATCCCCCATCGTTTGCTCTCTCTCTCTCTCCTCCTCTCTTTTGCTCTCTCTACCCCCCTCTTTTGCTCTCTCTCCCCTTTCTTTTGATCTCTTTCTCTCCCTCTCTTTTGCTGTTTCTCTCCCTCTCTTTTGCTGTCTCTCTCCCACTCTCTTTTGCTCTATCTCCCCCTCTCTTTTGCTCTCTCTAACCCCCCTCTTTCACTCTCTCTCGCCCCTCTTTTTTTGCTCTCTCCCCCTCTCTTTTGCTGTCTCTCTCCCTTTCTTTTGCTCTCCCTATCCCCCCTTTTTTGCTCTCTCTATCCCCCATCTTTTACTCTCTCCACTCTCTTTTGCTCTCTCTCTCCCCCCTTTCTTTTGCTCGCTCTCTCCCCCCTCTATTTTGTTCTCTCTATCCCCCCTCTTTTGCTCTCTCTATCCCCCATCTTTTGCTCTCTCTCTCTCCCCCCTCTCTTTTGCTCTCTCTATCCCCCCTCTTTTGCTCTCTCTCCCCTTTCTTTTGGTCTTTCTCTCCCTCTCTTTTGCTGTCTCTCTCCCCCTCTCTTTAGCTCTCTCTATCCCCCCTCTTTCACTCTCTCCCCCTCTTTTGCTCTCTCTATCCCCCATCGTTTGCTCTCTCTCTCTCTCCCCCCCTTCTCTTTTGCTCTCTCTATCCCCCCTCTTTTGCTCCCTCTCCCCTTTCTTTTGATCTCTTTCTCTCCCTCTCTTTTGCTGTTTCTCTCCCTCTCTTTTGCTGTCTCTCTCCCCTCTCTTTTGTTCTATCTCCCCCCTCTCTTTTGCTCTATCTAACCCCCCTCTTTCACTCTCTTCCCCTCTCTTTTGCTGTCTCTCTCCATTTCTTTTGCTCTCTCTATCCCCCCTCTTTTGCTCTCTCTATCCCCCCTCTTTTGCTCTCTCTCCACTCTTTTTTGCTCTCTCTCTCCCCCTCTCGTTTGCTCACTCTCTCCTCCCTCTCTTTTGTTCTCTCTATCCCCCCTCTTTTGCTCTCTCTATCCCCCATCTTTTGCTCTCTCTCTCCCCCCCTCTCTTTTGCTCTCTCTACCCCCCTCTTTTGCTCTCTCTCCCCTTTCTTTTGATCTCTTTCTCTCCCTCTCTTTTGCTGTTTCTCTCCCTCTCTTTTGCTGTCTCTCTCCCCCTCTCTTTTGCTCTCTCTAACTCCCCTCTTTCACTCTCTCTCCCCCCTTTTTTTTGCTCTCTCCCCCTCTCTTTTGCTGTCTCTCTCCCTTTCTTTTGTTCTCTCTATCCCCCCTCTTTTGCTCTCTCTCTCTCCCTCTCTTTTGCTCTCTGTCTCCCCCTCTCTTTTGTTCTCTCTATACCCCCTCTTTTGCTCTCTCTATCCCCCATGTTTTGCTCTCTCTCTCTCCTCCTCTCTTTTGCTCTCTCTATCCCCCTCTTTTGCTCTCTCTCTCTCTCCCCTCTCTTTTGCTGTCTCTCTCCCCCTCTCTTTTGCTGTCTCTCTCCCCCTCTCTTTTGCTGTCTCTCTCCCCCTCTCTTTTGCTCTATCTCTCCCCCTCTCTTTTGCTCTCTCTAACCCCCGTCTTTTACTCTCTCTCTCCCCCCTTTTTTTGCTCTCTCCCCTCTCTATTTTGCTGTCTTTCTCCCTCTCTTTTGCTCTCTCTATCCCCCTCTTTTGCTCTCTTTCTCCCCCCTCTCTTTTGCTCTCTCTCTCCCCCTCTATTTTTGTTCTCTCTATCCCCCCTCTTTTGCTCTCTCTATCCCCCATCTTTTGCTCTCTCTCTCCCCCTCTTTTGCTCTCTCTATCCCTCCTCTTTTGCTCTTTCTCCCCCCCCTTTCTTTTGCTCTCTCTCCCCTCTTTTTTGCTGTCTCTTTCTCCCTCTTTTGCTCTCTCTATCCCCCCTCTTTTGCTTTCTCTCTCCCCTTTCTTTTGCTCTTTCCCCCTTCTCTTTTGTTGTTTCTCTCCTCTTTTGCTCTCTCTCTCCCCTCTATTTTACTCTCTCCCCTCTCTTTTGCTCTCTCTCTTTCCCCCTCTCTTTTGCACTCTCTCCCCTCTCTTTTGCGCTCTCCCCTCTCTTTTGCTTTCTCTCTCTCCCCCTATCTCCCCCCTCTATTTTGTGCTCTCCCCCCTCTCTTTTGCTCTCTCTCCCCCCTTTATCCCCCTCTCTTTGCTCTCTCTATCTCCCCTCTTTCTCTCTCTCTATTTACCCTTTCTTTTGCTCTCCCTCCCCTCTCTCTTTGATCTCTCTATCCCCCTTCTTTTGCTCTCTCTATACCCCCTCTTTTTTTTTTTTTTTTATATTTTTTATTGAGGTTTTGCATAACAAACATAAAACATAATACGCCTTTTTGATAAAAGGAAAAGATACAAACAAAATTGAGCAAAACATTTCGGCAGTTATATTAAACAATGATGGCAGGCTAATGAAACCTCGATTTTTCAATAAGATAGCATAAATGACCGACCAGTTGGTAACATAGTTTTAGGCCCAATGGACCACAATTATAAAAAGTAACTAATGGTCAGGTGTGCAGTTCTTTAGAAGCTCCAAAAGGAGAAAGAATTTGTATATAGTAAGAGGGGGGGAATTCAGCGGGTAAGCACCACTATGTATATGGGGGCTATACCCCCTCTTTTGCTCTCTCTCTACCCCCCTCTTTTGAGCTCTCTCTTTCACGGCCGCATGGACCTGCCCATGCCACACCCAACATGTGCATGCCACGCCCAGTCCAGCCCCGCCCGTTCAACGCCCGGTCCTGCCCCCTGTCACCGGTTGGCCCCAGATGCCAGGAGGTTAGTCTGTTGAAGGCCAGGTGTGTTTGTCTACTGCACATGACAGCTTCAGACAAACACACTTGGCCTTTTATATTATAGGATGGGTCTAGGAGAACTGTAAGAAGCTGGCACCCCAGTACATTAAGTTAACTGGCTAGAGGGATTATTCCAGAGTTATATTGTACAATAAGCCTAAAGGTGATACTGGCTCTTGCTATCTATTAGGGGCAAGCAGTTCCAATGGGGTAAGAATGTGAATTCTTCCTTAAGTGAGGTTTCTAGGTGTGTCTGTGTAGAATAAATCAGAGAATATCAAACATTTGGGGGAGGTCAGGGAAGGGAATCACTTTACATGGCTATATATGTGGTACTAAGGGCCCCTAGACTGTATCCCTCCTGTTTTGTGTACTAGACATTTGATATTCTTCCCTCCTCATCCAGTAGATAGAATGCTGCCTCGGCCGCCAACAGCATCACAGCTAAAGTAGTGTATGTTAGAGTAGAGATGAGGGACTAGGAGGGACCTGCAATCTATACACATTATACGTTTACCAAGAGTGAGCTCAGTGGGGAAGAATTATATAAACGTTTGCTAGTTCTGGGGTAGCCTTGAAGCTCTAGGATTTATTTTGCTCATTTAGTAAGGAGTGCTCTGGAGTTGCTCTAGGTAAGTATGATCCGTTAAAATATGACATGTTGGACATGTGAAACATTTAAGATCTTTATAAGACAAAGATATTATAGGAACCTTGATGGAAATAAAAATAAAACACTTTCCCAGTTAACTAACTACAAATGTTAATCAACAGGGATTAGGGGAGAGAAAGGGAAAGTCCTGGGATGTGCAGGTAGTCAAGTGATGAATAGGGAAGACTGGGTAAACAGAAAGTTACTCGTCCTGGAAAAGAAATGTATTAGCCAATTCCAGACTTATACTTAGCACAGTATAAGGAAATTGAGTTCTCGCTGTCTCCATGCTGCTTTAAAGTCCAGTGCCAGGTTAGTGGAGGAGTAACTATGGTCACAATGCAGGGAAACATTAACCTCCATGTATTATCTGTATGAGTTAGACACCAAAGTGGAAGGTTCACTTGTCCTCTTTGATTACCTGCTAGTTGGAGATTAGGAAGAGTCCTCAGGCTGCTATGTGGAATGTTCCCAGGCTGGCTGGGTAAAACTTTCCTGACCCTATGACTCCTACTTCTAGTGAGAGGCGCTTTAGGTGCGGTGTGAGCTGGTTCATGATCCAGTGTGTCATCCTCTCCACCTGCAGGGCAGTCAGTAGGTATTGACAAGGGAGCTCCACATCTCCTACCCCGTGGCTCATGCTGTGAGGGCTGGAAAAGTTGCTGGGCGTACTGCAATACCGTAAGTAGGCTCCGTTTGAGATCTATAAAATGATCATCCAATTGTTGTATAATAGGATCTTCCTGAGTATCTAAGGATTCCATAGTTTTGAGCACTTGAGAGAAGTGTAACTTATGGGCAGCTATCCGGGTGGGTTATGGGGTCCGGCTCCTATTGCTATCACTGTCCTTTACAATTATCTGTTCTCCAGGTGGGAGGAAAAAAAGATTTGGGGGGGTTCTGTGGCCCTGAGTTGTTTTAAGAATGATCCAAGTGCACGACACGCTTCTGCAGGTTGTGGCTGAAGTGATCACTATGTGCTTGCCTGGGTTCTACTAGAGGGCTGTCCGTCTTATTTCCCCTCTCTGAGGGATGACAGAAGGTTAGTAATGACCACTCAATGCGTTTTCCAGGTCAGGGCCGCGTCATAAAGGAGTATTGTGTCTCAGTTCCCCATTCTCAGGTCTACTTAATTTCACGATCTCTCACATCTCAAATGTTTCTAGCTGAAGTAGTAGCATTTTGGTATAAAATATTTTGGGTGATTTTTCAAAAAAAGGAGATATAATAGTATAAGCGGGAGCTTCTGAAGGCTGCGTCTGCTCTCAATGGCTAGCTCCACTCCCATCTAATACTATTTTTAAAGTCATTTATAGAATCACATAAACAACATATACAATGTACATGCTGCGTTTTATAAATTGACTCTAACAGCAAATGGAGAAGTGTCCAAATCCATAGCCTTTCAAGACAATTCTAATGTTATGTAAGGTACCTTTTAACAACAGTAATTGAGCCTTCATTACTAGACCCTTAACCAAACAGGATTGATGTACTTGGCAGCACTTACTGTTGCCCAACACAAAGGGTTATCTCCCGGGAATTAGGCAAATCCACAACAATGTTTTTCACAGTATCTGATTAGTATCAGTAATAGTGTTTAGATGGGAGACTGCAGTGCTACTCTGCTTGCCATATGTCATCTCACAATTACATTTGGCTGAGGAAACAGATGCAGACTTACTCTAGAATAATTCTTGAATCAAACCCAAACTCTCTTGCTATCATGTAATTGATTCTGCCAATCCATGACAGAAGTAGACAATCTTCTATCAAACTTTCACTAAATGTTGTTCCTCTCTTAACAGATAACATCTCCCACATCTTCCTAACTAGAGGATACTCATCTCATTGGTGCCTTGCCATGTGGTTCCCTTGTAGACAGGAAAGGTGGCATACTGAGCACACAGATTTGCCAAGGATGAGCTTCTGGCTTTTAATAGTGTTTGGTGTCAAATTTGTGGTGATTTCTAGGTCTTTCAACAGCTGTCTTGCTCCAGTATCAATACTTTCCTGAAGGATACACTTTACTTACATTAACACCTACTATCTTTTTTTCAAGCTTCGCACTCACTTCTTTTCTCAGGCAATATCTTATCAATGTATTTTTACTCATTGCCTCATTGTTCAACAGTCACTTTATTTATTTACTTGGCCCACCCCTAGGTGGGCATTTCTCAACTCTGTCAATTTATTCTAACTTGCTAGAGCATTTTATTATTGAACTAATGGTACCAATTTGGACAGTAACACAATGCTCTGAGGAATTAGAACATTTTGTAAGTAATATTTTTTTTTAAGTAATACGAGTGTTTTAATATTGCAGTTTGAATGACTTGTTTTAAATACTTTAACGTATTTTTCTATACTGCCTTCAGATCTCGGTTAGGAGTCAATATAAAGTAGCACCTTCCTGGTTAAAAATTGGGTGTTAAAATTGTTAAAAGAGTTAAATTTAGAAAAACATTTCCAATATGAATCTGGCAAATCAGCAATTTGTTTTCTGTATTCCATTTCCACTTCTGCTAGAACAGATTTGTCGTGTCTTCCAAGTTAAAGGCTCATTAACTACAGTAAAACAACATAATCAACAAGTGCATAATAAAAAAGACAATGCAAGGGCACTTACTCATTTTAATTTTAAATGAGCAATGGATTTTGTTCTAACAAATTTAAAAATGGTATTTATTTTGCCAGCCCCCTGTATCTAGAAAAACCACAAAAGCAGGGCAGCGGATGAAAAAGTTAAAAAGTAACTTTTATTCTCAACAAAATGTAAAATCCAATTAACAGGAATCAAGAGGCCAGTGCAGCACCGATCTTACGTGTTTCAGCTTGCGCCTTCCTCATAGACCGTGCTGCGCTGAGCTGACAGCCTCATTTTAAACACATACGGCTAGATTACGAGTTTGGCGTTAGAAGCTGTGCGGTGCTAACGAGCAGTTTATGCTCACCGCTCACTGAAAAAATAGGATACGCAATTGACGTAAGTGGATTTGCGGTATTTCCGAGTCTGGCCAAAAAAAGTGAGCGGTACACCTGTACCTGCAAGACTCGTAATACCAGCGGGCGTTAAAAAGCAGCGTTGGGACCGGCCAACGCTGCTTTTAAAGCCTAACGCAAGACTCGTAATCTAGCCGATAGATTCCTGTATTGTTATACAATACAAAATTGTTTAACTTTTTATGAGCTCGTTTCTCTGATCTAGACACAATCAATTCTATAATCTTATGTTGAACATACATATCGTTTTCACTGGGTTACTCATAGGGCAAAACACAGTAAGTAAAGATTCTCTAATACAAACTCTAGATTTATGCTTCGTATATCACATATGCGTCAATTTGTTTTAAGCTCCTGTTAGTCAGCATATATTATACACTGCATTTTAACTAGTTCCTACATAAAAAGGTATGTAACTATAAAAATAGAGAAATCAATTGTGTATATTAACCACTTGCTAAATGTGTGCCCTTTTAAACAAAAATGGATCTTAATTGGGGATTATAAGTGTATATGTATTCTACCTTATACCTTTCTAGGGAACACGTTAATACTATAAATTGCTACCCCCCCCCCCATATTAGCTTTGAGGTAATAACAACTGCATTAATCTCATAATACCTTTATATAAGTAATTTAAAACTATTGTATAGTTGTATGAGGAAATTTGTTCTTATGACATTCTATACATCTGTGCTTCTAATTACCTTGACTTTTCGTTTGCTAAATTATACACCCTATAAGCAACCTAGTTAAAGGAAAGCTAAACTACACTTAGTTTGCTTAATATCTATCACTATAAAATTATAAGTGTCATTTACTATTCCCTAAAATTAATAAGGTCTGCCTGTATATTCAGTCCTTCTGGAGCTCTAGACCTTTATTTAAAAATCCAAAATGCCTTGCGTTTTTGCAACAGCTTCTCCCTATTTCCTCCTCTCCATTTCATCTTAACATGTTCTATTATTTGCCAACTTAATTTATCAGTCTGTTCATTATGAACATACTTAAAATGTTGTGCCACTTGTGAGTTGGGAGAGGGAGATTTAACTTCATACAGATGCTCTTTAATTCTATCTCTGGCCTCTCTTGTGGTGAGTCCTACATATTGCAGTTTGCATTCCATGCAGGTAACCAGGTATACTACAAAGGTTGTACGACAGTTGGTACATGCATCAATATCATATACCCTTTGTGTTGTTGTTGACTCAAAATATTTACCTGTTAAGGTATATGTACAGGCTCTGCAGTTCCCAGTGCCACACCTGTAATGCCCTTTACATTATAACCAGCTACTCACATCTCCTTTCTTTTTCATTGGAACCTCATTTATGGATAAGATGTTACCCCTTTTTTTTTCATTGGAACCTCACTTGGGGATAAGATTTTTTTTTTTAACGTGGATGTTGCCTAGCTCTAGCATGGAGACACTGAAGAAAGTAAGGAGCATTGAGGATGGAAGAGGATACGCTACTGCATAACAGAAACAGAGGCTAGCCCTATGGACACAAGAATGGAGCTCTCAGGGCAGTAAGTTACAAATGAGTGTACTTGCCATTGACAATCACTGTGTGGGGGCCACTTAGAATATGCAGTAGCAGGACCGAAGGGTTCTATTCCATAAGGCACTGATGCGCTGTTTATAAGGGGTTTTGTTTTTGTGGCCCCTGTATCTAGGGTTGCCCCTCGTACTGGAATGACCTGGACAGTCTGGGTTTCCAAGAGGATGTCCAGGATTGAAGGTGAGTCAGGCCCGGAAATGCAAATGTCCGGTGTTCTAAAATTAGTCTTGACGCATAAAAATCTCCGGACCCGCGTTACTTTCGTTGACATCAGCTGTTGGACATCACTGTGCATGCGCAAATGGCCCAACCTCCCAAAATCATCTGTTTAGGTCTAAGAAAAGGGTTGAGGAATTCTATGAGCATTAGACTGCATTGTGGCTGCGTGCATAATACCACGCATGCGCACACAGCCCGACTCCTCGCGATCATCTTAATAAGCTGCATCAGAGGGTCCATGATTTCTACAGGTGAGTTGCCTTCAGTGAGCATGCGCGCACATTGTAAAATGGGAATTTGGAAAAACTAAGCAACACACAAGTTTTACAAATATATAAATTATGTGAATCACAAATTTTCAAATTTTACAGTATAGTGCGGATTCTATTAAACAAATTAATGTACAGCGTCATGTGGCCCCACAAAATGTAACTGTTGTCTAGTGTCTATATCAGAGCTTTCCAAACTCATGTTGGTGACACACTTTTTAAACCTACATAATTTTTCATGACACAGTAATTCAGTTGTACTAGCAAACAGGAGGTTAAACTAACTTGTTTTAAAAGATACGGACACATACATAAATGATATAATAACGAAATGTATTTACAAGTAACAGTATGTATGTGCAAGAATAAAAAAAAAGTTTAATAACACCAATAGCTACTTACTATTTTAATGGTATGTATGAGGTTGATGGGATGAACAGTTTCTGAATATTTAGTGGAACATTAGATAAAGACACTCGCATTACATCATCAAGCATTTTTAAGCTTTCACTTCCTATCCATATATCAAGAGCAGGAGCAGCAATGCAATACTGTAGCTGCAGAAAAAAAAACCACTGTGACTTCTGACTTCAGCTCAGTGTTTAAGCTGCCGCCCTCAGAGCTCTGCGAGTCCGACTGACTACTGCCTGCACTGCAAACACACTGCTGTCCCACTCACTGACTACACATGCAGTCACAAGCTGATTGAGGAGACTACACGTGCAGCCAGGAGCCAATGTGCCGCAAAAGCTGCCAATGGGAATAGTTTCAGTTTCCACTGAGCTGCACCAATAGGTTAAGATGATCTGTGACCCACTAGGTATCAATCACGAGTCAACCATGTGATATGCGTAACAGGCAGGCGGAAAGTCCGAAAAAAAATAATTAAAAATTAAAAATAAATTGTGCTGAAGCAAGGACACACCTACACACTGCTGCCGACACACTAATGTGTCACGACACACAGTTTTGAAAGCACTGGTCTATATGGTTGTGTTAACAACCGTTAAATTTTGTGGGGCCACATGACGCTGTACATTAATTTTTTTAATAGAATCCGCACTATACTGTAAAATTTTAAAATTTGGGATTCACATATTTTATTATATTTGTAAAACTTGTATGTTGGTTTGTTTTTCCCAATCCTATTTTACGCTGCACATGCATGTGCACTGAAGGCAACTCACCTGTATAAATCATGGACCCTCTGATGCAGCTTATTAAGCTGATCGTGAGGAGTCGGGCCTTGTATGCATGTGCTGTATTCTGCGCGCAGGCGCAATGCAGCCTAATGCCCATAGAATTCCTCTACCCTTTTCTTAGACCTAAACAGCTGATTTTGAGAGGTTGGGCCATTTGCGCATGCGCAGTGAGTACCACTGATGTCACGTCACCAGAAGTGACACAGGTTCAGAATTTTTATGCGTCGAGACTAATTTTAGAACACCAGGTTTGCTGTTTAGTGATTGTGCAGCGTAATGATGCCAGCACTAGGACTGTGTCTCTGAGTCAGCCTGAGCCCTGGAGCTGATACAAGCAGCAGCCGCTGCCTGTTGACATCACATCATGCATGCGCTAAGCACATCCTCAGCGTGGCTGTGTAACACTTGTGCACATAACTCCTAGGTACAGGGCACTTGTTATGTTTATAACAAGTAAAATTATTATGTCTCCTGATTAAGCTTGCTATAGGGATGCTGGCTTTAGAATACACTATAGGAATCTCCTCTCTGAGAATTTACTCCTGCAGCTTAGACAGGTAAAGGATAAAAAGGGTTATTGTGCTTATAATGTTATGTAACAGAGTACATGTGGGTTCCATACCAATTTAAAATGTTTGATACAATTGCACATACTTGCACATAAAACAGTTGGAGGTGCTAGGCTTACCTGAAGTCCCAGTGTGACTGTGATTGTCCCTGTTTGGAGGCGCTGTCTCAGTGTCCCACTCGGTTTTTCATTCTGTCCCAGTAGGCTCACCACCTCCAGGTTTCGAATCATGTGTCCGGGTTTCAGACCGCCTGAAACCCAGACATATTATTCAAAATGACCGGACTGTGAGTCTGTGGCTGTGGCTCTCCAGTATAGTTGGATGCTGATACTTTGTTACATACAGCCCTGCTTAGCTTAACGTTTGTGCCCTTCAAAGTTCACATTTAGTCCTACAGGCTGAGTGAGCAGCATAGGGTTTTTTAATTTTGTAGTACTACTTTGTTTATTTTTCTAGGAATTTAACACCCCAGACCCCTGGTGACATCACCGATGATATACGTTTAGGGGAATCATGTGGGTATGACCAGGAAGTGCAGACAGGCAGGATTTTTGGCGTGGATCTTGCTTTACTTCATACAGGATAGCATTTTGACTGTAATCTTCCTGCATCGCCTCTTAAACAGCTTTAGCAGGTATGTGTTTCTTTTTTACTTATTTCATTCAATGTTGTATTTAGGACTTATCAGTATCCATTTCTGTTCCTTAATTAGACACAAAAACACATATTACACTGCAGATATTAAATTGTGTGATTTATGTGCTTTTCACTATTTTTATAAAATTAGTAATTTATGCTTAATGTTTGGATTTATTTAGAATCTGAGATTTAGATGAATGATTTATTAGCTCATGTTGTGGTTGCCATGACAACATAATGGTGCCTTTTTCACTAGGGGGTGGTGTTATGGTCTATTTAAACTGTGTGATTCACTTGTTGTTTGACTGATGAAGGGTAGAGTATCTGTGAAACATTACGCACATAAAAACTACTACTTTAAAAGGACTGGTAATTGCCACTTACCCTTGACCATGCCTCTGACCACACACCCACTGGCACCGCAGTAGGTGGTCCCAGTTTCACTTCTAAAATTTATGGTAAGCCTAGGTGGTGCTGCTATGTATTGCCATGGCTATGTGTTTTTTGAGGATAGTTCTTCAAAGAAAGAGGTGTTATGCACTCATATACACCTAGATTACGAGTTTTGCGTTAGAGGCTGTGCGGTGCTAACGAGCAATTTATGCTCACCACTCACTTACAGACAGCGCTGGTATTTACAAGTTTTTACAAACCAGACAAGAAGTGAGCGTTGAGCAACTCCAATACCAGCGCTGCTTAAGTTAGCGGTGAGCTGGTGTAACGTGCTTGTGCACGATTTCCCCATAGGAATCAATGGGGAGAGCCGGCTGAAAAAAAGTCTAACACCTGCAAAAAAGCAGCGTAAAGCTCCTAACGCAGCCCCATTGATTCCTATGGGGAAATAAATTTTATGTCTACACCTAACACCCTAACATGAACCCAGAGTCTAAACACACCTAATCTTACACTTATTAACCCCGAATCTGCCACCCCGACATTGTCGACACCTACATTATAATTATTATCCCCTAATCTGCCGCTCTGGACACTGCCGAACCCTACATTATATTTATTAACCTCTACTCTGCCACCCCCAATGTCGCCGCCACCTACCTACACTTATTAACCCCTAATCTGCCGCCCCCAATGTCACTGCCACTATAATAAACATATTAACCCCTAAACAGCCGCACTCCCGCCTCGCCAACATTAGTTACATTTTATTAACCCCTAATCTGCCGGCCCTAACATCGCCGCCACCTACCTACATTTATTAACCCCTAATCTGCCGCCCCAATGTTTCCGCCACTATACTAAATGTATTAACCCCTAAACCTAAGTCTAATCCTAACCCTAACACCCCCTAACTTAAATATAATTTAAAGAAATCTAAATAAAAATTCCTATCATTAACTAAATAATTCCTATTTAAAACTAAATACTTACCTATAAAATAAACCCTAAGCTAGCTACAATATAACTAATAGTTACGTTGTAGCTATTTTAGGATTTATTTTTATTTTACAGGCAAGTTTGTATTTATTTTAACTAGGTAGAATAGTTATTAAATAGTTATTAAATATTTAATAACTACCTAGCTAAAATAAATACAGTTACCTGTTAAATAAAACTGAACCTAAGTTACAATTACACCTAACACTACACTATAATTAAATTATTTCCCTAAATTAAATACAATTAAATACAATTAAATAAAATTATCGAAAGTACAAAAACAAACAAACACTAAATTACAGAAAATAATAAAAAAATTACAAGATTTTTAAACTAATTACACCTAATCTAATCCCCCTAACAAAATAAAAAAGCTCCTCCAAAATAAAAAAGCCCTACCCTACACTAAATTACAAATAGCCCTTAAAGGGCCTTTTGCGGGGCATTGCCCCAAAGTAATCAGCTCTTTTACCTGAAAAAAAATTACAAATCCCCCCAACATTAAAACCCACCACCCACACAACCAACCCTACTCTAAAACCCACCCAATACCCCCTTAAAAAAACCTAACACTAACCTCTTGAAGATCACCTTACTGGGAGAAGTCTTCATCTAAAAGTCCAAGAAGTATGGCAGCAATAAGTAGTTAACAAATGGTCTTTATTAGAGCACAGCAAACAAGAGAGCGACGTTTCGGGAGCTTCCTCCCTTTGTCAAGCATAAAAAACAGTGGTAACAAACTTCTTAATATACCCACATCCACCAGGTGGCAGCAGAGAGTAATTTCCTCCTATACAGGATATATTTTATCCCATTCATTTCCTTGGGACATTACACAAGTTTTCACCACATAAATATATTACAAAGATACAATATATTAAATTGTTTCTATATACATTCAATATATACAATCAGAATTGATACAATATTCCACTATATATACATACAACAAGAATCAATCCTCATAAACCAAGATTAATCAATATTGGAGAGTTAAGCCTTAATTCGCAAGAAAAGAACATCAGCACAGAAAATCCAAACCCAAATTTATTCTATAGGAACACTGACAAGTCCCAATCTTTATTAAGACCTATAGGTTGGAGGGTATTCAACTCAAATATCCAAAATCTCTCCCTTTGATGGAGCATCAGCTCCCTATTACACCCTCTCCTGGGGATGGGGACAAAATCAATAACTTGAAAGCGGAGTTGATTAATAGCATGTCCTACTGAATTAAAGTGACAGGCTACAGGGGACTTTTCATTCTTTGTTCTAATAGAGCTCTTATGCTCCACTATTCTATCCGTAATGGACCTAGTGGTCTCGCCCACATAGCTCCGCCCACAAGGACACTTGATCAGATAAATTACAAATTTTGAATGACAGGTATAGAAGTTCTTAATCTGATATTTTTTACCTGAGCTGGGATGATAAAAGACAGATCCTTTAATCATATTACCACAACATGAACATCCCAGACATGGAAAGCAACCCCTATTCCTGTCAGTCAAAAATCTTTGGCCATCCCTAATCCTAGAACTACCAATGTCAGCCCTAATCAATTTTTGTTGCAAGTTATAGCCCCTTTTAAAAGCAGGCATTGGATTCTCAACAAACTCAGAAATATTAGGATAGCATTTGGACAATAAAGGCCAATGCTTCCTGATAATATTATTAATCCTATAGCTCTAGCTCTGACAATTGTATTCTGACACAAAAACCATTCTTTTTGACTCACCCCTTCTTACTTCCTTGCTTTTCTTGGGGGGTTGATGGTTTTTTGGTTCAGTAGACAACAGTGTAGCCCTAGGAATAAGAGAGACAGACTGAGCCTCTTTCTCCAACAATGTTTTGGGGTAACCACGCTCTAAAAAGCGATTCATCATCTCCCCTAACCTCAAATCAAATAACTGTTGGTCGGTAACAATTCTGCGGACCTTTAATAATTGGCTCCTGGGTAGAGCCTTTAATAAGGATAGAGGATGAGCACTATCAAAGTGCAGAATACTGTTGCGGTCAGTAGGTTTTCGAAATAGATCAATAGTCAATGAGCCACCTGTATTAACAACCCTGGTGTGCAAAAATACAATTTCCTTTTCACTAAAGGACAACTTAACTAAAGGTTCTAGAGAATTTTTGATAATGGCACCATCAGAATCTGTTTCTAAGGACTATGAGAAACTGGCAAAAAAGAAATTGGCCTATGACCTGCACGCTACCACATTGAGTGAGTACCATAGGGTGAAACGGATCTCCCGGGGTCTGAGAATGACTGCCTGCCCCACATTGATGAGAGATAACAAGTTCTATTGCGATGTATTCAAACAAATACTAAATAAATGTTCAATGGACTTGTTGGTTCTCACTGTGGATTGCTTAAACAAAGAAACAGCTGAGCAACAAACGAAACTTAAAGAAATGGAATCTGAAATCGTTAATAGCTTACCGACCGAAGAGTCAGCTAGGTTGCTCACCCAGGTTGAGACCACAGTGGGAGATTTGAAAAAGACCATAGAGATCCGTAAGCGTACCAAGATTGCCCGGGACGAGCAGGATTATTCCCTGGGAAGGGTGTACAGATGGCGTTACGATCCGGAGGGCACTTCCAGACGAGGGACTTCCGGTAGAGGCAGACGTCACTTCCGGGTGCCTACACGTAGCAACAGTGGGTCAGGCTCTTCAGATATCTCGGCGGGGGACTCCGATGCCGACTCCATCGTGGAGGGCGGAAACATCACCGCAGGAGGAAAAGAGAAACCACAACGCCAACTACGCTCTGGCAGAAACAAGAAGAAGTAAGGCCGGTAAGATCGGGGCCAATAATGGAGGAGAGTGTAAATATGGTTTTGCATAATAGTGATGAACTCACATTACATGAAGGACTTGTCCGTTTACCATCTGGGACTGTCTCCTCTTATTGTGTACCCCAATCGAATGTTGAACATAATGACATGGTGTTAAATATTTCTAAAGCAGAAATTTCTGATGTTGAGTTAGCTGTGCTTAATAAAGGTTTGTCGTATTGCCCTAAGAATAACTGCAACTTTTTTCAATTGTCCAAAGATTTATTCAGATTTTTTAGGAATATTAGGTTAAAGATGTTTGCCTTTGACAATAAATGCATATCCAGAAATGTGAATGTGGCTAATAGATTAAATCTGAAAGAGGTGGGTTTGAGAAACAAAAGTACTTTTTTACCAGCCCAAAATCATCATGGGGTTGAAACCTTTGTTAAATTGGTGATGCAGGATATAGATTGTTTAAAAGACAAAGTCATGAAAGAAAGAAATTCAAAGGGTGTTAAGAATAAAGGTAAATATATACTTACTGCTGAGGTTGTTGGTAACAATGAGGCTAAATTAAAATACAAACACCTTTTGAATAATTTTTCTAAACAAGACCGATTAGCCTTGAAATCTTTATCATCTAAGGATAATGTAATTTTGAAAAAAGCGGATAAAGGTGGTGCCATTGTAAACATTGACAAAGATTTTTATATTGGAGAAATTAAAGGTCAATTAAATAATGAACATGTGTACAGAAAACTTGTTAATAACCCTGTTTTTTTAATACAAAATGAGCTGAGGAACACTTTGACAACTGCCCAAAAAAATGGAATTATTGATAAGGATTTGCTTACATTTTTTAATGTACCATATCCACGTACACCAGTACTTTATACGTTACCTAAGGTGCATAAAAATCTTGAAGCACCTCCTGGACGTCCAATTGTGTCTTCTATTGGAGCCATTACATCTAATATTTCTATATACTTAGACAAAATTTTGAGACCCTATGTAGAGAAGACTAGCTCTTTTTTAAGAGACACAAGTGATTTCTTACTTAAATTAGAAGCTTTGAATTTGGAGACCAGTAAGTTTATCATATATAGTTTGGATGTAGAAAGCCTTTACACCTCTATCACGCATGTGAGTGGTATGGGGGCTGTTGAGTCAATTTTATATGCCTATGGCGATTTTTCTAACAATCAGATTGAATTTTTTCTTAAATTGTTGGAATTTGTTTTATATAATAATTATTTTCTTTTTGAGGATGATTATTATTTACAGATTCAGGGGACAGCCATGGGTTCCAGCGTCGCCCCCAATTATGCTAATTTGCTGATGGATGCTTTTGAGGAAAGATTTGTATATTCCAATAAGGATTTCATTCGGTATGGCGCCTGTTGGTGGCGCTATATCGATGACATCTTTGGTATTTGGTTGTGCGACGCTGGAACCCTGAAGGCCTTTATTAATGATTTGAATAGTTCAACGGTACATTTAAAATTTAAGTTGTCCTTTAGTGAAGAGGAAATTGTATTTTTGGACACCAGGGTTGTGAATACAGGTGGCTCATTGACTATTGATCTATTTTGAAAACCTACTGACCGCAACAGTATTCTGCACTTTGATAGTGCTCATCCTCTATCCTTATTAAAGGCTCTACCCAGGAGCCAATTATTAAGGGTCCGCAGAATTGTTACCGACCAACAGTTATTTGATTTGAGGTTAGGGGAGATGATGAATCGCTTTTTAGAGCGTGGTTACCCCAAAACATTGTTGGAGAAAGAGGCTCAGTCTGTCTCTCTTATTCCTAGGGCTACAATGTTGTCTACTGAACCAAAAAACCATCAACCCCCCAAGAAAAGCAAGGAAGTAAGAAGGGGTGAGTCAAAAAGAATGGTTTTTGTGTCAGAATACAATTGTCAGAGCTATAGGATTAATAATATTATTAGGAAGCATTGGCCTTTATTGTCCAAATGCTATCCTAATATTTCTGAGTTTGTTGAGAATCCAATGCCTGCTTTTAAAAGGGGCTATAACTTGCAACAAAAATTGATTAGGGCTGACATTGGTAGTTCTAGGATTAGGGATGGCCAAAGATTTTTGACTGACAGGAATAGGGGTTGCTTTCCATGTCTGGGATGTTCATGTTGTGGTAATATGATTAAAGGATCTGTCTTTTATCATCCCAGCTCAGGTAAAAAATATCAGATTAAGAACTTCTATACCTGTCATTCAAAATTTGTAATTTATCTGATCAAGTGTCCTTGTGGGCGGAGCTATGTGGGCGAGACCACTAGGTCCATTACGGATAGAATAGTGGAGCATAAGAGCTCTATTAGAACAAAGAATGAAAAGTCCCCTGTCACTTTAATTCAGTAGGACATGCTATTAATCAACTCCGCTTTCAAGTTATTGATTTTGTCCCCATCCCCAGGAGAGGGGGTGATAGGGAGCTGATGCTCCATCAAAGGGAGAGATTTTGGATATTTGAGTTGAATATCCTCCAACCTATAGGTCTTAATAAAGATTGGGACTTGTCAGTGTTCCTATAGAATAAATTTGGGTTTGGATTTTCTGTGCTGATGTTCTTTTCTTGCGAATTAAGGCTTAACTCTCCAATATTGATTAATCTTGGTTTATGAGGATTGATTCTTGTTGTATGTATATATAGTGGAATATTGTATCAATTCTGATTGTATATATTGAATGTATATAGAAACAATTTAATATATTGTATCTTTGTAATATATTTATGTGGTGAAAACTTGTGTAATGTCCCAAGGAAATGAATGGGTTAAAATATATCCTGTATAGGAGGAAATTACTCTCTGCTGCCACCTGGTGGATGTGGGTATATTAAGAAGTTTGTTACCACTGTTTTTTATGCTTGACAAAGGGAGGAAGCTCCCGAAACGTCGCTCTCTTGTTTGCTGTGCTCTAATAAAGACCATTGGTTAACTAGTTATTGCTGCCATACTTCTTGGACTTTCACTTCATTTAGTAGGGCTTGGTGGTACACATGGCGTGTAAGTAGTTCAGGTGCTGACTGATACCTTTTGGAATCCAGAAGTCTTCATCTAACCGGGCCGATGTCCTCAACGAAGCCGGGAGAAGTCTTCATCCAAGCCGGGGTGAAGTGGTCCTCCAGACGGGCCCCGCAATGCCCCGCAAAAGGCCCTTTTAAGGGCTATTTGTAATTTAGTGAAGCGTAGGGATTTTTTTATTTTTTTTTATTTTGTTAATTTAAAAATCTTGTAATTTGTTTATTATTTTCTGTAATTTAGTGGGGGGGGGTGTTGTACTTTAGATAATTTTATTTAATTTTATTTAATTTAGGGAAATAATTTAATTATAGTGTAGTGTTAGGTGTAATTGTAACTTAGGTTTTATTTATTTATATCTTGCGTTAGCCTTAAAAAGCAGCGTTGAGATGTCCCAATGCTGCTTTTTAACGCCCGCTGGTATTACAAGTCTGGCAGGTACAGGTGTACCGCTCACTTTTTTTTTTTTTCCGCGACTCGAGCATACCGCAAATCTCCTTACGTCAATTGCGTGTCCTATCTTTATAATGGGATTTTCCTAACGCCGGTATTACGAGTCTTGGAGAAAGTGAGCGGTACACCCTCTCCTGTGAAGACTCCTACCGCATTTAAAAGTCAGTAGTTAAGAGTTTTATGGGCTAATGCCGTAACATAAAACTCTTAACTAAAGTGCTAAAAAGTACACTAACACCCATAAACTACCTATTAACCCCTAAAACGAGCCCCCCCCCCCCCCCATCGCAAACAGTTAACTAAAGTTTTTTTGTTTTTTTTTAAATTTCTTTTATTGGACATCCATTGCAAAACAAAATGTATGTATACATAGAATGAACAACCCTTGCAAAAATATAAAGACTTTACATATGGGTTTCATACATTGTGATGACTCATTCGACAAAAGAATAAGATTTCTTTTAGAGAGTTTATCTTATCAAACAATAAAACATTTGAAAAAACAAAACTATAAGCCTGACGTATAGACTGTATAACATGGGTGTAAAATCCCCCTCAGGGAGCTTTTATATAGTGAGAGCTGCTTACTACCTACTTGACTTTAGTTAGCTAAAACCTTCCTCGCCCATCTGTTGTCCTCATTTTTGGCAATTTATGTAATTTATGATCCCACCGTGGCATTCCGTTGTTGACCTTTGAATCTGTGTTCTACGTATGCCTCCCACATCTCCCTCATCTGAGCATATACCTCCATACATTTAACGCTTATGTAGTGATACTCTTCCATATTTAATATGTCATTACATTTATGTATCCATTGTGCTAAATCTGGGACATTTCTTGACTTCCATTTCTGGGCTAATAGGTTTTTCATGCTATTACTTAACATACACATCATTCTTTTTTGTGCTGTTGTGATTTTTTTGGGTGTACATAAGAATAACCATATTTTGGGGTCTAGTGGGATCGGCCTCTTTAATATCTTGGAAGCTTCGGCAGCAATGCTTTCCCAAATTGGAGCTATTCTATTACATGACCACCATAGGTGGGACATTGTGCCCCTTTCTATATCGCAGCGCCAGCATATATTGGTTCGTGTGTGAAAGAGTTTTTGTATCCTAACAGGCGCCATATACCACCTGTGAAGTATTTTGAGGTTTAGTTCAGTTAATTTAGCTGACACTGATGACCTAGCCATATTGTAAAAGATTCTCTTTGCCTCACCTTGGTTGATATCGACACCTAGTTCATTTTTCCATCTCTCCAGGTAATATGGGCTATGGCCCAGTGGTTGTATCTGCAAGATTTTGTATAATAAGGAGAGGGAGTGGCCCAGTGGTTTTGACGAGGTGCACATAGTTTCAAATTGGGTTAGGGGTCTTATTAGATTTCTCCTGTCACTATGTTTGTATATAATGGAGGTACACTGCTGGTGAAAAAAACAGTCCCTAAACTAGTTTGTCTCTTGTGTAAAATGTTTGTTTGTTACCTAGTTGGCGTACTTGTAATGTTCTGTTTGGCATACTATTTCTGTATTGAGAGCAACGGGACCCTGATATAAAATCATCATTTTCAAAAAGAGGGGTCAGAGGGGAGTGTCTCGAAGACACATGAGGGAATCCTGGTAAAATTTTATTTCAGGTTTTAAAAGTCTCAGAAATTACTGTGTGTAGTTTATTGTCCCTATTTGTGCCACCTAAACTAGTCCAACATTGGGAACCCAAATGATAAATATTTGACATTTCATGTTCCAATTGTACCCAGGTCTTATTTTGAAAGTTATAATGCCAATCTAATATTCTTTGCAGGTAGGTTGCGTATCTGTATTTCACCAGGTCGGGAGCTCCCAGCCCGCCGCATAACAAGGGTGTACTCATAATACTTTTATTTATTCTGGCCGCTTTCTTGTCCCATATGAATTCTAGGATTTTTGACTGCATGGATGAATGAAAGTTGGGTGGGAGTGGGATGGGCAGAGCCTGCAGGACATACAATATACGGGGTAGGGCGTTCATTTTAAATATATTAATTATCCCTAACCAGGACATTTGCAAGGATCTCCAGGAGGGTAAGTCGGCTATTATATGTCCCTGTAAAGGGAGAAAGTTAGTGTTAAATAGATCTTGTGTGTTTTTTGTAAGTAAAATCCCCAAATATTTTAGGGATTTTTCCTGCCATCTGAAAGGGCAGATGTTTCTCAAGCGAGTGAGGTGTGTCTGTGCAAGAGAGATATTAAGTATCTCTGATTTTTATTTATTAATCAAAAAATTTGAGGCAAGCTGAAAGTCTTTTAGGTGCTGAAGTACGTGCGATAATGAGGAGAGTGGGTTGGTAAGGGTAAATAAAATGTTGTCAGCGTATAGCATCATTTTGTAGTCTCTTTCTTTAATTGTAACTCCCTTAATATTTGTGTCATTCCTAATTTTCACGGCCAGAGCTTCCACCGCACAAGCAAACAGCAGAGGGGACAAGGGGCACCCCTGTCTCATACCATTGCTTATCCAGAAGGGTTGGGACAACACCCCATTCACCCGAACTCTTGCTGATGGGGAACTATATAATGCCATAATTTTCAATATGAATGAAGACCCCATCCCGAATTTTTCTAACATTGCCCGCAAAAATCTCCACCGGACGCAGTCGAACGCTTTCTCCGCATCCGTGGAGATCAGCACCAGTGGGATATTTTGAGATGTTGCATAATCTATTAGGTCAATGGCTCTCACGGTGTTGTCCCGTGCCTCCCTACCAATGACGAAACCCACCTGATCTTTATCAATTATCTGAGGGATAACGGGATTCAATCAGTTGGCCAGTAATTTTGCGAATATTTTTACATCGTTATTGAGCAGGGATATGGGTCTGAAGTTTTTAAAACTCTATCTGTGTTCCTACTCGGTTTGGGGAGCACCACTATATGTGCAGCCAAATATTCTTCTAAAAAGGGATTTTTTTCAGAAATGGACTGGAATAGGTAGAGCAGCTGGGGGATAAAATATCAATACATTTTTTATACTAATGTGTTGTAAAGCCGTCGGGGCCAGGAGCTTTTTCATTTGGGAGATCTCTAATTATGTTTTTTATTTCGTTTAATTTGAAAGGTTCATTATGGCGGGCCCTTTCCTCCTCCCCTATATCTGGTAGTAGCAATTGGTCTATAAAAGTGTGTGTGTTATCCGAAGGGGGTTCTTGCAAGTTATACAATTTCTCATAATATGTGTGGAAAGCCTCGGCAATGTGGGCCGATGAAGAGCTCTCCCTCCCTCTATGGTCTTTAATGTTTAATATAAAGGTTTTATTTGTCTTGCGTTTTAGCTTCCTAGCAAATAATCTGCTACATTTGTTATCGCCCTCAAAAAACGTTTGCTTTAGTTTAAGTGCAGATATTTTACATTCCTTATCAATAATCACATTGAGCCGTCCTCTGACATCCAGTAGTCGGTCTAGCAGTTGTGTAGCTTGTGGGTCTAGCTTATGAGCTCTCTCTAGTTCCTCTATTTTATTTAAAACCGATTCTAAGTGGGCTCTTTGCTGTTAAAATGGTGTGCCCTGACACTCATAATTTCCCCCTAAGGACAGACTTATGGGCTCCCCATCGGTATTTAATATCAACTTCCGGATTGGAATTAAATTGAAAAAATTCAGTTAAGGCTTTCTCTATTTTTTCTTTGTAAGTCAGGTTATCAAGGAGTCTATCTTCCACTTTCCATATATATTCAGTGCCCTCTCTTGTGTCCCAGTGCATACTACAACTGACCATGGAATGATCCATCCAGGATATGGGGAGTATCCTACAATTCCTTACCATTGCCAAATTAGTAACATCCGTAAGGATGTAATCTATCCTTGAGTATCTAGCGTGAGGGTGGGAGTAAAATGTGTAATCTTTCACTGTTCTATTGTGTATTCTCCATGTATCGTGTAGAGCTAAATCTCTAAGACACCTTTTGAGCCTGTTAATGATTACGTGCGCAGTGGATGATGTCCCTGTTGAGGTGTCCACTGTAGGGTCTAATGTGCAATTGAGGTCACCGCAGACTATCAAGGAGCCCTTTGCTGCATCTAGTATGGCGTTAGTTAGGTTTTTAAAAAAGGCAACTTGCGATGTGTTCGGTGCATATGTGTTGACCAGTGTTACTTGTTTGTGAAATAGTTTACCCACTAGTATTAGGAATCTCCCTGATTTATCTTTTATGCACTTGTGGGCCTGGAATGCTATGCCTTTTCTAAATAATATCCCAACCCCTCCCTTTTTGGTGTTGTTAGAGGCGTAAAAGGATTCTCCAAATTTATACTTAAACGTCTGTGGTTCTCTATTTTTTAAAAAGTGCGTCTCTTGCACAAAGACTACATCACCCTTCCTTTCTTTAAAATCCCTCATAGCTACATTTCTCTTGAACGGGCTGTTAAGGCCCTTTGCGTTAACTGTAAGGAAGGTGATACCCTTTTGCTTAGCTGTCGACTCCACTTAATATGTTGTGTAGGTGGTCGCCATAGTCGTATGAGGTCCTTGTCAGATAGGTGGGTACAATATAAGCTCCCCGAAGTGTTGTGCAACCCCAGCTAGTCTGGAGTTTATAGAAGTGATACGTCAGTCTATGAAATTCTACATAATAAACCAAAACATGTATAAACTTTTCAATAACAATCAATAAACAATAAACTTTTAAAACCAAAATATGGCTCAATGCCATAAAAGTGAAAAAGGAAGAATGCTAAACAACAACATCTCCCTCCCCCGTGCGTAGTCTTCCCAACTACCCTATAGAGCACACAACTCTCCCAGAACATACTTATTTGTTTTGGCACATTGCTATACCCTGTTAAACAAGTGGCATATATATATTAGTAATTGAAAACTGGCACAATCTCAACCCATAGTGTTCCTCTTCATGTCTCTTGGGCGGTAGAAACCATTGCATTTTTATTGATAGTCAATTTTGTCCTTCTTTCTTTTGCCGGAGCTCACCAGCTGCCAGCGGTTTCTTCACCGTCCGGGAGCTCTGGTCCGACTTGTCCCCTGGGTCTCCGCTCCCCTGAGGGTCAAAATCTGGGGGGATGTTGAAGGATACATTTAGTCCCTTAGCAAGTGTCTCTAGATCTTGTGGTTCTTTGTAGGTGAAGGTCTTGCCATCGGATGAAGCAACTAGACTGAAGGGGTACTCCCAGCGATATTTGATCTTTTTGTCCCTGAGCACTCTAGTTATAAAAGCAATGTCCCTTCTCCTCTGCAGCGTGTTGGGGCTCAGGTCCATGAAGACTTGTATATTGTGATCTAGATACGATATGTCTCTTAGCTGGCGAGCAGCGGACCACACTTCCTCTCTATCTTTGTATCGGAAGAACCTTAAAATCACATCCCTTGGAGGGGCTTTTTCTGGGGGAGGGGGTCTAAGGGCCCTATGGACCCTATCTAATTCCACATTTGGGGCTTGCTGGTCATTCTTTAGATAACGAAACAGAGCTTGGACCTATGCTTCCAGCTCAGTACTAAGTATCTTCTCCGGTATTCCGCAGATCCTTAAATTATTTCTACGGTTTCTATTGTCCATATCATCCAATCTGTCCTGTAATACTGACAGCTTGGTCTCATGGATGTTGGTTTGTGTTGTAATCGAGTCAGTCAGTGTGTTTAGTGTCTCCTGTGTCTCCTCCAAATCTTCCAACCTAAGCCCAATCTCAGAAACCTCTTTTCTTATAGATGCGAGTTCTGATTTGATCAGATGTTTTAAGGAGTCAAAGTCTGTCTTTGAGGGGAGATGGGCTATATCAGTTTTTAGCTGGTTTATTAGGTCCACAGGAACCACTTGTTGTTGTGTATTATCTGGCAGGGTTTGTGTGATGCCCCCCGTGTCTCTTTGCTCCGCATTGGGTGTTTCATTAGTGCAGGGTCTGTGAGGATTGTGTCTATTCATGCCATAACATGTGCCTTATCTGCGGTATTAGTATGCATCCAGTGTGGTGTTAGGAAGATTTGTTGTATCTCACCCAGCTATATGTATAGTACAGCGGGCCCACGCCGCGTGACGGTATGGCCTAGGCTGCAGCATACATGCCAATTTTTGCCCGATTAAGTTAAGTGCGGCAGACCCACTCACAACTTGAAGGTCTGAGGTACAGTGCGCCTTGCGCTTCATGCGTTACCACATTTGCTGCTTTATATATTTGTACAGAGACCGGGCGGGCTGACTGTAACATGGGGCAAGATGGCACCGGTCTCTGTGAGTGTGTGAGCGTATCTGTCAAAAGCTCTTACTACAGACCTGCGGTCACGGCATAGCTCTCTTCTAAAGGCTGTGACACACTGCAAGCGATGCGGCGCGAGGCAATGCAGCTGCTTCGCACCACGTCGCATCGCTTCTGAAGTTCAATTATTTCATCTCTGAGTGCTCAGCTACGCGACCTGACGCAGCAGAGTTCTCAGAGATGAAAAGGCAGGACACACTGAGCGCGCACAGCTGCATCTACACGCTGCGCACCGCTCCGCTTGCAGTGTGTCACAGCCTTAAGTTCCACAGCAGCAGGGTTCCTTTAGGTGCAATTTGCAGCTGATTGCGGAGACAATGGCTGGTTTTAGCGTGAAGTACAAGAGTTGTCTATTCCGGAGCTCTTTCTCTACGTGGCCATGTTCCGGCACGGCCAGGCTCCGCCTCTGTTAACTAACGTTTTTAACCCCTAATCTGCCGACCGGACATCGCCGCCACTTCAAAAAATATATTAACCCCTAAACCGCCGCACTCCCGCCTCACAAACACTAGTTAAATTTTATTAACCCCTAATCTGCCGTCCCTAACATCGCCGACACCTACCTACATTTATTAACCCCTAATCTGCCGCCTACAATCTCACCGCAACTATATTAAATTTATTAGCCCCTAAACCTAAGGCTAACCCTAACCCTAACACCCCCTTACTTAAATATAATTTAAATAAAACAAAATAAAATTACTAAAATTAAATAAATTATTCCTATTTAAAACTAAATACTTACCTATAAAATAAACCCTAACGGCTAGATTTAGAGTTTTGTCGGTAAGGACCCGCGTAGCTAACGCAGTTTTTTTCTGGCCGCACCTTTAAAATAACTCTGGTATTGAGAGTCCATATAATGTCAGCGTTAGGCTCCAAAAAAGGAGCGTAGAGCATATTTAACGCAACTGCAGCTCTCGATACCAGAGTTGCTTACGGACGCGGCCAGCCTCAAAAACGTGCTCGTGCACGATTCCCCCATAGGAAACAATGGGGCTGTTTGAGCTGAAAAAAAACCTAACACCTGCAAAAAAGCCGAGTTCAGCTCCTAACGCAGCCCCATTGTTTGCTATGGGGAAACACTTCCTACGTCTGCACCTAACACTCTAACATGTACCCCGAGTCTAAACACCCCTAACCTTACACTTATTAACCCCTATTCTGCCGCCCCCGCTATCGCTGACCCCTGTATATTATTTTTAACCCCTAATCTGCCGCTCCGTAAACCGCCGCTACTTACATTATCCCTATGTACCCCTAATCTGCTGCCCCTAACACTGCCGACCCCTATATTATATTTATTAACCCCTAATCTGCCCCCCACAACGTCGCCTCCACCTGCCTACACTTATTAACCCCTAATCTGCCGACCGGACCAGAGCGCTACTATAATAAAGTTATTAACCCCTAATCCGCCTCACTAACCCTATAATAAATAGTATTAACCCCTAATCTGCCCTCCCTAACATCGCCGACACCTAACTTCAATTATTAACCCCTAATCTGCCGACTGGAGCTCACCGCTATTCTAATAAATGTATTAACCCCTAAAGCTAAGTCTAACCCTAACACTAACACCCCCCTAAGTTAAATATAATTTTTATCTAACGAAATTAATTAACTCTTATTAAATAAATTATTCCTATTTAAAGCTAAATACTTACCTGTAAAATAAACCCTAATATAGCTACAATATAAATTATAATTATATTATAGATATTTTAGTATTAATATTTATTTTACAGGTAACTTTGTAATTATTTTAACCAGGTACAATAGCTATTAAATAGTTAAGAACTATTTAATAGCTAAAATAGTTAAAATAATTACAAATATACCTGTAAAATAAATCCTAACCTAAGTTACAATTAAACCTAACACTACACTATCAATAAATAAATTAAATACAATTCCTACAAATAAATACAATGAAATAAACTAACTAAAGTACAAAAAATAAAAAAGAACTAAGTTACAAAAAATAAAAAAATATTTACAAACATTAGAAATATATTACAACAATTTTAAACTAATTACACCTACTCTAAGCCCCCTAATAAAATAACAAAACCCCCCAAAATAAAAAAATGCCCTACCCTATTCTAAATTACTAAAGTTCAAAGCTCTTTTACCTTACCAGCCCTGAACAGGGCCCTTTGCGGGGCATGCCCCAAGAAGTTCAGCTCTTTTGCCTGTAAAAAAAAACCATACAATACCCCCCCCAACATTACAACCCACCACCCACATACCCCTAATCTAACCCAAACCCCCCTTAAATAAACCTAACACTAAGCCCCTGAAGATCTCCCTACCTTGAGTCGTCTTCACCCAGCCGAGCCAAATTCTTCATCCAAGCGGAGCAAGAAGAGGTCCTCCATCCGTTAGAAGTCTTCATCCAAGCGGGGCAGAAGAGGTCTTCCATCCAATTGAAGTCTTCATCCAAGAGGCATCTTCTATCGTCATCCATCCGGAGTGGAGCGGCAGCATCCTGAAGACCTCCGACGCGGAACATCCATCCTGGCCGACGACTGAACGACGAATGACGGTTCCTTTAAATGACGTCATCCAAGATGGCGTCCCTCGAATTCCGATTGGCTGATAGGATTCTATCAGCCAATCGGAATTAAGGTAGGAAAAATCTGATTGGCTGATTGAATCAGCCAATCAGATTGAGCTCGCATTCTATTGGCTGATCGGAACAGCCAATAGAATGCGAGCTCAATCTGATTGGCTGATTGAATCAGCCAATCGGATTGAACTTGATTCTGATTGGCTGATTCCATCAGCCAATCAGAATATTCCTACCTTAATTCCGATTGGCTGATAGAATCCTATCAGCCTATCGGAATTCGAGGGACGCCATCTTGTATGACGTCATTTAAAGGAACCGTCATTCGTCGTTCAGTCGTCGGCCAGGATGGATGTTCCACGTCGGAGGTCTTCAGGATGCTGCCGCTCCACTCCGGATGGATGATGATAGAAGATGCCTCTTGGATGAAGACTTCAATCGGATGGAAGACCTCTTCTGCCCCGCTTGGATGAAGACTTCTACCGGATGGAGGACCTCTTCTTGCTCCGCTTGGATGAAGAATTTGGCTCGGCTGGGTGAAGACGACTCAAGGTAGGGAGATCTTCAGGGGCTTAGTGTTAGGTTTATTTAAGGGGGGTTTGGGTTAGATTAGGGGTATGTGGGTGGTGGGTTGTAATGTTGGGGGGGGTATTGTATGTTTTTTTTTACAGGCAAAAGAGCTGAACTTCTTGGGGCATGCCCCGCAAAGGGCCCTGTTCAGGGCTGGTAAGGTAAAAGAGCTTTGAACTTTAGTAATTTAGAATAGGGTAGGGCATTTTTTTTATTTTCGGGAGCTTTGTTATTTTATTAGGGGGCTTAGAGTAGGTGTAATTAGTTTAAAATTGTTGTAATATATTTCTAATGTTTGTAAATATTTTTTTATTTTTTGTAACTTAGTTCTTTTTTATTTTTTGTACTTTAGTTAGTTTATTTCATTGTATTTATTTGTAGGAATTGTATTTAATTTATTTATTGATAGTGTAGTGTTAGGTTTAATTGTAGATAATTATAGGTATTTTATTTAATTAATTTATTGATAGTGTAGTGTTAGGTTTAATTGTAACTTAGGTTAGGATTTATTTTACAGGTATATTTGTAATTATTTTAACTATTTTAGCTATTAAATAGTTCTTAACTATTTAATAGCTATTGTACCTGGTTAAAATAATTACAAAGAGTTAATTAATTTCGTTAGATAAAAATTATATTTAACTTAGGCGGGTGTTAGTGTTAGGGTTAGACTTAGCTTTAGGGGTTAATACATTTATTAGAATAGCGGTGAGCTCCAGTCAGCAGATTAGGGGTTAATAATTGAAGTTAGGTGTCGGCGATGTTAGGGAGGGCAGATTAGGGGTTAATACTATTTATTATAGGGTTAGTGAGGCGGATTAGGGGTTAATAACTTTATTATAGTAGCGCTCAGGTCCGCTCGGCAGATTAGGGGTTAATAAGTGTAGGCAGGTGGAGGCGACGTTGAGGGGGGCAGATTAGGGGTTAATAAATATAATATAGGAGTCGACGGTGTTAGGGGCAGCAGATTAGGGGTACATAGCTATAATGTAGGTGGCGGCTCTTTGCGGTCGGCAGATTAGGGGTTAATTATTGTAGGTAGGTGGCGGCGACGTTGTGGGGGGCAGGTTAGGGTTAATAAATATAATATAGGGGTCGGCGGTGTTAGGGGCAGCAGATTAGGGGTACATAAGGATAACGTAGGTGGCGGTCGGCAGATTAGGGGCTAAAAAAAATTAATCGAGTGGCGGCGATGTGGGGGGACCTCGGTTTAGGGGTACATAGGTAGTTTATGGGTGTTAGAGTACAGTAGTTAAGAGCTTTATGAACCGGCGTTAGCCCAGAAAGCTCTTAACTACTGACTTTTTTCTGCGGCTGGAGTTTTGTCGTTAGAATTCTAACTATCACTTCAGACACGACTCTAAATACCGGAGTTAGAAAAATCCCATTGAAAAGATAGGATACGCAATTGACGTAAGGGGATCTGCGGTATGGATAAGTTCAAATTAACCACAAAAAAAAAAAAAAAAAAAAAAAGGGAAAAGGAAGAGGGGGGAAGGGATGGGCGAGGGAAGAAGGGACGGGAAAGAAAAATAGAGGGAATTTTCAGGGGGATAATGAATCCACAATGGGACCAAGAGAACATTAATAAGCATTGGGCTTCTAAAAAGATTTAGGGACCCACCTACTCCAGATCGTCCAATACTTATCGATGCGGTCAGTTGTGTTATAAAAACCTCTCTCCATTGACGCTAAATAGTCTATAAGTTGAGTGATCTGCGCTAAGGTTGGAGCTTCAGGTTTTTTCCATGACCTGGCTATACACATCTTGGTTGCAATAAAAATTGCAACTCCAAGGATTTGTTGGGGTTTTTGTACTTCCCTGAGCCCGATATGCAGGAGGGCTAGTGCTGGGGAATTAGGTAATATAATACCCAAGTCAGATAACAATAGAAAGATCTCTCTCCACAAAGGGGCAATTTTTGGGCAGGACCACCAGATATGTAGATCTGTGCCCTGTTGGCCACATTCCCTCCAGCATTGCGGGGAGGCTGTGGGGTATATCTTTGACAACTTGTGAGGGGTTAAATACCACTTTAAGAGAACCTTGAAGTAGATTTCAAGAAAAGTTATACAATGTATAGCTGATTTAGTAATCGTTGTTGCATGTTCCACTTCCATCGGGGTAATTTGGATTTCTATTTCACGTCCCCACGCCTTAATCTGCCAGGGTATGGTTTCGCTATAGTCGTTAAGGAGTAGCAGATGATGATTTGTAAGTGGTTTTATAGGCTTAGTCCCTGCTTGCCATCGTTTCTCCCAAGTAGTACTTTCTCTCAGCTGTGCCTTGGGGAAACCCCAAGCCTGGCAGTATTCTAACAATCTATAGCTTTCGAACATTAACCATCTCGGAGCCTCTTTTACCTGCGCGACTATTTGTTTAGTTGTTAATAGCTTCTTCTGGGTGTAGAGGTCTCCAACGCAGACAAAATTCCATGATAGCCAATCCTGACTATGCATATCTGAGAGGCCCATCATCAGTCCCTGGAGACTATGAATAGGTGAAGGATGAGGTGCCAGTCCTTGGTGATGTCTAAGTCTATGCCATGTCCGGCAATTATCTAAGATAATTTTATTCGTGAGTGCTACATCTGGGAGCCTATGCTTAGGGATCCATATTAGATCTTTTAAGAGGAGTTTTCTAGGGATGACCTCAGTCTCGAGCAGAAACCACGCCGGTTTCTCTTTCTCATTGCTCCAGGCCGCAATGTGGGTTAATCTGGCTGCGTCGTGGTATAAGTATATATTAGGAAGAGCTATGCCTCCTTTGTTTATCGGTAGTTGAAGGATACGACTCGCCACCCTCGGAATCTTTCCTCTCCAGACATAGTTAGTGAACATAGACTGAATCTGAGATAAATAAATTTTTGGTATCGTATAGGGTATGCATCTGAATAAGTACAAAATTTTTGGGAGAATAGCCATTTTAAGAGTGGAAATACGCCCCATCCAGGAAATTTCTCTGTAGTCCCATCTCTGTAGAAGACTTTTAATTTCTGCAATCAATGGCTCAAAATTGTATTTGATAACCTTATTTATATCAGGGCCTAAGAATATACCCAGATGTTTGATAAGATCTGTGTGCCAGATGAAAGAGAAACGAGTCTTAAACGTGGCGAGGAGCCCAGGATCAAGATTAATTGCTAGAGCTTCCGTTTTGAGAATGTTTACTTTATAGAGACTGAGAGCCCCATAGGATTCTAGGGTCCTGAAAACTTCTGGAATTGAAGAGCTCGGGTTAGTTAACAAAATGGTCAAGTCATCAGCAAAGAGGGCAATTTTCTCTATTCGCTCGCCTATCTTAACTCCCTCTATGCCTTGAGAGTGCCTGATCTTTTGGGCTAGAGGTTCCATAACCATTGCAAAGATCAGAGGCGAAAGGGGGCAGCCCTGCCTGGTCCCGTTGGTTATGGGAAAGGTCCTAGATCTAAAACCCACGCCTCTGACCGTCGCAAATGGTGCTGTATATAATGCCTGAACCATGCCAATGAATTGGGGAGGAAAACCAAAAGATTTAAGTACCTGCCAGATATAATCCCATCGGACCCTGTCAAATGCCTTTTCCGCATCTAAAGACAGGGCCACGATGGGAACCCCCCGGCCGGCTGACTCAGAGAACACCTGTAAAAGTTTACGAGTATTGTCAGGACCTTGCCTGCCAGATGTGAAGCCAACTTGGTCTATTTGTATGATATCCGGTAGTAAATGAACAATCCTATTGGCTAAGAGCTTAGAATACATCTTGACGTCTAAATTTATCAGAGAAATAGGTCTATAATTGGCACAGTAGAGAGGATCCTTTCCTGGTTTAGGAATTGCAATAATAGATGCTTCCAAGAACTCTCTTGAAAAACTTCCTACCTCGGCCACCTCATTGAAGAAGGGGCAGAGGAGGGATGATAGATGTTGTTTAAACATTTTATAGAAAGAGCCCGTGAAACCGTCGGGTCCTGGAGATTTATTCGGTTTAAGTTGGGTAATAACATTACAAATTTCTTTAATAGAAAACGGATGTAGAAGTGAGTTCCTTGCCTCTTCTGTGAGTACAGGAAGCTTAAGGGGATCCAGAAACTCCTGTATCTTATCTATAGAGGGAGTATCAAGGTTTTCTGCTTCCGTAAGGTTATAGAGTTGATAGTAATAATCGGCGAAAGCATTTCCGATATCTTCGGGAGCTAAAACTTTAGAGCCGTTAATCTCTAGAGCTTGAACCCTAGAGTGGGCAGTTCTGGCATTAAGTTTTCGAGCTAAAAGCTCATTTGCCTTATTGCCTTTATGGTACATTACTTGCTTAAATTTTGCCAGGTTGGCTTTAATTCTATCGTGCTCTAATTGGAGGATTTGTTTTTTGAGGGTGCTAATTTCATCAGAAATGAAGCTAGTAGGATTGTCTTTGTTAATTTTTTCCATGTCCCTCAATTTCATGACCAGCTGGCCCAAAGGACCTCCTCTGTTTTTCCGAATTCTAGCTGATTCAGAGATGCAGACCCCCCTTATGTATGCCTTGAATGCCCCCCATAAGATTTGGAAGGAAGTTTGACCTGGGGTATTAAACTGTTTATAGTCTTTGATCGCTTTTATAAGTGAGTCTTTAAATCCTGGTTCTTCCCAGAGAAAATTTGGGAACTTCCACGAATATCCCCCCTTGTAAGTCCCTGATGGGAAAATGTCAAAAGAGATAGCATCGTGGTCTGACCATGTACAAAGTCAACTAGAAAATAATCCAGTCTAGAATAGGATTTGTGTGGGTTGGAAAAAAAAGTAAAATCTTTGTCCTCAGGGTGGCATGATCGCCAGACATCATATAATTCATGTCTAGCAGATAGGGACCTAAATTTACTTGCTATAGAGCTGGTATAAGGGTCGATAGATTTGCCCCTTACAAGTTTTTTGTCTAATTTAGGGTCCCAGATAACATTAAAATCTCCTCCAATTACGATATGACCTTGTCTCACCGATTTTGCTAGTTTAAGGACTTTTGATAAAAAATGTAACTGTTGTTGGTTTGGGGCATATAAGTTAACTAAGGTAAAGAGGGTGCCATTAAGTTTGCACACACAAATAATGAATCTGCCACCGGGGTCTCTATCTAAGTATATTTGTTCAAACTGAAGGTCTTTATGTAGGAGTATTGCAACTCCTCTTGTCTTATCAGAATAAGAAGCCGTAATCAGGCTTGGGTATAGAGTCGATCTAAATGTTTGAGGTCTATCTTTTATCCAGTGAGTTTCCTGGATAAATAAAACTTGTCCCTTTAATTTTTTGCAGTATGTTGTTAACATACTGCGTTTATCAGGCGAGTTTAGGCCCTTAGCATTTAGAGTAAGGAATCGTATGGAAGTCTCCATTGTGGAAAGTGGGGAAAGGACAAGGGGGAAAAAGGAGAGAAGTAAGGAAAAAAAAAAAAAAAAACATAATTTATGCTTACCTGATAAATTCCTTTCTTCTGTAGTGTGATCAGTCCACGGGTCATCATTACTTGTGGGATATTATCTGCTCCCCTACAGGAAGTGCAAGAGGATTCACCCAGCAGAGCTGCTATATAGCTCCTCCCCTCTACGTCACCTCCAGTCATTCGACCAAGGACCAACGAGAAAGGAGAAGCCAAGGGTGTAGTGGTGACTGGAGTATAATTTAAAAAATATTTACCTGCCTTAAAAAACAGGGCGGGCCGTGGACTGATCACACTACAGAAGAAAGGAATTTATCAGGTAAGCATAAATTATGTTTTCTTCTGTTAAGTGTGATCAGTCCACGGGTCATCATTACTTGTGGGATACCAATACCAAAGCAAAAGTACACGGATGACGGGAGGGATAGGCAGGCTCTTTATACAGAAGGAACCACTGCCTGAAGAGCCTTTCTCCCAAAAATAGCCTCCGAGGAAGCAAAAGTGTCAAATCTGTAAAATTTGGAAAAAGTATGAAGCGAAGACCAAGTTGCAGCCTTGCAAATCTGTTCAACAGAGGCCTCATTCTTAAAGGCCCAAGTGGAAGCCACAGCTCTAGTGGAATGAGCTGTAATTCTTTCAGGAGGCTGCTGTCCAGCAGTCTCATAAGCTAAACGAATTATGCTACAAAGCCAAAAAGAGAGAGAGGTAGCAGAAGCTTTTTGACCTCTCCTCTGACCAGAGTAAACGACAAACAGGGAAGACGTTTGTCGAAAATCTTTAGTTGCCTGTAAATAAAATTTAAGGGCACGAACTACATCCAGATTGTGCAAAAGACGTTCCTTCCTCGAAGAAGGATTTGGGCACAAGGATGGAACAACAATCTCCTGATTGATATTCCTGTTAGTGACTACCTTAGGTAAGAACCCAGGTTTAGTACGCAGAACTACCTTATCCGAGTGAAAAATCAAATAAGGAGAATCACAATGTAAGGCTGATAACTCAGAGACTCTTCGAGCCGAGGAAATAGCCATTAAAAATAGAACTTTCCAAGATAACAACTTTATAACAATGGAATGAAGGGGTTCAAACGGAACACCCTGTAAAGACGTTAAGAACAAGGTTTAAACTCCATGGTGGAGCCACAGCTTTAAACACAGGTTTAATCCTGGCCAAAGCCTGACAAAAAGCCTGAACGTCTGGAACTTCTGACAGACGCTTGTGTAACAGAATGGACAGAGCTGAGATCTGTCCCTTTAAGGAACTAGCGGATAACCCCTTTTCTAAACCTTCTTGTAGAAAAGACAATATCCTAGGAATCCTAACCTTACTCCAAGAGTAACCTTTGGATTCGCACCAATATAGGTATTTACGCCATATTTTATGGTAAATCTTTCTGGTAACAGGCTTCCTAGCCTGTATTAAGGTATCAATAACTGACTCAGAAAAACCACGCTTTGATAAGATCAAGCGTTCAATTTCCAAGCAGTCAGCTTCAGAGAAGTTAGATTTTGATGTTTGAAAGGACCCTGAATCAGAAGGTCCTGTTTCAGAGGTAACGACCAAGGTGGACAGAATGACATGTCCACCAGATCTGTATACCAAGTCCTGCGAGGCCATGCAGGCGCTATTAGAATCACTGATGCTTTCTCCTGTTTGATTCTGGCAATCAATCGAGGAAGCATCGGGAAAGGTGGAAACACATAAGCCATCCTGAAGGTCCATGGTGCTGTCAAGGCATCTATCAGGACCGCTCCCGGATCCCTGGATCTGGACCCGTAGCGCGGAAGCTTGGCGTTCTGTCGAGACGCCATGAGATCTATCTCTGGTTTGCCCCAACGTCGAAGTATTTGGGCAAAGACCTCTGGATGAAGTTCCCACTCCCCCGGATGAAAAGTCTGACGACTTAAGAAATCCGCCTCCCAGTTCTCCACTCCCGGGATGTGGATTGCAGACAGGTGGCAAGAGTGAGACTCTGCCCAGCGAATTATCTTCGATACTTCCATCATTGCTAGGGAGCTTCTTGTCCCTCCCTGATGGTTGATATAAGCTACAGTCGTGATGTTGTCCGACCGGAACCTGATGAACCCCCGAGTTGTTAACTGGGGTCAAGCCAGAAGAGCATTGAGGACTGCTCTCAATTCCAGAATGTTTATTGGAAGAAGACTCTCCTCCTGATTCCATAGTCCCTGAGCCTTCAGAGAATTCCAGACAGCGCCCCAACCTAGTAGGCTGGCGTCTGTTGTTACAATTGACCAGTCTGGCCTGCTGAATGGCATTCCCCTGGCCAGATGTGGCCGATAAAGCCACCATAGAAGAGAATTTCTGGTCTCTTGATTCAGATTTAGAGTGGGGGACAAATCTGAGTAATCCCCATTCCACTGACTTAGCATGCACAGTTGCAGTGGTCTGAGATATAGGCGTGCAAAAGGAACTATGTCCATTGCTGCTACCATTAGTCCGATTACCTCCATGCATTGAGCTACTGATGGGTGTTGAATAGAATGAAGGACACGGCATGCACTTTGAAGTTTTGTTAACCTGTCCTCTGTTAGGTAAATCTTCATTTGTACAGAATCTATCAGAGTCCCCAGGAAGGGAACTCTTGTGAGTGGAAAGAGAGAACTTCTCTTTTCGTTCACTTTCCATCCATGCGACCTTAGAAATGCCAGTACTATCTCTGTATGAGATTTGGCAGTTTGAAGGCTTGAAGCTTGTATCAGTATGTCGTCTAAGTACGGAGCTACTGAAATTCCTCGCGGTCTTAGTACCGCCAGAAGAGTGCCCAGAACCTTTGTGAAGATTCTTGGAGCCGTAGCCAGTCCGAATGGAAGAGCTACAAACTGGTAATGCCTGTCAAAAAGGCAAACCTTAGATACCGGTAATGGCTTTTGTGAATCGGTATGTGAAGGTAAGCATCCTTTAAATCCACTGTGGTCATGTACTGACCCTCTTGGATCATGGGCAAAAATGTTCGAATAGTTTCCATCTTGAACGATGGAACTCTTAGGAATTTGTTTAGGATCTTTAAATCCAAGATTGGCCTGAAGGTTCCCTCTTTTTTGGGAACTACAAACAGATTTGAGTAAAACCCTTGTCCTAGTTCCAACCGCGGAACTGGATGGATCACTCCCATTAATAAAAGATCTTGTACGCGGCGTAGAAACGCTTCCTTCTTTGTTAGGTTTGTTGACAACCTTGACAGATGAAATCTCCCTCTTGGGGGAGAGGATTTGAAGTCCAGAAGGTATCCCTGAGATATGATCTCTAACGCCCAGGGATCCTGAACATCTCTTGCCCAAGTCTGGGCGAAGAGGGAAAGTCTACCCCCCACTAGATCCGGTCCCGGATCGGGGGCCCTCAATTCATGCTGTCTTAGGGGCAGCAGCAGGTTTTCTGGCCTGTTTGCCCCTGTTCCAGGACTGGTTAGGTTTCCAGCCTTGTCTGTAGCGAGCAACAGCTCCTTCCTGTTTTGGTGCAGAGGAAGTTGATGCTGCTCCTGCTTTGAAATTACGAAAGGAACGAAAATTGGACTGTCTAGCCTTGGCTTTGGCCTTGTCCTGAGGCAGGGCATGACCTTTACCTCCTGTAATGTCAGCAATAATCTCTTTCAAGCCGGGCCCGAATAAGGTCTGCCCTTTGAAAGGAATATTAAGCAATTTAGATTTAGACGTAACATCAGCTGACCAGGATTTCAGCCACAGAGCTCTGCGTGCCTGAATGGCGAATCCTGAATTTTTAGCCGCAAGTTTAGTTAAATGTACTACGGCATCTGAAATAAATGAATTAGCTAACTTAAGGAATTTAAGTTTGTGTGTGATGTCATCTAGTGTGGATGATTGAAGTGTCTCTTCCAGAGACTCAAACCAAAATGCTGCTGCAGCCGTGACAGGCGCAATACATGCAAGAGGTTGCAATATAAACCCTTGTTGAACAAACATTTTCTTAAGGTAACCCTCTAATTTTTTATCCATTGGATCTGAAAAAGCACAGCTATCCTCCACTGGGATAGTGGTACGCTTAGCTAAAGTAGAAACTGCTCCCTCCACCTTAGGGACCATTTGCCATAAGTCCCGTGTGGCGGCGTCTATTGGAAACATCTTTCTGAATATAGGAGGGGGTGAGAAAGGCACACCGGGTCTATCCCACTCCTTAGTAACAATGTCAGTAAGTCTCTTAGGTATAGGAAAAACGTCAGTACTCGTCGGTACCGCAAAATATTTATCCAACCTACACATTTTCTCTGGGATTGCAACAGTGTTACAATCATTCAGAGCCGCTAATACCTCCCCTAGTAACACACGGAGGTTCTCAAGCTTAAATTTAAAATTTGAAATGTCTGAGTCCAGTTTATTTGGATCAGAACCGTCACCTACAGAATGAAGCTCTCCGTCTTCACGTTCTGCAAACTGTGACGCAGTATCAGACATGGCCCTTGCATTATCAGCGCACTCTGTTCTCACCCCAGAGTGATCACGTTTACCTCTTAGTTCTGGTAGTTTAGCCAAAACTTCAGTCATAACAGTAGCCATATCTTGTAATGTGATTTGTAATGGCCGCCCAGATGTACTCGGCGCTACAATATCACGCACCTCCTGAGCGGGAGATGCAGGTACTGACACGTGAGGCGAGTTAGTCGGCATAACTCTCCCCTCGTTGTTTGGTGAAATATGTTCAATTTGTACAGATTGACTGTTTTTTAAAATAGCATCAATACATTTAGTACATAAATTTCTATTGGGCTCCAGTTTGGCATTAACACATATAGCACAGAGATATTCCTCTGAATCAGACATGTTTAACACACTAGCAAATAAACAGCAACTTGAAAATACTTTTCAAAGTAATTTACAAATAATATGAAAACGAACTGTGCCTTTAAGAAGCACAGAAAAAAATTATAACAGTTAAAATAATTAAGTTATAGCATCAATCTTTGTCAGAATATACAGTTTTAGCAAAGGATTGTTCCCCTCAGCAATTAAACAACACAACTTTAGCAAAGGTTTAATCCCATTAGCAAAGATAACAATTTCTGAAAGCAGGAAACAAATTACAGAATAAACGTTTTTATGTCAGTCAAACTATAATTCTCACAGCTCTGCTGAGAGAAAATATTTGATGCATAGTAAAAGCGCCCCTCCCCCACACACACAGCAGTGAGGGAGAACAGAAACTGACAGAAAAAACAGATTTAAGCAACTGCCAAGTGGAAAAATAGTGCCCAAACATTTATTCACTCAGTACCTCAGTAAATGAAAATGATTTTACATTCCAGCAAAAACATTAAACATAATCTCTAGTTATTAAACAACTTTATGTCTTTCTTACAGTGTAATTCTAGTGAAATACCATTCCCCAGAATACTGAAGTGTAAAGTATACATACATGACATTATATCGGTATGGCAGGATTTTCTCATCAATTCCATTGTCAGAAAATAAAAACTGCTACATACCTCTATGCAGATTCATCTGCCCGCTGTCCCCTGATCTGAAGTTTTACCTCACTCCTCAGATGGCCGAGAAACAGCAATATGATCTTAACTACTCCGGCTAAAATCATAGCAAAACTCTGGTAGATTCTTCCTCAAACTCTGCCAGAGAGGTAATAACACACTCCGGTGTTATTTTAAAATAACAAACTTTTGATTGAAGATATAAAACTAAGTATAATCACCATAGTCCTCTCACACGACCTATCTAGTTGCTGGGTGCAAGAGAATGACTGGAGGTGACGTAGAGGGGAGGAGCTATATAGCAGCTCTGCTGGGTGAATCCTCTTGCACTTCCTGTAGGGGAGCAGATAATATCCCACAAGTAATGATGACCCGTGGACTGATCACACTTAACAGAAGAAAAGAAGCTAAAATAGGAAAAACATATAGGAAAAAAGTAAAAAATTTAAGGAATATAATATATATATTTTGGGAATTCAGGTATACCAGAAAGTAGCAATATTCTTAAGAAACATAGGGATTCTAATTGATCCACAAGTTTACATCCGTAAACTTAAATATTTTTGAGGGGGAGGAAGTTGATGAGGCCAGATGGTATAAAAGATATAGGCCTCAAATTGAGTTGGCAAATATTGTGCAGACAGTTGGTTGAAAACAGATTTATGTGTATTCTTAACCAATATATTAAGTGTATCTAAAAGGAGGAGAGCCAATGCCCTCCCTTAAATGATAAATAGGTGAAATCCATTGGGAGAGATAGGAAGGGGAAAGGGGTTCGGGGAAGGAGGTTATTTTAAGTCTAACAAAATATCTTGGGAAACCAAGGGAAATATCCTAAATGTAGTCATATGCTTACTTATATAACCTATATGTCTGTACTAAATCTATGTGAAAAATTAGTATCTAATGAATAGCATTTTGTATTAAAAAACATAAGTGCTAGGACAGTGGTGTATTTAGTGGCAATTTATTAGCCTAAAATAGAACTTGACCTTTAAAGAGAGTATGGTTTTACGGTTGTCACTGGACTTGATGTCCCAAAAAGAGGAGAGAGAAAAAAAAAAGGAATAAACAAAAATACATTTGGACTATAAGATCTAAGAAGATAATACTCAAGTGTTTTGGACTCAGTGCTAGAGCTAATGTCTTCTAACAATTGAACCTCAGGTTATATGTACCTTTCTACTCCGGTAAGGAGACCCAAACATAGAATATAAATCTATTTATCTATAGTCTAACAAATGAAACATTTAAAACACTGCATAGTCAGGTTGACCCAAGGTTGACTTCTAAGTGCTATAAAAACATTCACTGTGAACCATTAGCCATAACTAAGTAGAGTGAATGGTGTAATACTAGGCATTGTGATATAAGTGAAAATATAAAGGCAAATCTATAGATTCCCTGTAAGAGGTGAATATCTATCTTAATAATAAGTTACAAAAACTTAAAACATTGCATAATCAAACAAACCTAAAACCCACATATAAGTGCTATAAAAACATTCAATTTACACCTTAACCAAAAAAATGGAGCAAATAGCTCAAAGCTGAGCTTTGTGATATAACTAATAATATCCTAATATATATAAAAAAGGTGACTTTAAACCTTATTAGAAGATAGAAAAAAAAAACCAAAAAAAAACAAAAAACAAAAAAAACAAACAAGGATACATTTAGACTGTGAAATCTAGGAGCATAATACTCAAGTGTTTTGGACCCAGTGCTAGAGCTAATATCTTCTAATAACTAAACCTCAGGTTATCTGTATCTTCTACTCCAATGAGGAGATCTAAACATAGAATATAAATTTATTTGTCTGTAATCTAACAAATAAAACCTTCAAAACACTATACAGTTGAATTGACCAAAGGTTGACTTCTAAGTGCTATAAAAACATTCACTGTGAACCATTAACCATAACTAAATAGTGCAAGTGGCACAATACTGGGCTTATAAGTGAAAATGTAGAAGCAAATCTATAAATTCCCTGTGAAAGATAAATATCTATATTGTGTTCCAAAAACTTAAAAACATTGCATAATCAAACAAACCTAAGACCAACATATAGGTGCTAATAAGAAAAAAGAAAAAGAAAAAGAAAGAAAAAACATTCAATTTACACCTTGACCAAAAATACATGAAACAAAATAGCTCAAAGCTGAGCTTTGTGGTATAAATAAACATGTATAGACAAATCTATACATTCCCAGTAAAGGGTGGATATCTATCTTAGTGTTTAAGTTACAGAAACTTTCCTTTGGCCTTCTTAAACTTATCTAGTGTAACAAATGTTAAAAGGAGATGTGTACATCTAAGATAATACATAATCTCAATAGCATCTAGCTGTTGGATCAGCCTCGGAGCCAGGCACAGCAATTTCTCTTATAAAACATAGCAAGCCAAAAAGGGCTATATATAAGGACTTATATTGCTGTATTTGTATCCAAGGGCAAGGCCAAAACCCTGATTATTCAAAAATTTCTAAATAGATAAAGTTGCCTGTGTCAAAAGGGCATATAAATTATACTTTAAGAAAATTTAAGCAATTTGGCAAGTTGAAAACTGGCAATCAACAAACATCTCAAAGGCTCACATAATGTATTCCCAGTTGGTTATTCTTAGTGCCAGAATTTTAGATCCTCTTTCGAGGGAATTATGGTATCCTTAATTAGGACCCAGTTGGCATATGCTATGGAGACTGGTAAAAAGAAAAAAAAAAAAAAAAAAAAAAAGGAGCCTATCCTGAGTGCTTCCATTGTGAGTCAACAATATTATAAAAAAAAGACCTATAGTGAGCTTAATACTAAGAAAAATTTGAATACAATACATTGTGGAAAAAAAAAAAAGGGGGTGGTCAAAAAAACAACAACTGACATGTCTCAGGATTCTCACACACAGTGGGTCTCCAATGGGTTGCTTTCAGAGCCAGGACTTTTACCTCCTTTCTCGAGGAAGTTGTATCTACCTTAGTAAGGACCCAATTGGAGTTACTGTAGAAACTAGCGAGGGAAGAAAGTCCTAGATTCATCCTCTGTGAGTGGTGAGAAAAAAAAAAAAAAAAAAGAAAAAACATATAATTTACTTATTGCCTAAACAGATTTGAGAACAATACATTGAGATACGGAAAATAAAAAGTGGCAAGACAAAAAAAAAATTTGCATTTTTCCCTCAGGTCTCTCATAACATAAATAGGCAGTATGTTTTACGACTGCCTTCCAGGGAAACAGTTATTAACAGATTATCCTGGAGAAGAATCCCTAAGAACTGAATTCCTTTTGCTAGACAGGGGGCGTTGAGGAAGGGGGTTCCATTGATCAGCTAGAGGCCTTAGCTGTGAGGGCCTTAAAGGTGTATGAGCGACATTATTTTCTGCTTGATCCCATTGTTTCAGAAGGTCTTCACCTGTCGCTGGGGAGTCCACTGTAACCAAAGATCCCTCTCGATGTATGATGAGTTTAGTTGGATAGCCCCATCTATATTTTAGGCCTCTTGAACGGAGGGATTGGGTAAGCTGATGGAAGGTGCTCCTTTTCTGCAGGGTGAACTGTGATAGATCTGGAAATACTTGTATCTGTCTCAGATGCTCAGGAAGTTGAGGTTTGGAAAAGGCTGCCCTCATGAGTTGCTCTTTATAAGTATAGAAGTGAAACCTTGCAATTACATCTCTAGGCTTATCTTTGGGAGCATTTCTGCCTCTAGGAATCCTATGGACTCTATCAATTAGCATATCTTTTGGATCTGAGGGGGGTGCTAGTGAGACGCAGAATTTCTTAACAAATGTCTCTAGATCCGGCTGCAGGGTCTCCTCAGTAATGCCTCTAAATCTAACATTGTTGCGGCGAGACCTATCCTCTAGGTCCGCCACCTTCTGTTCCATTTCTGAGACATAGTCTGCAAGATTTTGAGAGTGGGCGATTATGTTCTGTTGTTCAATCGCCAAGTCCTCTTGCTTACGCTCCAGTACTTCAGTCCTCTCTCTCATTTCTGCAAGATCCTTTTTGAGGTCTGCAACTGCAGTTTTGATGGTAGATGTCAAGTTATCCTGCAGGTCATTTAACCTCTTAGATAAAGTATCCACTATGTCTGATCTGATTATAGGTTCCATTTCTTCCTCCTGTTGTTGAAGTATGGATGAATTAGTACTGTCAGAGCTCTCTTGGCATGAGTGAGGCGATACAGAGTCCCTTGTAGCAGTTAAATCTTTAGGTTTGAAATGATCAGCAACAGAGTTTTTAGCTCTAGATGATGTCTTGTTTTTATTTCTTTGAGACTGAGACATTGCTGGTAGATTTAACTAATCTTTGTGTTTACCCAGGGAAAACAATAAAGGGAGGTAAGGGTAATTTGAGGTATAAGCTGGGTTCCTGGATTTCAGCTTGTAGTTTAGTATAAGCAACTAGCACAGGGAGGGCTTGTGGCCACTAACCCCCCTATCCCTGCATTTTATTGGTAGACAGCATAGAAAATCTTAATGAAGATAGTTGTATTAAAAACTGCAGAGTTTAGAGAGATGAGTATATAAATATTGTAGTCAGCTCTTCAGGGCCTTTATGCTAGGGCTGTAAGAGGTTTAGCTAGGCCTAGGTGCAGAGAGGGAAAAAAAAATAAAAAGAAAACAGTATGGAGATAAGCAATAAAATTATTTCTCTTTTCACACAGCCACAATGCTCAAGCCCACACTGTATCAGAGCAATATACCACACTCCATGTCACCCAATCTGTGTAGGTGGCTTCCAAATGTCCCACAGTGTGTCAATATACAATAAGAGTGCTAAGACTGTATCTCTCCTTGCAAGGACCGGAGTGGGCTAGTAGCAATAATATTTCCAATCTGTGGCCTAGGTTTCCTCCAATCCCTCTCACTTTAAGTTCATGTTTTAGGGGCTATAGGTCTCCAGCTCAGAGTCTAAGCGAGGTTTTAAGAGTATAATAGCACCTCCTTATCGGTAGACTTACTGTTGGGTTTTGCTTTGAGGGTTAGAGTCAGCCAGCCTCGAGTTCCGGTATAGGCCGCAGCCGCGGTGTTTCCCAGCTTTACCTCCGGTACTCCTTCTCGGACCGCTACGATCTCCCGAAACTTTGTCCAGTTTGGCTGAAAAAGAGTCTCCTAATATTCCCCTCAAGTGTCCCAAGATGTTTACAGGGAAATCTGCTTGGATTTGAATAGAAAACAGTCTTTTTAGCTTAGAAGCAGCAGAGCTCAGTCTCACACGTCTGCACCTCTCTCCCCCATCTATAATCTGGGTTTAGGATTTATTTTTTATTTTACAGGCAAGTTTGTATTTATTTTAACTAGGTACAATAGTTACTAAATAGTTATGAACTATTTAATAACTATCTAGCTAAAATAAGTACAAATTTACCTGTAAAATAAACCCTAACCTAAGTTACAATTACACCTAACACTACACTATAAATAAATTAATTACCTAAATTAAATTAAACTAATTACAATAAAATAAACTAAAGTACAAAAAAAACAAACACTAAATTACAAAAAATAATAAAATAATTACAAGAATTTTAAACCAATTACACCTACTCTAATTCCCTATTAAAATAAAAAAGCCCCCAAAATAAAAAAAATCTCTACCCTATACTAAATTACAAATAGCCCTTAAAAGGGCCTTTTGCGGGGCATTGCCCCAAAGTAATCAGCTCTTTTACCTGTAAAAAAATTACAATACCCCCCCAACATTAAAACCCACACACCCAACCCTACTCTAAAACCCACCCAATCCCCCCTTAATAAAACCTAACACTACCCCCTTGACGATAACCCTACCTTGAGACGTCTTCAACCAACTGGGCAGAAGTGGACCTCCAGACGGCCAAAAGACTTCATCCAATCCGGGCAGAAAAGGACCTCCAGAGGGGCACAAGTCTTCATCCAGGCGACATCTTCTATATTCATCCATCCAGAGTGGAGCGGGTCCATCTTCAAGCCAGCCGACGCGGTGCATCCTCTTCCAACAACATCCAACTGAAGAATGAAGGTTCCTTTAAATGACGTCATCCAAGATGGCATCCCTTGAATTTTTTTTTTTTAATTTTAACTAGGAAGTTATTAAATCGTTAATAACTATTTAATAACTATTGTACCTAGTTAAAATAAATACAAAGTTGCCTGTAAAATAAAAATAAACCCCAAGCTAGTTACAATGTAACTATTAGTTATATTGTAGATATCTTAGGGTTTATTTTATAGGTTAAGTATTTAGTTTTAAATAGGAATAATTTATTTAATTGTAGTTATCTTATTTAGATTTCTTTAAATTATATTTAAGTTAGGGGGTGTTAGGGTTAGACTTAGGTTTAGGGGTTAATAACTTTATTATAGTGGCGCTGCGACGTTGGCGGCGGCAGATTAGGGTTTAATACATTTAATATAGTTGCGGCGACATTCGGGGGCAGATTAGGGGTTTATAAATATAATGTAGGTTTCGGCGATGTTGGGGGCAGCAGATTAGGGGTTCATAAGTATAATGTAGGTGGCGGTGTCCGGAGTGGCAGATTAGGGGTTAATAATATTATGTAGGTGTCGGCGACATTCGGGGGCAGATTAGGGGTTAATAAATATAATGTAGGTGTCGGCGATGTTGGGGGCAGCAGATTAGGGGTTCATAAGTATAATGTAGGTGGCGGCGGTGTCCGGAGCGGCAGATTAGGGGTTAATAATATTATAAAACAGAAAAGCTGAGGGGCGCTTACGTTCCTGGAGTCAGTCTATAATTGAGAAGAAAGCCGGTTGCTCTGTTGAGCCAGAAGCAGATCCACTGGGGTAGCGTGTTGCAATTTGCAGTGGTAGTCTCCTTCCTGTGTCACTGTAGTGGTGGGCGCTGCCTGAGATAGAAAGGTGTGTATACTCCAAACACCTCCTGCAGGGAAACAAACTGTGAATATAGAGCAGAGACAGGCGCAGCCCAATTCAAGTGTAGTATGATTTTATTCAGTGTAAGAGCACACATACAAATGGCTACTTACAAGATAAACAGATACAAACTGCATATAAAGGTTTCTTTACATCCAGACTGTATTTTTGAATGAGATACAGCCGTAAAACAATCTCTACGCGTTTCGTCTAAGGATGCCCAGACTTTCTCAAGAGGGGAAAAAATTGAAAGTAATACAAGCAAGGCTCCTACCGGCTTTATAAAAGGAACCAATGATTGCATGATTGAATTGTCAGCCAATCATTGTTTAGATGGATTAAATTGGTAGATTGGCTGTTAAGTTACATGGTTGCTTTACATTACTACATGTCTAAAAGGCATATATAATTTATTCAGTGCAGTTACTTCATATGCAAACTAAAAAATAAAAAATAAGCATAAATTATGCTGGGTATGCAAGCTATACAAAACTGTGATAAAAACATTTAACATTAAAAGCAAGAAGAAAATTTGAGAACCAATACATTAAGAAAAATGTTATTTAAAATATGCTGTTATGTGTTTAAATATATATCATGATAAACTGCATAAAAGCTTGTAGGTCTAATTCTAAATTTAAACCTTATCGTTGCATGGTGTTCAATTGGTAAATGCACCATGATTCTCTGCGTCTGAGTGTTAAAAGCCTATTCGGGAATTTGTTAGGGGGTATCCAGTCTATGACTTGGATTTTTAGAGATGAAGGATTAGAATTGTGATGTAATTTAAAATGTTCTGGCACACTATGTGTCATGAGGCCATTTTTTATATTATTGACATGTTCTCCCAACCTAATACATATACTTCTTTTGGTTCTTCCTATATAGATCAAATTGCAGCTGCATTTCAACAAGTAAACTACATAGGTGGTGCTGCAATTGCTCTTGTATTTTTGTTTAAATGTTATATCTCCCCCTGAATTGGTGAAGATGGCCTCCCTGTTTACATGTTGGCACATGCCACATCTGGATACCCCGCACTTGTAGGTGCCGGGTTTCTGTTGTAACCAATGTGTTTTATCTTTAATAGTACACGGTTTATTGGGGTCGCGCAATCTGGTGGGTGCTAAAATATTTTTAAAATCCATATTTTTTCTGAAAGTTACTAAGGGTTGATCTGGTAGATTTCCACCCAGTATAGGATCTGCCTTTAACACACCCCAGTGTTTCTTTAAAATATTTTGTATTTCTCTTGAGCCCTGACTGTAAGTTGTAATAAATCTGACGTTATTTTGTGTCTTGTATTGTCTCTTTCGTTTTGACTTTTCAATGGGAAGTAAAAGAGATTTTCTATCCATTAGGGAAACTTTAGTTTTTGCCTGTTCTAATATCTTAACTGGATAGCCTTTTTCAATAAATCTAGAGTCTAATAATGCACTCTCTTGGTTGTAGTCGCTTGTTTTAGTGCAGTTTCTCTTTACCCTTTGGTATTGCCCCAGGGGGATATTGGTCTTCCACCTGGGTAAATGACCACTACTTGCATTGAGGAACCCATTCTTGTCAGTTGGCTTTCTAAAGTTTTTCACTGCTACCTTGTTTTGTTCATCAATATATAAAATTAGATCAAGGAACTCCATCTGTTTAGTGTCTATTTTGGATGTGAATTTTAATGGACAACATAGAGGGAGTTTCAATGCTAATTTACATTTAACAAATGGAAATAGAAGAAATCAACACACACACATTTTCAATAGGCCTCTTTCAGTGCCTCACACAGGTGAAAATATAGAACATAGAAATGATAATCATCAATCCAACAGCAATCATCATTACAATAATAAGAATGGTAATTATAGGAGAAATTCAAATACAGGAAACCATAATGCACGCCATACCGCTAACACAGGTTCCTATACTGCCAAACAGGAATCTTGGAGAAGTAGAAATAACTCAAGTTGCTTCACTCCACCATATTTAAAAGAACCTAGATTCAATATTCCAACTACTAATAGATTTGACACTCTGGGGCATTTAGGAAATGGAGATTCAAGCACAGCTTCAAAGCCTAATTGGCAAATACAGGGGGCGAAACCTAAGCCTACACATTTAACACATAATAAACCAAATCAGGACAATAGAAGTCATCAGCTGCATTTTTTAGATCTCGCTACCTCCCCAACAGGGAGATTTCAAAATCAAACACACGAAAACATAATAGAAAACTCAAGGCTTTTGCCAGGCAAAAGAAGAAGAGTAAGCGGGGATGTAGAGGGGTAGAAAGATCCAATTTCTCAAACACAAAAAGAATGAGATAGAAAAAAGCAAAGCTAATATATTTAATCTATCCACTGTAACGCTGGGTAATAAAGAGATTAATCTTTTAGCGAAAGGCCTTAATTTTGCCCCTAAAAAGGCTCCAAACAAATTTCAGACTTACATAGATGTGCAAAAATACATTAGAAATTTGACCTTGAAAAGGTATTTCTTGAAGAATACACCTAGAATTACACCAACACCGTCTATTACTTTGGACCATTCAGATCGGTCTGCATTGACAACACTTAACGAACTAGATACGGGAGTGATTAATACTAACATATCGTCTCAAAATCAACTAGATTTGTTATATCTTAGTACCCATGATCTCGAGGATAGTATCAAACATAGTGATTTTAAACGCAAATCTAGCTTTTACCCCTACACATCCCAAGGCCAATTTGTAAACACTTTCAATAAACTCATATGTGATGATCTCACTAAACTTTGGGAAAAGAAAAGTGATAATTGGATACACAAATATAATGACAATTTAACAATAAGTGAAAGAAAAACACTAAAGGATTTACAAAACAATCATAATATCATTATTAGGGCAGCGGACAAGGGTGGTGGGGTGGTGATACAAAACAGAGATGATTATCTCACAGAGGCCTTTAACATATTAAATGACCAAAGTACATACAAGAAACTTAACTTTGATCCTACCCTTAAGTTCAAAAAGGAACTCAATCTCATTCTGAAAGAAGCAAAAAATAATAACATCCTTAATAATGATGAATTTCATTTTCTAACAGAAAACCACCCCACCATACCAACTTTTTATCACCTTGCTAAGGTACATAAGACTCTAATATCTCCACCTGGTAGGCCCATAATTTCTGGGATTGGATCACTAACCAACAATTTGTCTGTATATATTGATTATTATTTACAGCCCGTAGTACAATCTACCAAGGCTTACCTTAGGGATACCATCCATCCAATTAACACCTTTGAAGGGTTAGACTGGTCGAATGATTTTTTGTGGGTATCCTGCGACGTATTGTCGCTATACACTTTTATACCGCACGACCAAGGAGTCAAGGCAATTAAAGAAATATTAATCAAAGATTTCTTACCTCATCAACACCTTGAGTTTATTTTAACAGGTATTAATTTTATACTTTCACATAATTATTTCACAATCAAGAAGCAGTTTTACAGACAGATACAGGGCACTGAGATGGGGACTACGTTTGCCCCATCGTATGCAAATCTTTACATGCATCATTTTGAGGACAATCACATCTGGTCCAATAATCCATATCATAATCATTTAATCTGTTATTTTCGGTATATAGATGATGTGATCATCATCTGGAGAGGAAGTGAAGCGCTATGCAAAGAGTTTATAGAATACATAAACACAAATAACTACAATTTAAAATTCACATCCAAAATAGACACTAAACAGATGGAGTTCCTTGATCTAATTTTATATATTGATGAACAAAACAAGGTAGCAGTGAAAAACTTTAGAAAGCCAACTGACAAGAATGGGTTCCTCAATGCAAGTAGTGGTCATTTACCCAGGTGGAAGACCAATATCCCCCTGGGGCAATACCAAAGGGTAAAGAGAAACTGCACTAAAACAAGCGACTACAACCAAGAGAGTGCATTATTAGACTCTAGATTTATTGAAAAAGGCTATCCAGTTAAGATATTAGAACAGGCAAAAACTAAAGTTTCCCTAATGGATAGAAAATCTCTTTTACTTCCCATTGAAAAGTCAAAACGAAAGAGACAATACAAGACACAAAATAACGTCAGATTTATTACAACTTACAGTCAGGGCTCAAGAGAACTACAAAATATTTTAAAGAAACACTGGGGTGTGTTAAAGGCAGATCCTATACTGGGTGGAAATCTACCAGACCAACCCTTAGTAACTTTCAGAAAAAATATGGATTTTAAAAATATTTTAGCACCCACCAGATTGCGCGACCCCAATAAACCGTGTACTATTAAAGATAAAACACATTGGTTACAACAGAAACCCGGCACCTACAAGTGCGGGGTATCCAGATGTGGCATGTGCCAACATGTAAACAGGGAGGCCATCTTCACCAATTCAGGGGGAGATATAACATTTAAACAAAAATACAAGAGCAATTGCAGCACCACCTATGTAGTTTACTTGTTGAAATGCAGCTGCAATTTGATCTATATAGGAAGAACCAAAAGAAGTATACGTATTAGGTTGGGAGAACATGTCAATAATATAAAAAATGGCCTCATGACACATAGTGTGCCAGAACATTTTAAATTACATCACAATTCTAATCCTTCATCTCTAAAAATCCAAGTCATAGACTGGATACCCCCTAACAAATTCCCGAATAGGCTTTTAACACTCAGACGCAGAGAATCATGGTGGATTTACCAATTGAACACCATGCAACCATCAGGTTTAAATTTAGAATTAGACCTACAAGCTTTTATGTAGTTTATCATGATATATATTTAAACACATAACAGCATATTTTAAATAACATTTTTCTTAATGTATTGGTTCTCAAATTTTCTTCTTGCTTTTAATGTTAAATGTTTTTATCACAGTTTTGTATAGCTTGCATACCCAGCATAATTTATGCTTATTTTTTATTTTTTAGTTTGCATATGAAGTAACTGCACTGAATAAATTATATATGCCTTTTAGACATGTAGTAATGTAAAGCAACCATGTAACTTAACAGCCAATCTACCAATTTAATCCATCTAAACAATGATTGGCTGACAATTCAATCATGCAATCATTGGTTCCTTTTATAAAGCCGGTAGGAGCCTTGCTTGTATTACTTTCAATTTTTTCCCCTCTTGAGAAAGTCTGGGCGTCCTCAGACGAAACGTGTAGAGATTGTTTTACGGCTGTATGTCATTCAAAAATACAGTCTGGATGTAAAGAAACTTTATATGCAGTTTTTATCTGTTTATCTTGTAAGTAGCCATTTGTATGTGTGCTCTTACACTGAATAAAATCATACTACACTTGAATTGGGCTGCGCCTGTCTCTGCTCTCTATTCACAGTTTGTTAATAATATTATGCAGGTGTCGGGGGTGGCAGAATAGGGGTTAATAAGTGTAAGATTAGAGGTGTTTAGACTCGGGGTTCATGTTAGGGTGTTAGGTGTAGACAAACATTTTCTTTCCCCATAGGAATCAATGGAGCTGCGTTAGGAGCTGAACGCTGCTTTTTTGCAGGTGTTAGTTTTTTTTCCAGCCGATTCTGCCCCATTGTTTCCTGTGGGGAAATCGTGCACAAGCACGTTTAGCCAGCTCACCACTACCGTAAGCAGCGCTGGTATTGAGGTGAGATGTGGAGCTAAATTTAGCTCGTCGCTCACTTTTTAGAGGCTAACGCTGGGTTGAAAAAACCTGCAATACCAGCATTGTTTGTAGGTAAGCGGTGAGCATAAACTAAGCGTTAGCACCGCACCCCTGTTAACGCAAAACTCGTAATCTCGGTGATAGTATTTATTTTAGCTAGGTAGTTATTAAATAGTTAATAACTATGTAATAACTATTCTACCTAGTTAAAATAAATACAAACTTGCCGGTAAAATAAAAATAAACCCTAAGCTAGATACAATGTAACTATTTAATAACTATTGTACCTAGTTAAAATAAAAACAAAGTTGCCTGTAAAATAAAAATAAACCCCAAGCTAGTTACAATGTAACTATTAGTTATATTGTAGCTATCTTAGGGTTTATTTTATAGGTAAGTATTTAGTTTTAAATAGGAATTATTTAGTTAATGATAGGATTTTTTATTTAGATTTATTTTAATTATATTTGTTACAGGGTGTTAGGGTTAGGGTTAGACTTAGATTTAGGGGTTAATAACTTTAGTATAGTGGCGGCGACGTTGGGGGCGGCAGACTAGGGGTTAATAAATGTAGGTAGGTGTCAGCGATGTTAGGGATGGCAGATTAGGGGTTAATACTATTTAACTAATGTTTGTGAGGCGGGAGTGTAGCGGTTTAGGGGTTAATATATTTATTATAGTTGCGGCGATGTCTGGTTCGGCAGATTAGGGGTTAAAAAATGTATTTTAGTGTTTGCGATGCGGGAGGGCCTCGGTTTAGGGGTTAATAGGTAGTTTATGGGTGTATTTTTTAGCACTTTAGTTAAGAGTTTTATGCTACGGCGTTGTAGTGTAAAACTCATAACTACTGACTTTAAAATGCGGTACCAGTCTTGACAGGAGAGGGTGTACTGCTCACTTTTTGGCAGACTCGTAATACCGGCGCTATGCAAGTCCCATTGAAAAAAAAGGATACGCAATTTACGTAAGTGGATTTGCGGTATTTCCAAGTCTGGCCAAAAAAGTGAGCGGTACACCTGCGTACCTGACTCGTAATACCAGCGGGCGTTAAAAAGCAGCGTTAGGACCTCTTAACGCTGCTTTTTAAACCTAACGCACAACTCGTTATCTAGCCGATAGTGATTAATACATTGGTTTTAGCAAATTAGTAATAGGAGGAATTAGCACTTGGTGACATTCTCCTAAAGTGAAACAAATCAAGTACACTTACCATGTTGCATGTCATTAGCTATTATTAACAAATACCAATAAAACACTAACAACCATGCTGGTCTGCACAATGTACTGTTTTATGGTCTGGAACTGGATATTGTTGGTAAATATAAAAATCTTATTAATAAAGATCACAACAATTCCCTGTTCAAATATCAGTAATGTGCTTTGCATAAATAGAAGCTCAATATCTCACACAGACTTGTTTATCAGAGCCCCAGGCCCTGATATTGAGAACCTCTCTGCTCAGGTGAGATATTCTAAAATGATCCATCAGCCGTGCAAGATCACTAGTGAAATATTCAAAAGACAGATTTTGCTTTGCTTCTACAAGGGGTGTTCCTTGCATTTCTGTAGGTGCAGGAGAGACAAGCCCAGTGCAAAATAGTACTGCATGACATGACAGCTCTGCTGCATTTACACTTTGTGCTTTCTATTCTATATCACTTTTCACTTCAGATTAAATTCAATTACATGTAAACTTTGCACTTTCTATTTTGTATTTTAATGTGTATACAGCTTTGTATTTATGATTATGATTTTTCAAATTCTGATTATGTCTTTACCGTTTCTGTGTAACTTTAACAAATTAGGCTCATACTATGGCATCTGTTTATCAACCCGTCAACTTACTTGCATTCGACGGCACCAATACGCTCGCCTAAGATCGCCTAACATTGCTGCCGTGGACCTGAATACGTTCTCCAAAATGATCAAAAAAGATGTAAAAAAGCCACGCACCAAGTACGGTACGATGAGCAGCGAACTGTTGTTAACTAACAGTCATCGATCTCGCTGCTCTTCGGCTTTTTCACAGCTTTATTGGTTTACTGTCACTAAACACCCACACTATACTATACTGTTTTAGCCCCTATACCGCCGCTCCCGGACCCTGCTGCAACTCTAATAAATAACTTATTAACCCCTAATCTGCCCCCCCTACACCGCCTACACCTACATTATATTAATTAACCCCTAATCTGCCCCTACACCTCCGCTACCTACATTATATTTATTAACCCCTAATCTGCCCCCCCACATCGCCGCCACCTACATTATATTTATTAACCCCTAATCTGCCCCCCCTACACTGCCGCCACCTACATTATATTTATTAACCCCTAATCTGCCCCCTACACTGCCGCCACCTACATTATATTTCTTAAACCCTAATCTGCCCCCCCTACACCGCCGCCACCTACATTATATTTATTAACCCCTAATCTGCCCCCCCCCTACACCGCCGCCACCTACCTACATTTATCTTGGATGACGTCACTTAAAGGAACTGTCATTGTTGAAGAAGACGTTGGATGAAGAGGATGCTCCGCGTCGGATGTCTTGAAGATGGAGCCGCTCCGCGCTGGATGGATGAAGATAGAAGATGCCGTCTGGATGAAGATTTCTGCCCGTCTGGAGGGCCACTTCTGCCGGCTTCGTTGAGGACTTGTTGGGTGAAGACTTCTCATGGTAGGGTGATCTTCAAGGGGTTAGTGTTAGGTTTTTTTAAGGGGGAATTGGGTGGGTTTTAGAGTAGGGTTGTGTGGGTGGTGGGTTTTAATGTTGGGGGGGTTTGTAATTTTTTTTACAGGTAAAAGAGCTGATTACTTTGGGGCAATGCTCCGCAAAAGGCCCTTTTAAGGGCTATTTGTAATTTAGTGTAGGGTAGGGCTTTTTTATTTTTTGGGGGGGGGGCTTTTTTATTTTGTTAGGGGGATTAGATTAGCTGTAATTAGTTTAAAAATCTTGTAATTTGTTTATTATTTTCTGTAATTTAGTGTTTGTTTTGTTTGTACTTTAGATAATTTTATTTAATTGTATTTAATTGTATTTAATTTAGGGAATTAATTTAATTATAGTGTAGTGTTAGGTGTAATTGTAACTTAGGTTAGGTTTTATTTTACAGGTATATTTGTATTTATTTTAACTAGGAAGTTATTAAATAGTAAATAACTATTTCATAACTATTCTACCTAGTTAAAATAAATACAAAGTTGCCTGTAAAATAAAAATAAACCCTAAAGCTAGCTACAGTGTAACTATTAGTTATATTGTAGCTATCTTAAGGTTTATTCTACAGGTAAGTATTTAGTTTTAAATAGGAATAATTTATTTAATGCTAGGAATATTTATTTAGATTTATTTAAATTATATTTAAGTTAGGGGGTGTTAGGGTTAGACTTTTAGGGGTTAATAAATTTATTATAGTGGCGGCAGATTAGGGGTTAATAAGTATAATGTAGGTGGCGGCGGTGTAGGAGGCGGCAGATTAGCGGTTAATAAGTATAATGTAGGTGGCGGCGGTGTAGGGGGCGGCAGATTAGGGGATAATAAGTATAATGTAGGTGGCAGCGGTGTAGGGGCGGCAGATTAGGGGTTAATAAGTATAATGTAGGTGGCGGCGGTGTAGGGGGCGGCAGATTAGGGTTTAATAAGTATAATGTAGGTTCTACCTAGTTAAAATAAATACAAAGTTGCCTGTAAAATAAAAATAAACCCTAAGCTAGCTACAGTGTAACTATTAGTTATATTGTAGCTATCTTAGGGTTTATTTTACAGGTAAGTATTTAGTTTTAAATAGGAATAATTTATTTAATGCTAGGAATATTTATTTAGATTTATTTAAATTATATTTAAGTTAGGGGGTGTTAGGGTTGTGGTTAGACTTAGGTTTAGGGGTTAATAAATTTAATATAGTGGTGGCGGTGTAGGGGGCGGCAGATTAGGGGTTAATAAGTATAATGTAGGTGGCGGCGGTGTAGGGGGTGGCAGATTAGGGGTTAATAAGTATGATGTATGTGGCGGCGGTGTAGGGGCGGCAGATTAGGGGTTAATAAGTATAATGTAGGTGGCGGTGGAGGGGCGGCAGATTAGGGGTTAATAAGTATAATGTAGGTGGCGGCGGTGTAGAGGGGCAGATTAGGGGTTAATAAGTATAATGTAGGTGGCGGCGGTGTAGGGGGGGCAGATTAGGGGTTAATAAGTATAATATAGGTGGCGGCGGTGTAGGGAGGCAGATTAGGGGTTAATAAGTATAATGTAGGTGGCGGCGGTGTAGGGGGGCAGATTAGGGGTGTTTAGACTCGGGGTACATGTTAGGGTGTTAGGTGTAAACGTTACCATAGGAATCAATGGGATATCGGGAAGCAGCAAACATAAGCTTTCGCTGCTTTCAGACTGTCATTGATTCCTATGGCATCCGCCACCTCCAGGCAAGCGTACCTGGTAGAAATTTGATAACTAGCAAAAGTAGTCTGATTGTGCCGAATTTGCATTCGGAACATCTGTAATGACGTAAGCATCAATCTGTGTCGGACTGAGTCCGGCGGATCGTATGTTACGTCCCAAATTTCTACTTTTGATAATCTGTAGGGTTTGATAACTAAGGGGAATCAGGCTCGCCACAAATACGCTGCGGAATTCCAGCGTATTTGCGGTTGACGGCTTGATAAATAGATGCCTTTGTATGTATGTATATATATATATATATATATATATATATGTGTGTGTGTGTTTCATAAAAATGTTTGCACTTTGAATGACTTTTATTTAAATTTTAAACTGAAAAATGTCAACTTCAGTTTGCCAGAAAGTGTCATTATTTTCAATGGGTCAGATAATCAAACATTCTCTAGTTTGGAGAGAGAATATAGTGCTTACTTCACAGGGGCAGGACTCACTGAATTTTCTATGAAAAGTTGAGAAACCTGGAAATCCCAGAGAGATGAGAGACGCCTTCCATAGAAAACAATGTAGCTCTCTGGGATACAAAATTTCACATGGGAGAGACGGTAACTGATGAACCCCGGGGGCTAATATAAAGGCTCTGTTTGCATCAATTCCAAATTAAACTGAAATGTTTTCACTACAATTTAACTTGCATTTGTCTATATTTTAGTATATATTACTTTTTTGTTAGTTAAAATAAGTGTATTCTGAATTTTGAGCAAACTTCACCTGCATACGGCTGGCAAGACAAATCAGTGAGATCAGCTTGTTTAAAATGCTTAGAAGATTTTACAAGACTTGTGAGAGAGCTTCAGACATCCCCTGGGAACTCCACTGTTCAGCTCAGGGAACTGCCCTGTTCTTCCCACTTTCTGAAACTATCAGTTACAATAGAGAAAATGCAAAGTGCAATGTAATTGTCACGCTCCGCTCCTGTACTTCTGTCTCCTGAACTGGTTCCGGCTCTTCTGTCTTCTACGCTGTGTTGCCTAGCAACGTTATGTGCACTCTGAGTCGTCCCACTCTGCTGACGTCAGGCTGGGTTCTTATTCCGGCTGCTCAATCTCCTGGTGCCCGTTTGTTTCAGTACTTCTGTGGCTTTCTGTGAGTACTCTACTTTGTTGAATTATTCTACTATCTGGAACCTTGGTAACAAACTTTTGTCTGTCTGACTATGTTTAAAGCCTAATCTTTATCGGCCTGTTTGCAAGTCATTGAACTTTACCTGTTTGACTTTGTTTGTGCTAAACTAACCTGCCTGATTACAAGTTGCCAAACTCTGCTTGCCTGATTACGCAATTGTTTAACCTAACCTGCCTGATTACAAGTTGCCAAACTCTGCTTGCCTGACTACGCTTTTGCTAAACCCAAATCTGCCTGATTACAAGTTACCAAACTCTGCTTGCCTGACTACGCTATTGCTAAACCCAAATCTGTCTGATTACAAGTTACCAAACTCTGCTTTCCTGACTATGCAATTGTTTAACCCTAAGCTACCTGATTACAAGTTGCCAATCATTGCCTGTCTGACTCCGCATATTCCTGATCCTACTCCTCCTGCTATCAAGTTATCCAGTACTGCTACTTTGAAACCAGTGTGTCATCTACCATCTACTATTGTGTGGGTACTTTGTGTTCAGAGGCTGTCACACACTATGCACCAGAGTCAGCAAAAGAGACTTATCGTAAGTGCTACCACCTCATTGGCCATGTTCCTTTGCTGATACCGGAAGCTGTGACATCACTGGAGACAATCCCCTTTACGGCCCAGCTGCCCTGTTGGATCATTTGAGTCAGCCGAGCAGCTCTGAAGCCTCGGTTCGTGTTATATTGCACTGGATGTGCATCTCCGTTTATGAGTACTTAATTGCTATCACACGTTATTGCTCCACTTGATTTTCTTGAGTTATTGTACCAAGGGCGCCTCTTTTATTTTTGTCTTATAGGACTCAATATATCTTTTGTTATCATCTATCTTGATGACATACTCATTTACTCCAAGACCTTACAAGAACATCTTCACCATGTAAAATTGGTACTCTAAAGACTACGTGAGAACTTACTTTTTGCCAAACTTGAAAATTGCTCTTTCCATCAGAGTTCAATTCCCTTCTTGGGTTATATCATTTCCCAATCCGGATTTGAACTGGATCCCGATAAACTTTCTGCTATAAAGAATTGGCCCAGACCTTCACATCTCTTACCAAGAAGGGTCAAAACTGCAGAGATTGGTCTAACACTGCGTTACAGGCTTTTGAAACTCTCAAATCAGCATTTTCTTCAGCACTTATTCTCTGTCACCCAATTCCTGATCTCAAATTCATCCTGGAAGTGGATGCCTCTTCTATAGCTGCAGGAGCTATTCTCTTCCAACGTAATCTGATCACCAGCAAGATTCATCCTGTGGGGCTCTTTTCTAAGAAATTCAAGCCAGCAGAACAAAACTATGACGTGGGCAACAAAGAGTTAAAAGCCATAAAGCTAGCTTTAGACGAAAGGAGACATTGTCTTGAGGGTACTAGTCAGCCATTTCTCATCCTAACTGACCACAAGAGTCTTCTGTATCTCCATACTGCTAAACGCCTCAACTCTTGTCAGGCCCGGTGGGCTTTGTTCTTTTCCAGATTTAATTTTGTACTCTATGTTCCTGGTACCAAAAATTCCAAGGCTGATGTTTTGTCCAGGCAATTTCAACCTACTGATTCAGCTCTTTTGGATTCTGAACCCATACTTCGTCCAGGCAGTGTTCTTGCTCAATTATCCTCATTTCCTATACAGGCACTACGTTCTGCTCAAAATAATTTACTGTCTTCTTACAAACTACCTCCAGGAATCCTGTATGTACCCCTTGGATTCAGTTATGCTCATTGGCTGAGGGATGACAATATAGTCATATTGTAATAGCTTTGCTTAATGAAATGAAGCAAGTAAATAATCCTACAGGAGCTTGGATGTTAAAGTAGCTCTACTGAGGGTTTATCATAGGAGGATCCTTAATCCATGTAAGATGGGATAATCATACTAACAAATACAATCAGTTGGTAATATAGTTTGAAGGTTCAGGATTCAAATAAGCACAGACAATGTAGGAGGTTAAGTTCTGTTAATGTACTTGCAGCCACAGAAGTTAAGTAGATTTCCAAGCAGACAGGGGTAAATGAACAATCTTAGTTGTACTGCAGATAGACAAGGGTTAATGCACACTCTCAGTAGTTTTCCAGGCAGGCAAAGTAAATGCACACACTCAACACAGCGTAACAGAACACACTCCAGGGGTAGGATCAATGTTTACCAATAGAGACCTTAGAGCCTAAGTGGAAGAGTTCAAGTAGGCGGCAATAAACATTGATAATGACAGTCAGTGTAAATTAGCAATGCAACACATCTCCCTACAGTTCAATGAAAGTTACAATGTCATAGTACCGTACTTTAGTTGTTACGGAGGGTACCTAGTTACCAGGAACTTGGAAGCTGAAGCTAAAGCGCTGTGTGTGTCCGTGAAGAGGAGCGTGCAGGCTGTCACGGCCGTGCCTGGATTTGAACCTGGGACTCCTGGTTCTCAGCCTGTTTTTCTTTTCCTGTGCCACCAGAGGCATCTGTTTATGTTTGCAGCTTTTTGGAGACCTGTTACCTGCAGTGGATTACTCTCTGGCACCACCTGCTTGCCAGCTGCAGGTAGTTTTCTAATCAGCTCTGCTATAAAGGGCTGCTTCACTAATCATTTGGTGCCTTGACATTGTGATTGATTTCCTTTGTTTTTGCCTCTGTTCTGTTTCCTGAATTCCTGTTTTGTTGTTGGATCCCTGGCATCTGAACTCGGCTTGCTGATTGACTATTCTTCTGGATTCCCCTTTTTGCTTTATTAAAGATTGGACTGCTTTCCTGGCTACTGACCCTTGGCTTGTATTCTGACAATTCTTTTGTATCCTGTATACTTCCTTGGCTGTTGGTACTAATCTCCACTGCTGTAAGAACTGTATGTTAATCTGCTTGCTGAGTCTAAACAACTATACTGTGACATCTGTTTATCCTGAAGCCAAGTACCTCTGCTGTGAGTACCTGTATATTTCCTTGGCTGTTGGTACTAAACTCCACTGCTGTAAGAACTGTATGTTAATCTGCTTGCTGAGTCTAAGCAACTATACTGTGACATCTGTTTATCCTGAAGCCAAGTACCTCTGCTGTGAGTACCTGAATACTTCCTTGGCTGTTGGTACTAAACTCCACTGCTGTAAGAACTGTATGTTTATCTGCTTGCTGAGTCTAAGCAACTCTACTGTGACATTTGTCTTCCTGAAACTAAGTTGCCTTACCAAGACACTGGCGTATGCTGGGCCTGTTCCTGAAATCAAGTTGGCTTACCGAGATACTGGCATATGATACCAAGTACCCTGGCTCTAATACCCGTGTATGCCCACTTTGATCCTAATATCAAGTACTCGTAAGGGTCGTCTGTGTCTGTTGAAGGACTTCTGCTTGAACTGTTCTTTTACAAAGACTTTCATTTGTTTATTATCAGTTTGGAATATAACCTCGGTGTGCTTTACCTCTTGTTTTCCTTGCATTACCTTAGTAAAGTTACTTTAAGAAAAGCCCTTCTTTGTTCTGTGTTTCCATTCTGGTATACTGAGTCCTACTCACCTCTTCACTTCCTCTCAGCTTAACTCAGCCATCACCTTGCACATGCTCCAAACCCCTGAACCTACTAAGCCGAGCATGACACAGGCTGTGAGAGATGACATCAGCTGTGACTGCTGTGGAGAGCGAGGCGTGTGCGGTGCTACTCCGGAGACTCTAGGAGAGAGGTAAAGATCACAGGAAGTCAAGCAAGAGCATAGGAAAAGGATCCAGAGAGCTGCTATCTTAGCAGCAAAGAGGCAGTTGTAGTCTCCCAGGAATTAGGCTATAAAGCTAGAAACAAACCGGCTAGTAGCGGAAGTAGTGAACAGCATACTCCCACTAACACAGGCAAATTACATAGTGTAGAATAAACAGAGGAGGAGCCTTAAATAGGCCTAGATTTAGAGTTTGGCGGTAGCCGTGAAAACCAGCGTTAGAGGCTCCTAACGCTGGTTTTAGGCTACCGCCGGTATTTGGAGTCATTCAAAAAAGGGTCTAACGCTCACTTTTCAGCCGCGACTTTTCCATACCGCAGATCCCCTTACGTCAATTGCGTATCCTATCTTTTCAATGGGATCTTTCTAACTCCGGTATTTAGAGTCGTGGCTGAAGTGAGCGTTAGAAATCTAACGACAAGACTCCAGCCGCAGAAAAAAGTCAGTAGTTAAGAGCTTTCTGGGCTAACGCCGGTTTATAAAGCTCTTAACTACTGTGCTCTAAAGTACACTAACACCCATAAACTACCTATGTACCCCTAAACCGAGGTCCCCCCACATCGCCGACACTCAATTACATTTTTTTAACCCCTAATCTGCCGACCGCCACCTACGTTATACTTATGTACCCCTAATCTGCTGCTCCTAACACCGCCGACCCCTATATTATATTTATTAAACCCTAACCTGCCCCCCACAACGTCGCAGCCAGCTACCTACAATAATTAACCCCTAATCTGCCGACCGCAAAGAGCCGCCACCTACATTATAGCTATGTACCCCTAATCTGCTGCCCCTAACACCGCCGACCCCTATATTATATTTATTAACCCCTAATCTGCCCCCCACAACGTCGCCTCCACCTGCCTACACTTATTAACCCCTAATCTGCTGAGCGGACCGCACCACTATTATAATAAAGTTATTAACCCCTAATCCGCCTCACTAACCCTATAATAAATAGTATTAACCCCTAATCTGCCCTCCCTAACATCGCGACACCTAACTTCAATTATTAACCCCTAATCTGCCGACTGGAGCTCACCGCTATTCTAATAAATGTATTAACCCCTAAAGCTAAGTCTAACCCTAACACTAACACCCCCCTAAATTAAATATAATTTTAATCTAACGAAATTAATTAACTCTTATTAAATAAATTATTCCTATTTAAAGCTAAATACTTACCTGTAAAATAAATCCTAATATAGCTACAATATAAATTATAATTATATTATAGCTATTTTAGGATTTATATTTATTTTACAGGTAACTTTGTATTTATTTTAACCAGGTACAATAGCTATTAAATAGTTAAGAACTATTTAATAGCTAAAATAGTTAAAATAATTACAAATTTACCTGTAAAATAAATCCTAACCTAAGTTACAATTAAACCTAACACTACACTATCAATAAATTAATTAAATAAAATACCTATAATTATCTACTATTAAACCTAACACTACACTATCAATAAATTAATTAAATAAAATACCTATAATTACCTACAATTACACCTAACACTACACTATCAATAAATAAATTAAATACAATTCCTACAAATAAATACAATGAAATAAACTAACTAAAGTACAAAAAATAAAAAAGAACTAAGTTACAAAAAATAAAAAAATATTTACAAACATTAGAAATATATTACAACAATTTTAAACTAATTACACCTACTCTAAGCCTCCTAATAAAATAACAAATCCCCCCAAAATAAAAAAATGCCCTACCCTATTCTAAATTACTAAAGTTCAAAGCTCTTTTACCTTACCAGCCCTGAACAGGGCCCTTTGCGGGGCATGCCCCAAAAAGTTCAGCTCTTTTTCCTGTAAAAAAAAACATACAATACCCCGCCCCCCAACATTACAACCCACCACCCACATACCCCTAATCTAACCCAAACCCCCCTTAAATAAACCTAACACTAAGCCCCTGAAGATCTCCCTACCTTGAGTCATCTTCACCCAGCCGAGCCAAATTCTTCATCCAAGCGGGGCAGAAGAGGTCTTCCATCCGATTGAAGTCTTCATCCAAGAGGCATCTTCTATCGTCATCCATCCGGAGCGGAGCGGCAGCATCCTGAAGACCTCCGACGCGGAACATCCATCCTGGCCGACGACTGAACGACGAATGACGGTTCCTTTAAATGACGTCATCCAAGATGGCGTCCCTTGAATTCCGATTGGCTGATAGGATTCTATCAGCCAATCGGAATTAAGGTAGGAATATTCTGATTGGCTGATGGAATCAGCCAATCAGAATCAAGTTCAATCCGATTGGCTGATCCAATCAGCCAATCAGATTGAGCTTGCATTCTATTGGCTGATCAGAACAGCCAATAGAATGCGAGCTCAATCTGATTGGCTGATTGGATCAGCCAATCGGATTGAACTTGATTCTGATTGGCTGATTCCTACCTTTATTGATAGTGTAGTGTTAGGTTTAATTGTAACTTAGGTTAGGATTTATTTTACAGGTAAATTTGTAATTATTTTAACTATTTTAGCTATTAAATAGTTCTTAACTATTTAATAGCGATTGTACCTGGTTAAAATAAATACAAAGTTACCTGTAAAATAAATATAAATCCTAAAATAGCTATAATATAATTATAATTTATATTGTAGCTATATTAGGATTTATTTTACAGGTAAGTATTTAGCTTTAAATAGGAATAATTTATTTAATAAGAGTTAATTAATTTCGTTAGATTAAAATTATATTTAATTTAGGGGGGTGTTAGTGTTAGGGTTAGACTTAGCTTTAGGGGTTAATACATTTATTAGAATAGCGGTGAGCTCCAGTCGGCAGATTAGGGGTTAATAATTGAAGTTAGGTGTCGGCGATGTTAGGGAGGGCAGATTAGGGGTTAATACTATTTATTATAGGGTTAGTGAGGCGGATTAGGGGTTAATAACTTTATTATAATAGCGGTGCGGTCCGCTCGGCAGATTAGGGGTTAATAAGTGTAGGCAGGTGGAGGCGACGTTGTGGGGGGCAGATTAGGGGTTAATAAATATAATATAGGGTCGGCGGTGTTAGGGGCAGCAGATTAGGGGTACATAGGGATAATGTAAGTAGCGGCGGTTTACGGAGCGGCAGATTAGGGGTTAATAATAATATGCAGGGGTCAGCGATAGCGGGGGCGGTAGAATAGGGGTTAATAAGTGTAAGGTTAGGGGTGTTTAGACTCGGGGTACATGTTAGAGTGTTAGGTGCAGACGTAGGAAGTGTTTTCCCATAGGAAACAATGGGGCTGCGTTAGGAGCTGAACGCGGCTTTTTTGCAGGTGTTAGGTTTTTTTTCAGCTCAAACAGCCCCATTGTTTCCTATGGGGGAATCGTGCACAAGCACGTTTTTGAGGCTGGCCGCGTCCGTAAGCAACTCTGGTATCGAGAGTTGAAGTTGCGTTAAATATGCTCTACGCTCCTTTTTTGGAGCCTAACGCAGCCCTTCTGTGGACTCTCAATACCAGAGTTATTTTAAAGGTGCGGCCAGAAAAAAGCCAGCGTTAGCTACACGGGTCGTTACCGACAAAACTCTAAATCTAGCCGATAGTGTTCAGGTATAGTCTTAAAGGGGAATACTGCAGGTGTTTTGTCAGAATGAGCTAGTGCCTTAAAGGTGTATGCAGCAGGAGCGTGACAATGTGTGGTGGTCCTCCATGACTAAGGACGTTAGGGATTACATTGCTACTTGTAACTCTTGTGCTTCCAATAAACAGGCTTCTCTCGACTACCTTTCGGATTGTTACAACCTCTTCCTATACCACATTACCCTTGGACCCACATCTTCATGGACTTTATTACTGATCTTCCCATTTCTGCTGGAAACAAAACCATATGGGTAGTAGTAGAAAGGTTCTTCAAGTCAGCCCATTTTATTCCTCTGGCTGGACTACCCACCGTTTGGAAACTCTCTGAGCTTTTCATCCTTCACCTGATTACATGGATTTCCATTAGACATAGTTTCTGATCGAGGAGTTCAATTCATCTCTAGATTTTGGAGGTTTCTTTGCAAACAGTTTGGGATCAGCATTTCATTTTCTACTGCACATCATCCCCAGTCCAATGGTCAGACTGAATGTGTGAACCAATCTCTGGAGTCCTTCCTCAGGCACTATGTAAACCATCAACACTCCAACTGGTCACAGCTTCTTCCTTTGGCAGAACTAACACAACTCACGCCTCAATTCTTCCTTACAAAGATCTCCTTTCAAGGCTGCTTATGGATTCAAACCTAGAACCTTTCCTTTGTCTACTGGTACTTCTGGAGTTCCCAGTGCTGATCATGCCATATAGAACCTCTGCAGAAATTGGCAACGTATCAGTCAAATTCTTCTTCTTTCTTCTAGAAAATATAAGAAGTTTGCTGATCACAAATGTTGTAAAGCTCTTTTTTTATGCACTGGAAATAAGGTGTGGTTATCCACCAGATTTATTAATCTAAAGCAACCCTGTAAAAAATTAGGTCCCAGATTCATTGGACTATTCGGAATTGTTTCCAAAGTTTGTTCTTCTGCTTACCGAGTGGCATTACCCAAAACCCTTAGGATCCATCCGGTATTTCACGTCTCTCTTCTCAAACCTGTAGTAAAAAACTGATTCTCCACAAGACTCAAACCTCCTCCACCTCTTATTGTGGATGGTACTTCTGAATTTGAGGTCTGTCAGATCCTGGACTCCAAGTTACGGGGTAGCAGCTTGTATTACCTGGTGCATTGGAAGGGTTACCCCATTACTGAACGTTCCTGGGAACCTGCCTCTCATGTTCATGCTCCTGCTCTTATCAAAGCTTTTCACATGAAGCATCCTACCAAACCTGGTTGGGTCCCCCGGAGGGGTCCTTAAGGTGGGGGGGCATTGTCAAGCTCTGCTTCTGTACTTCTGTCTCCTGAGCTGGTTCCATCTCTTCTGTCTCCTGCGCTGCGTTGCCTAGCAACATTATGCGCACTCTGAGTCATCCCACTCTGCTGACGTCCGTCAGGGTTCTTATTCCGGCGGCTCAATCTCCTGGTGCCCGTTTGTTTCAGTACTTCTGTGGCTTTCTGTGAGTACTCTACTTTGTTGAATTATTCTACTATCTAGAACCTTGGTAACAAACTTTTGCCTGTCTCACTACGTTTAAAGCCTAATCCTTATCAGCCTGTTTGCAAGTCATTGAACTTTACCTGTTTGTGCTAAATTAGCCTGCCTGATTACAAGTTACCAAATTCTGCTTTACTGACTACGCAATTGTTTAACCCTAACCTACCTGATTACAAATTGCCAATCATTGCCTGTCTGATTCCGCATATTCCTGATCCTACTCCTCCTTCTATCAAGTTATCCAGTACTCCTACTTTGAAACCAGTGTGTCATCTTTCATCTACTATTGTGTGAGTACTTTGTTTTCAGAGGCTGTCGTGGGGTCAGGTCCTGGTTTATACTCAGTGTGCTAGCATGTTATTTAAGTTCTTTCTAGCATTCGGGTCTGATTCCGGACTTCACCTATCCTGACAGTAATTTTATACAAAGTATGATCCTAAGTTATTAAAGTAACACAGACACTTTCAAAGCATAACCAGAATGTGTAAAATCACTGCTAGATCAAAATTTAAATGTATTAAATTACAAATGAGAAAGCGCAAAACTTAAATACAATAATACTGAAAGGACACAATCTGAAACTTATAGTTATATAAATTGCAATGCACAAAGTGTAAGTGTAACAAAACTCTCATAACCCTATCTGTATCATGTGACAGCCATCAACCAATCACAGACTCATGAGTATACAATGTGAACTCTTGCATATGATCAGTAAGAGCAGGGGTCAGAAAGTGTACATGTAAAAAACTGTGTGTGATTAGATGAAGGAAGTAATTTGGAAAGTGTCTTAATATTGCTTGCTCTATCTGAATCATGAAGGATTAATTGAGTGTCCCTTTAATACCTCTGCAGGGTCGTTGCCTTTGCCTCAAGAGTCAGCAGGTACCCAGCTTGCCTGTAATTTACACATGCTGTCCAACACAGTTAGCATGAGACTTCATTAATTCAGCAGAATGCAATCACTCTTTCCTCCTCAGTCTAGAAGAAAACATGTGTTGCCTCTCTCCCTATTCATTTTTATTCCACGTAGTTGCACTCTCTAGTTAACTAGCCAAAGGATTCAACTTTAAAGGGACATTAAACACTTTGAGATGGTGATATAAAATAATTCTATATATAATTGTGAGCTTTTCAGTTCCTGTTAGAAATGAAAGTGCAGAACACTGTTATGTTCCACACAGCCATTGGCTGCACACTCTAGTGACCTATTTATAACTGTCCCTAATTGGCCACAGCAATGGCAGCTCCCATTGTTTTATAGACATTAAAACTTAACACTTATATTTTCCCTATTTAAACAACTAATGAAACTTTAAAAAAATACATCTACATGTTCTTTTCTTTGAATGCATCATTCTATCTACCATTTATTTAGTGTTTATTGTACCTTTAATAATATTTTTTTTTAATGTGCTCCACTTATTTTAGCAAAGTCTGATACATTTGTATCAATAGCATTATATTATTTATTATTAATTCAAATTAATCAACAACATAGACAAAGTGTTATTCTGTATTCTGTAGTACATATATTTTTGGGTTAGTGTAGTGTTTTTTTTTATCTTGGCTGGTATTTGCTCTTGCTCATGATGTTTACTAAAGGGATAGGAAAGTCAGTATTAAACTTGCATGATTCAGATACAGCATGTCATTTTAAGACACAGTTAAATTCACTTCTAATGTGCTTTGTTCTCTTGGTATCCCTTGTTGAAAAATAATACCCACATATCCTATACTAGTGGGAGCCTGCTGATTGGTGCCTGTACACATTTGTCTTTGTGATTGGTGTCAATACAATTATATTATTTAAGTGCAATTATTGCTGTTACTGCTATGAATTCAAATTAATTAACAAAATAGACAAAGTATTATTCTGTACACCATGTACATATATTTTTGGGTATGTGTAGTGTTCTATTTTTTTTTTTATCTTGGCTGGTATTTGCTATAATAGAAGACAGATAGTGTATGACTGTGTCACCCAGTGGGATACGCATCTCCAACAAGGAATCACAGACATATGTATGTCTATAAGAATATATAACATCCATCACTCAAAATGAAAAAGACAGAATGAGAAAAAAACAAAGAAAGTGAGAAGAAATAGAAACCTGGAGATGAAAAAGGTAAAATATGTTTTTTTTTTTCTAATTAAAAACAAATAGATGAGATTATTGTTTCCATTACTTTCCTCTTTCCTTTTTTTTTAAAACAAGTTTAAGAGACATACGGCTAGATTACGAGTTGTGCGTTAGGGTTAAAAAACGCTGCTTTTTTCCTAACGCTGGTATTACGAGTCTTGAAATGACAGGTTCACCGCTCACTTTTTTGGTCAGACGAGAAAATACCGCAAATCCATTTACGTCAATTGCGTATCCTATATTTTCAATGGGACTTGCCTAACGCCGGTATTACGAGTCTGCAAAAAAGTGAGCGGTACAGCCTCTCCTGTCAAGACTGATACCGCATTTAAATGTCAGTAGTTAAGAGTTTTATGGGCTGACGCCGTAACATAAAACTCTTAACTAAAGTGCTAAAAAGTACACTAACGCCCATAAACTACCTATTAACCCCTAAACCAAGGCCCCCCCACAAAGCACACACTAAAAATATTTTTAACCCCTAATCTGCTGAACCGGATATCGCCACCACTATAAATATTTATTAACCCCTAAACCACCGCCCTCCCGCATCGCAAACACTAGTTAAATTTTATTAACCCCTAATCTGCCGTCCCTAACATCGCCGACACCTACCTACATTTATTAACCCCTAATCTGGCGCCCCCAACGTCGCCTCAACTATATTAAATGTATTAACCCCTAAATCTAAGTCTAACCCTAACACCCCCCCTAACTTAAATATAATTTAAAGGGACAGTCAACACCAGAATGTTTGTTGTTTAAAAAGAAAGATAATCCCTTTATTACCCATTCCCCAGTTTTGCATAACCAGCACAGTTATAATAATACGCATTTTATCTCTGTAATTATCTTGAATCTAAGCTTCTGCTGACTGCCCCCTTATTTCAGTTCTTTTGACAGACATGCAGTTTAGCCAATCAGTGCTCAGTCCTAGGTCACTTTATGTGCCTGAGTTCAATGTTATCTATATGAAACATGTGAACTAATGCCCTCTAGTGGTCAAAATGTATTCAGATTAGAGGAAGTCTTCAAGGTCTAAGAAATTATCATATGAACCTCCTAGTTTTAGCTTTCAACTAAAAATACCAAGAGAACAAAGCAAAATTGGTGATAAAAGTAAATTGGGAAGTTGTTTAAAATTGCATGCCCTATTTAAAACATGAAAGTTTTTTTTGGACTTGACTGTCCCTTTAAATAAATCTAAATAAAATAACTACAATTAATTAAATTATTCCTATTTAAAACTAAATACTTACCTATAAAATAAACCCTAAGATAGCTACAATATAACTAATAGTTACATTGTAGCTAACTTGGGGTTTATTTTTATTTTACAGGCAACTTTGTATTTATTTTAACTAGGTAGAATAGTTATTAAATAGTTATTAACTATTTAATAGCTACCTAGTTAAAATAAAGACAAATTTACCTGTAAAATAAATCCTAACCTAAGTTACAATTACACCTAACACTACACTATAATTAAATTAATTACATAAACTAACTACAATTAAATACAATTGAAAAAAATTATCTAAAGTACGGAGAAAACCCCCCCACTAAATTACAGAAAATAATAAATTAATTACAAGTTTTTTAATTTAATTACACCTAATCTAATCCCCCTAATAAAATAAAAAAGCCCCCCAAAATAATAAAAATCCCTACCCTATACTAAATTACAAATAGCCCTTAAAAGGGCCTTTTATTATTTTCTGTAATTTAGTGGGGGGGGGGGGGGTTCGTACTTTAGATCATTTTTTTCAATTGTATTTAATTTTAGTTAGTTTATGTAATTAATTTAATTATAGTGTAGTGTTAGGTGTAATTGTAACTTAGGTTAGGATTTATTTTACAGGTAAATTTGTCTTTATTTTAACTAGGTAGCTATTAAATAGTTAATAACTTTTTAATAACTATTCTACCTAGTTAAAATAAATACAAACTTGCCTGTAAAATAAAAATAATCCCTAAGATAGATACAATGTAACTATTAGTTATATTGTAGCTAGCTTAGGGTTTATTTTATAGGTAAGTATTTAGTTTTAAATAGGAATAATTTAGTTAATGATAGTTATTATATTTAGATTTAATTAAATTATATTTAAGTTAGGGGGGTGTTAGGGTTAGGGTTAGATTTAGGGGTTAATACATTTAATATAGTGGTGGCGACTTTGGGGGTGGCAGATTTGGGGTTAATAAGTGTAGGTAGGTTGCGGCGACATTGGGGGCGGCAGATTAGGGGTTAATAAATATAATGTAGGGTTCGGCGATGTTGGGGGCAGCAGATTAGGGGTTCATAAGTATAATGTAAGTGGCGGCTGTGTCCGGAGCGGCAGATTAGGGGTTAATAATATAATTTAGGTGTCGGCGATGTTGGGGGCGGCAGATTAGGGGTAAATAAGTGTAAGATTAGGGGTGTTTAGACTCAGGGTTCATGTTAGGGTGTTAGGTGTAGACATAAAAAGTATTTCCCCATAGGAATCAATGGGGCTGCGTTAGGAGCTTTACGCTGCTTTTTTGCAGGTGTTAGGGGTTTTTTTTCAGCCGGCTCTCCCCCATTGATTCCTATGGGGAAATCGTGCACGAGCACGTTTTACCAGATTACCGCTAACGTAAGCAGCGCTGGTATTGAGGTGAGATGTGGAGCTAAATTCTGCTCTATGCTCACTTTTTTGTGGCTAGCGCCATGTTTCTAAAGACCCGTAATACCAGCGTTACTGTAGGTGAGCGGTAAGGAAAAACTGCTTGTTAGCACCGCATAGCCTTACCGACAAAACTCGTAATCTAGGCGATAGATATTGACGGCAGATAAGAGCCATGGGCCCAGCAAGTCTGCCGGATATTAACTAACAGTATAAACTTATCTAGTTCATAGGATAGCCTTATGCTTGTCCAAGGCATTTTTAAAGTCCCCCACAGTGTTTGTCATAATCAAATATGATTATTATTATTATTTATATAGCTATGCCAGATTCAAATACTAGATATTTGCTTAGATAATTAGGCACAAAAAAGCTAAACCTAGGAGGTTCCTATGCTAATTTCGTAGACCTTGAAGGCCGCTTCTAATCTAAATGCATTTTGACAGGTTTTTTTTTACCGCTAAAGGGCATTAGTTCATGTGTTTCATATAGATAACATTGAGCCCCCAGAATAAAAACACCCCCTAGCCTGCAATAGACTACCAATAGCCCTTAAAAGGGCCTTTTGTAGGTCATTGCCCTAAGTTAAACAGTTCTTTTACCTGTAAAAAATACAAAGTCCCCCAACAGTAAAACCCACCACCCAACCAACCCCCCAAATAAAAAAACTAACTCTAAAAAAACCTAAGCTACCTATTGCCCCTAAAGGGGCATTTGTATGGGCATTGCCCTTAAAAGGGCATACAGCTCTTTTTCATTGCCCTTAAAAGGGCATTCAACTCTTTTAACTTTCTGAATAACTATTTGCCTGAATAGTAGTTAGGCAAAAGACTTTTGTCTAGGCAAATGGTTTTTAAAGCTTAAAGGGACAGAATACACCAATTTTCATATAACTGCATGTAATAGGCACTACTATAAAGAATAATATGCACAGCTGCTGATATAAAAATCTAGTATATAACCATTTAAAAACTTACTTAGAAACTCCCAGTTTAGCTTTGTTGAAAAGGTTAGCTGCAACACCCACTGAAAGTTGTTGTATAGAAAAACAAACAGACCCCCCCCCCTTCCTCTGCATATGAAAAGACTCTTTACACGAACAGGAGCAAGCTTGAGTAGGTATACATCAGTATAGTTTTAAAGTTTGGGGTAATGTTATTTAAATATAAGCAAAACTATACTTTAAAAAAAAAAAAAAAGCAGTATAGGCTATATAAATGAATCATCTACAAATCATTTATGCACAGAAAAATGTAGTGTATAATGTCCCTTTAAACAAAGTTACAAAAACTATTTGCCTAGGCAAAAGCTATTTGCCTGAAATTACTATTTGCCTACCACATATACATATGTATTTGAGTTTTTATATGTGTATATACACTCACTTGCCACTTTATTAGGTACCAGGGATAGGCAAGGTGTCCGTACACGGACACTGGTGTCCGTGACTAGCCCTTGCAGTGTCCGCCACAACCTTAGTATTTCTGATTAAATAATAGGAATAAAATAAATATGTAGCGTGAATAAAGTTAGTGGCTTGTCAAGAGACTGCTAGCGATATTGGGTGATAAGTTATGGAATAAATAAAGCCTGAGTGAAATACTCGATGTGTATCTGCATCTGTATAATAACACCCAGCACTATACAAAGACACAGTAGTGACACTGGCACATGCGTATAGCCAGACAAGGGCTGGTTATAGGGTCAGTGGTATCTGTATCAGTATAATAAAACCTAGCGCTATATAATGACATAGTAGTGACACTGGCTCATGGTATAGCCAGACAAGGGCTGGTTATAGGGTCAGTGGTATCTGCAATAGTATAATAACACCCAGCGCTATATAATGACACAGTAGTGACACTGGCTCATGGGTATAGCCAGAGGAGGATCCAAGGCAGAAAAAATCTGGAGCGCAAGAAGAAAAGGGAACTGCAATAGTGTGAGATCCAACAACAATTTTTATTGACACGCAAATAAAAACTACTCACAAAATTTCCAATTGATTAGGCATATAATCATAAATAAGGAGTACTCTGGCGTTTCTCTCACGGCTGTGTCTTTGCACGAGTCGGCGTGTGACGTCACTACCCGATCTCTATTACGGCGATATTTTGATCACACCTTTCTCCTCTATCAGCTGTCAAATAGTTCACATCAAAGTTCAAGCATTCGGCGCCTCAACGCGTTTCCCCGCCTCCTCTGGCGGCTTTCTCAAGAGGAGATAGCCAGAGGAGGGCTGGTTATAGAATCGGTGGTATCTGCATCAGTATAATAACACCAAGCACTATAAAATAATGTTTTTAATTTCAAATGTACCTTGGTGGAAAATGTCCGCCACAGCCTTTGTCTGTGCCTAAACCTGTTAGGTACACCTGTTCAATTGCTTGGTAATACAAATTGGTAATCAGCCAATCATAACTCAATGCATTTAATCCTCTAGACGTGGTGTAGATGACTTGCTGAAGTTCAAAATGGGGAAGGAAGGGGATTTAAGTGACTTTGAACATGGCATGGTTGTTGGTGCCAGACAGGCTGGTCTGAGTATTTCAAAAACTGCTGATCTACTGGGATTTTCACACACAACCATCTCTAGGGTTTACAGATAATGGTCAGAATAAGAGAAAATATCCAGTGATCGGCAGTTTGAGATGATAGAAAGGCAACTGTAACTCAAATAACCAATCGTTACAACCAAGGTATGCAAAATGCCATCTCTGAATACACAACAATTCAAACCTTAAAGCAGATGGGCTACAGCAGCAGAAGACCACACCGGTGCCACTCCTAAAAAAAGGAAACTGAGGTTACAATTCGCACAGGCTCACCAAAATTGGACTATAGAAAATTGGAAAAACGTTGCCTGGTCTGATGAGTCTCGATTTCAACTGCGACATTCAGATGGTAGGGTCAGAATTTTGGCGTAAACAACATAAAAGCATGGATCCATGCTGCCTTGTATCAATGGTTCAGGCTGGTGGGGGTGGTGTAATGCTGTGGGAGATATTTTCTTGGCAAAATTTGGGCCCCTTAGTACCAATTAAGCATTGTTTAAACATGACAATGAGTTCACTGTACTCCACTGTACTCCAATAGCTTCCACAGTCACCAGATGTCAATCCAATAGAGCACCTTTGGGATGTGGTGGAACGGGAGATTCGCATTATGGATGTGCAGCTGACAAATCTGCAGCAACTGCGCAATGACCAAAATGTCTGAAGAATGTACTAGGAAGGTGTACATAATAAAGTGGCCAGTGAGTGTATGTCTGTAGTCGGTAAATACATATATACACATATAAATACATATGTACATGGATATAAAAATATATAAATAAAATGTTTTATATATATATATATATATACATATACATCTTTAGAGAAGTATATCTATGTATTTATATGTTAAATACCTCATATGTTTTAGCCCTTATAACTTTTTTGTGGAATATATTTTTTTTTTTAATAGTTTTTATTAAAGTTTTCATGTTCATCATACAAACATATAATTATATGTAACTTGCATTATAAACATTTTCCATACAGTTTTCCTTTTTCAGAGACTTTTATTCAAAGAGTAGTCCATGATATAGTCCATATGTCTCCTTCAGTTATATATAGCGGAAAATAACATCTATAAGTCATTTCAAATTATTTATAACAAAACGCAACTGAGATTCCACTGGGGTGAACACAACTTTACTTTTCTTTTAGATAAATGCCTTAATAGGGAAAAGGGGGAGAGGGAAAAGGCGAGGGAAAGAAAGAGAGAGGTGGGAGGGAAAAAACTAAGAAAGAGGAAAAGAGATCACACGGGAGTGTATGACAGTATTATTTGCCGTATGCAGAGGTGTAAGTGTTGTAGTACCTTGTATCCATTCTAGTCTGGAAGGGGGCACAGTGGATTTCCACTTCCTTGCTATCAGATTCCTAGCACTATTTAGTCCTATTAACAAGAGGTTCCATCTAATTTTACATAATCCCTGTGGTCTATAATTTCATAATGCTGTCATTGGGTTTAATACAAAGGACTTGTCTATGATAGTTTGAAAATCTGACTCCATTTGTGACCAAAATGGCCATATCTTCTTGTCAGGGTGCCAGGAATCAGACTGAGACGAGAAGTGCAAAAATAATCACACCTTTATTAATAGCAAAAAATAATAAAAAGTCCACAAGTCAAATAACAAGCCAGGAGTCAAAACCAGAGCTGGTAGTCAGACAAGTCGAGTCAGGAGCCAAAGTGAATAGTCAGACGAGCCAGAATCAGGAACAAGGAAAACAGCAGAGTCAGGAACAAGCCAGGGATCAGGAACCAGGAAGGACGTCAGGCAGCCAGGTAATATACAGGAACTCTCACAAACAGGTCTGAGACAACGCAAAGGCAAAGCATACTGAACAGAGGCACTTTAAATAATAAGTGATGACATCACAATTCTGAGATTGCATCCTGTCTCACACGGATGATGCAAACGAGTCTGGCCATAAAAGGAAGTGCAGGAAATGAGCAGTATCCCTCACAATGCACCATAGTCAGCAAGAGAGGTGAGTAAAATGGCTGCCAGCAGCACATGGCAAACAAAACAGTGAAAAAACCCTGACACTTCTCACAGTGCCACCATATATGTGACATAGTACCTTTCTTCCCACACCCTCTCCAACACCTATCATCAGCATTGGGATATATATGCCTCAAGCGATCTGGTGTTAAGTACCAGTGGGTCAATATTTTGTGATTAAATTCTAGGGTTTTTGGTGATGCCGAGGACTTACGAGTGTTATAAAATATGTTTTCCCAGTCTTGGTGTGTAAGGGAGACCTCAAATTTTGCCAACTTTTAGTATATAAAGGGAGAGTATTAATTAATGTTTCCTCCGATAAACGTCTAGCTATGGATAAAGTACCTGATGGGGGAGCATCTGATAGGAATAGCTTTTCAAACCTTGTGGGAGGCCTCAACAAGTCTGTTTTATATTTGGAATTGTGAATTAAATTACTTAATTGAGCGTATTTCAACCAAGACGAGTAGCTTCCCCCTGCAACTTCCTCCAAATCATGTTTTTGCTTTAATTCACCATTAATATTTTTTTTTTATTTATTTATAAATGGTATAGTATATCCCAGTTCACCGCAAGTGATTTTATGAGGTTCTAGGCCTCCAAGGAATTCTGCATTATATGAAATAGGCGATAGAGGTGAAACTCTAGAGGAAATACCCAGCTGAGAGTCTCTTAGCAAATCCCAATTTTGAAAAATATGTGAATATAATTTTGAAGTTTTGGCTAAGGTTGGTCTGATACTCGGGGAAATCCAGCATAGTGCTCCTAGTGACGGAGATCTTAGAAGGAGTCTATCGTTATCCATGCTTTGTTTTCTATTTTACTATGCCAATCTAGAACTCGTTGAAGGGTCACCGCATTATAGTACCTCTCTATGTTTGGAACCCCAATGCCTCCATCTCTTAAAGGCCTATGCATAGTTGCTTTATTTATCCGATTCTTAATTTTCCCCCAAATAAATGAATTGATTTCTAATTGTAGGTTAGACAGGAATGACCTAGAAAGATGTACAGGAACTGTTTGCAATATATATAATATCTGTGGAAGTGTGGTCATTTTAACGGCTTGTATCCTGCCCCACCATGTCAAAGGCTTATCACGCCATATTCGTAATTCAGTTTTCAGCTTATTCAGCAAGGGTATATAATTATATTGGTACAATTGGTTTGTCGAGGGTGTCAAGTCTATCCCAGATATATAATCTTAACTTCTTGTAGATTATAAGGGCAATTATCCTTTAACTGTTTAAATTGTTCATTATTCATAGTTATATTGAGAATTTCAGATTTTTGCGGGTTTATTCTAAAATTTGAAAGTTCACCAAATTTTGCAAATTCTGACATTAAATGGGGGAGTGATAGAGCTGGCGATGTCAAGGAGACCAGTGCATCATCAGCATATAATGTAAGTTTGTATTCATTAGGGCCTATCCTGATACCTTAAATTTTATTATTTTCATGTATATTTGCTGCAAGAGCTTCCATGGATAATGCAAACAGGAGCAGGGATAATGGGCACCCTTGCCTCGTCCCATGTATGTATCCGGAAACTATCAGATAGAGTACCATTTGTTTTCACTCTCACCGAAGGGTTATTATAAATGCTAAAAATTATTTCTATCATTTTATTACCAAAACCAAACCGATTCAGACAAGCCCTAAGATACTTCCAGTCTAAGCGATCGAACACCTTCTCGGTATCCGTTGATATCATAATTGTGGGTTCCCTAGTCCTATTTACGTGTTCAATAAGGTGTAGTGTCCGTATGGTATTGTTCCTGGCCTCCTGGCCAGGAACAAAACTTGATTAATCTACATGTATAAGTTTAGGCAATATTGCATTTATTCTTTTGGCTAATATTTTCGTAAAAATTTTAATATCTGAATTGAGTAACGATATTGGCCTATAATTTTCTACCATAGAGATGTCCTTTCCTAGTTTCGGCAGAACCGTTATATGTGCTTCTAAACTCTGTGTGGAGCCCCTAACGTTATCATCTATTGCTTTGAATAATGTGGTAAGATGTGGGGCTAGTATGTGTTTAAAATGTTTATAGTAGGCATTAGAACATCCATCTGGCCCGGGGCTCTTATGGGATGGTAGACTATTGATCGCTGAAAGTACTTCCTGTTGAGTGATGGGATTCTCTAGCTCTTTTACTAATTCAGACGGGGTTGTGGGGAGATCCACTTCATTTAGATATGTTATATGAGCATCTAAACTATCCGACGAAGCTGGGGGTGGGAGATTATACAGACCTTGGTCATATGTTTTAAAACTATCAACTATGCTAATAGAGTCTTGCACGTGATCTCCTCCGGAGGTTCATATTTTGTGTATATATGAGTTATTTTGTTTTGTACGTAACAACCTTGCTAAGAGAGTTCCTGTTTTATTTGACTCAGCATAATATATTTTTTTTAAGAAAGAATGCCTTGTCTTGTGCTTCTTCATATAGTAAGTGATTAAGGTTAGCCCTAGCTGATTGTAGTTGTTGACTGAGTGTCTGATCCTGGGGATTCCGTTTTTGCAAAGTTTCAATTGATTGTAGGGTGCTTGTAGCTTCTGTGTATGCAATCATGTATTGTTTTTTAAGTATGGCTTTTTGTTTGACAAATTCACCCCTCATTACCACTTTATGTGCTTCCCATACATTTATAGCAGATGATTAATGGGGGAGGTTGAAACTAAAGAATTCTCTTAATGTTATGGTGAGGTTACCTAGTATTAACATTTTTTAAGGGGAGTTTCATCTAGTCTCCACACAAAAGGTGTGAAGGGACTTTCCAGCCATTTTAAGTCAGCACTTACCGCTGCATGATCGGACCAACTAGTATGTTCTACATTTGTATCTGCAACTAAACTGTATATGAGTTGATCTATAAAAATTTAGTCAATACGGGAGTAATTTCTATGGGGATGAGAATAAAAAGTAAATTTTTTTTGCTTAGGATGATTAGTTCTCCATACATCAATCACGGACAACCTTCTAAGATTTGTGCAAATTTTACGAATTGATGCCAGGGCAACTGAGCTTCGGCCAGTTGAGCAATCTATTTCTGGTTCTAGTGCAAAATTAAAGTCGCCCGCAATATCAACGCTCCTTTTTGGATTCTTAAAACCGAGCTAGTGAGTTTCTGGAAAAAAATTATCTGGTTTTTGTTTGGTGCATATACATTAACTAAGGTGATGAGCCTATGGTGCAATTTGCCCACCAATATAATCCATCTGCCTTCAGTATCTTCTACTTTATGTTGTAATTGAAAAGGGGTCTTTCTATTAAATAATATATCTACACCATTTTTCTTTTTCATGTGAGATGCAAAATACCCTATGGGGAATTAATTATCATGAAAATGAGGTGCACTGTCTCTAGAGAAGTGTGTCCCCTGTACAAAAACTATTCCTCCTAACATCTTTTTAAAGCATGACAAAGCTACCGATCTTTAAGTAGGCAAATGTAACCCCTTAGCATTGTGGGAAATTAGTTTAATCTGATTGTTAGTCATTAGTGCCGGAGAGGGTGTGAGATTCAATTATTAAGGCTATCAGCCATTGGAACTTAACAAATTCATACATACATACTGTAGGTCTGTCTGTCAATATGCTCATGACGTTCAGGGTTGTCCATTGTATGAAGGAAAATAGAGGAGAAATGAGGGAAAATAGAGAAGGAAGGGAAGGGTAAGGACTTCAAAATACGAGTAGGATCGCTGTGTCAACAAAAAAACATTGTTAGAAACAAAAACTTTCACATTAACATACAAAAACATTTTATGTAGTAAGTATATAGCCAGGAACCTCCCACGCCTGGGGGTCTCAAGCTGACAAACAAGAGGGGTGGGGTTCATGTCACACAATAGTGTGATATAACAACCTGTGGGTTTAAATTATAATTATCGAATCAAAATTTGTGACTAATAATATTTAGTCATAAGATATTTACATATTAATAACTTAGTGAAACATGAATATCTTCTAGCTATAACAAAGACACATCAGGAGTATCATCTTTAAGAACCTAGACGGGATCTTATGTTATCCCAGTATGATCTTATGACCTCAAGTAGAGTCAGTCTCTTCTGTAGAATGAGTAGATCTCACGGCTTGGCTCTTGTTCTTTCTTTGGGCAACCTTGTTCCAGCCGGTATACATTGATCTTGGTAGGTCTTCTTGAGTAACCTCATTTTTCTCCATTCCATCTTTTAATTTCGGTAGTGCATGCCCAGCTGGGAGCAGAAATGGTCAGTGTCCTCCTGTGACTTATATATGGCTATAGTGTTTCCTTTAATCACTTTTAAACAGAAGGGAAATCCCCATCTTTATTGGATTTCCAAATCTCTCAAGTGTGAGGTAAGGTATCCCGCTTCTTTTCTTTTGGATAACGTCATTTCTTTGCATCCATAATGAAATTAAACAATCTTTGCAAATAAGGGAGAAGCTGTCCTATTTGCACCGCTTCTGGAATGCCTCTCAGTCTAACATTCTGATGGCGACCTCTATTATCCAGGTCTTCCACCTGATCTTGCAGCTGTTCTATTAGAGTTTGGTCTAGATATTTGTTGGTCAGCTCTGCATCTTCTTCCAACATTTCTATCCTGTTGCCAATCTCATTTATATATTTTTTAACCTCTGCTAGGCTTGACTATATAATCTGGCTTACTTGTGTGATCAAGGCAGTAAAATCCTCCTTAGATGGTAATGTTTGCAGATCTGCCCTTGTTAATGGGGCCTGGGCATCTGTATCAAGTTCTAGGTCTATAGGTTCATGTGTATTATCCTCTTCTCCCCTAGACTCCCCAAGTGTGGTATCATTAGTTTTAAAGAAGTTATGCAGCCTAGGGTTTGGGGTACTGGTGCCTTTGGATGATTTGTCTGATCTGGGAAGGCATTTAGATGCCATATTCGGGATGCTATTTACTTACAGATTATATACAGTTCTGAGAGCGTTGTAGTAGTTATCCACCCAGTACATTTGCAACTGATGCAATCAAAGTATAATCTGTTCTGGCTGTGTATCAATCAGTTTTACCGGGTTAAAGAGGGCCCCAGTGCAAGCAGAACTTTATTATAAGAGCCTTCCGGTTGCAGCCTAGTATCGCTGTTCTCAATTTCACAATGTCCCAATATGTTTATTTTGCCAGTATAGTAAGCATACCCCACATTTATTAGAATGCCTGAGCTATCTGCATATCATTTAGAACCCAAACGTGCAAAATGAGGCAGACATAGCAGCACCACTTAAAATTCCAACATGGCATCTTTCGCGCCGTTTATATGTAATGTTATTTATTTTATTTTCAGGTATCTGCTTATGTGGCTCATCTGTGCGCTGTAAAAAGGTTGATCTTCAGTCAAAAAGGTGGCTATTGAAAGTGAGGTCCTCGTCTATTACCATGTTCCACCTTTTGAAGCTCTAATCAGTCGCGCTGCTTGATAGACGTGGCGCAATTAGTCCGTGACTAGAAATCACTGTCAATAGATAAAGAGTCAGCTGGTGCCTGTTTTCTCACTCCATTCTTAATTCCCCTGTATTCCACGTTCTATCCACAGTGAATCCAGACTTTTTGTGAGTATTTAGGTCACAAATCTGGCTTATATGGTTGTTGGTCTCACAAAACTTTCCCTTCACACGAACATCTTAGACGCTTGTCGGCTCCGCCCCCCTTGTGCAATATTTTTTAATAATTTTTATTAGATGGTGTTTTTATGAGTGTAAGTGTAGTTTGTGGTGTATTTTTGACGTGTTTTGTGACACTTTTATGTTTTGCAAAAAAGTTAAAGGGCCATGATACCCAAATGTTGAAACACATGAAAAGTGATGCAGCATAGCTGTAAAAGGCTGACTAAAAAATATCACCTGAACATCTTTATGTAAAAACAGGAAGATATTTTACCTCAAATTTCCAAAGTATTCGCACCCCACTGTAAAGAGACATTAAGCAGCCAGTCAGGATGCTTGTCCCAGGACAAGCTAGGGAGGGTGCATCTGTCATGTGTGGGCACAGTCATGTTATTTTCCTCATGAGATTTCAGTGAAATATCATGAGATCACCGCAAAGGCAAAGCATTACCTCAGCACTGCTGATGCTGATTGCCTATTTTTTTTCTAACTTGTAGCTGGACAGTACCTGAAATATAACTGTTAACACAGCAATTTCTCTGGTGAGCTGAAGAAATTTTGAATTAAAATATCTTCCTTTTTTAAATAGAAATGCTCAGGTGATATTTTCTTGTCAGCTTTATATAGTTATGCTGCATCACTTTTAAGTGATAATGAGTATTATGTCCCTTTAACCAGAGCTCTGAGGTTGTGTTAACCCGACCCACGTTAACTTCAATTATGTTTACTTTTAACTTGTAATACAACAAAAAAAACTGTAGCAAATAGCCGACATAAACCCCTTTTCATTTGCGCACAACAGTTAGCACGCCACTCATAATCTAGCCCTTTATTGGTTAATGTCTCTTTAAATAATAATTTGACAAATGTGTCCACCCTCAATGTTCAGATTCAGGCTTTTTGTTTTTGCCTTCCTTTTTCTAAAACACTTAGGGCCATGTTACGAGTGGAGTGCAAAGATTTGAATGCGAGCGATAAGGGATTTATTGTGGGGATTTGCACTTGCCTGGCTTACTGCTGGTATTATGAGTTGAAAGTAAACACAATTGATTGAGCGCAATCGTAATTTACACTAGAATGAAATTAAACAAAAAAGTTTCACAAAAACACATACAAATACATTACAAAGTATAGTTACACTCATAATAACACTATCTAATAAAAATTTATAAAAAAAATATTTTTTATTTTTATTATTATTATCAGGTATTTGTAGTGCAACAGATTCCGCAGTGCTTTAAAAATAGGCGGTATACAAAATATCATTTATAGGGATCAAATGGGTAGAGGGACCTGCCGAGAGTTGCACTGTTGTAGTCGGGTCTTATGAAGGTGAACAACAAACAGCTAGGCTCATAGACTTACATGCTAAGTGGTTCAAGGGGATAGCAGTGGAGATAGGAAGGTTAGTGTAGGTTGAATGAATCCCTGAATAGTAGAGTCTTTAGGGAGTGCTTGAAGCTTTCAAAACTAGGGGAGAGTCTTGTGGAGCAAGGCAGAGAGTTCCATAAGAATGGAGCCAGTCTGGAAAACTCTTTTAAATGGGAATGTGAGGAGGCAACAAGAGTGGAGGAGAGTAGGAGATTGTGAGCAGAGCGAAGGGTGCGGGAGGGAGAGTATCTGGAGACAAGGTCTGAGATGTAGGGGGAGCAGTGCAGTTGAGGGCTTTGTATGTCAGGGTGAGAATTTTGTGTTGAATCCTGGAGGCAAGAGGAAGCCAGTGAAGGGATTGGCAGAGAGGTGCAACATTCATTATGGATTGTAAAGGAGCTAGGCGGCAGCTAGGGAGACCAGAGAGGATGGAGTTACAGTAGTCGAGCTGGGAAAGGATGAGAGAGTGGATTAAAATCTTAGTTGTGTCTTGTGTAAGGAAATGTCTAATATTAGAGATGTTTTTAAGGTGGAAGCGGCAGGCTTTAGCAAAGGACTGAATGTGAGGAGGAAAAGAAAAATCAGAGTCAAGTGCGACCCCAAGACATCGAGCATGTAGGGTAGGGGTAATAATGGAGTTATCAACAGTTATAGAGAAATGGGGGGTGGATATTTTGGAAGAAGGGGGGAAAATAATGAGCTCATTTTTGGAGAGATTTAGCTTGAGGTAGTGAGATGACATCCAATATGAGATATGAGAGATATAGTTAGTGACACGGGTTAGCAAGGAAGGTGATAGGTCTGGTGCAGAGAGGTAGATTTGGGTGTCGTTGGCATACAAATGATATTGAAAACCGTGGGACTTTATTAAGGAACCTAATGATGACGTGTAGATTGAGAAGAGAAGGGGACCAAAGACAGAGCTTTGCGGTACTCCAACAGAAAGTGGTAGCGGAGCAGAGGAAGCCCAAATAACAAAAATAATAAAAGTTATAAAGGCTCAAAGATATGAGATCTCAGGTGTTAGATACAAAAAGGCAGACAAATGGCTTTAACATTGAGATAATACATATACATGTCTAAAGATGGATATGTGTGTATAGACATATGTATATATACTGTATGTGTACATATGTATTTATGTATTTATATGTGTATATATGTATTTACAGACATATATACACATAAATACATATCTACACATATATAGACATATACAGTATATAAGTGGATTGGAGCCCTTAGCAGTTAAAGTGATTGTAAAGTTGAATGACTTAAAGCCCAGTATTTAAAAATTCTCTGAAAAACATGGGCACTTTAAGTCATTAAACTTTACAATTACGCTTCTTTTTTAAAATACCCTTTTTGTTACTGTAAACTTACTGCTGATTCTCCGCCCGCATCTCCTTCAGTATTTACTGAGCCCCGTCACCACAGATGACACCCTCAGAATCATGAAATTCATCCACTCTGGTGCACCCTCGGACCCATGCACCCATCACATATTCAACAAAGCAAGCAACATCATCGCCCCTGAACTCGGCCGCACCATCAACTGCTCCATCAAAACTGGCACCTTCCCGGATATCTGGAAGCACTCGGAACTGAAACCCCTGCTGAAGAAACCCTCTGCAGACCCCATGGACCCGAATAACTACTGCCCATCTCTCTACTCCCCTTCCCTCCAAAGTCATGGAGAAGTCCATCAACTTGCAACTTATTGACCACATTGAGGCCAACCACATCCTGGACCACTCCCAATCCAGTTTCAGAAGCAACCACAGCACCGAGACCACCCTCCTCGCTGCCACAGATGACATCCGCGCCATGCTCGACCGAGGGGAAACCACCGCCCTCATCCTCCTAGACCTCTCAGCAGCTTTCGACACTGTCGACCACAACACCCTCCGCACCCGCCTACATGATGCCAGCATCCACAGCAAAGCCCTGGAATGGATCACCTCCTTCCTCACGGGCAGGACCCAGAAAGTCAGACTCGCGCCGTTCTCCTCCAAAAACACACCAGTCAACTGTGGTGTACCGCAAGGCTCTTCACTGAGCCCCACCCTCTTCAATATCTACATGGCCCCTCTTGCCGTCATCTTCCGACGTCACAACCTCAACATCATCTCCTACACCGACGACACCCAGTTAATCATCTCACTCACCCGAGATCCTACCACCGCCAAAAAGAACGTCCACAAAGGCCTGACAGCAGTCACCGCCTGGATGAAGGACAACCGGGTGGCCCACAGCCCTTGGTCACCCTCCAACCCCAACCGACCACGCACAAAATCTAGGCTTTATCCTGGACTCCTCACTCTCCATGGACCGACAAATCAATGCCATCACCTCAACATGCTTCGACATTCTCCACCTGCTGCGAAAAATCTTCAAGTGGAACCCTACCGAAACCAAGAAAACAGTCACCCACACCCTCGTCAGCAGCTGATTAGACTATGGCAACGCACTCTATGCCGGCTCCACCATCAAACTCCAAAATACACTCCAACATATCCAGAACGCCTCAGCCAGACTCATCCTTGACATCCCCCTCCAATGCCACATCACCGAACACCTAAGGAACGTTCACTGGCTCCCCATCAACAAGAGAATCACCTTCAAGCTCCTTACCCACGTGTTCAAGGCCCTACACAACATCGGATCTGAATACCTCAACCACCGTGTAAATTTCTACACCCCCGCAAGACAACTCCGATTGGCCGACCAAGCACTCACAGTCATCCCCCGCATCAGCAAATCCACAGCGGGTGGAAGATCCTTCTCCCACATGGCGGCTAAGACATGGAACACCCTCCCGCTTCACCTCAGACAATCCACCTCCCTTACAAAGTTCAGAAAGGACCTCAAAACCTGGCTCTTCGACTGAATGCCCATCTCCTCCCCCCCCCCCTTTCTCCTATCCCCTATCCCCTTTCCCTTAGCACCTTGAGACCCTCACGGGTGATTAGTTAGTACCTAATAGATATATAGATAGATAGATTTAGAATATTGATGATGATCTGGCTTCCTCCAATCCTTGTGTGCCTCACGAGCTGGATGCCAAAGTTTTTTTTTTTAAAAGTATTTTATAAAAGAAGCGTAATTGTAACGTTTAATGACTTAAAGTGTCCATGTTTTTAAAAGTGTTTATATTCATTTTTAATAAAGGTTTTAACTATGTATTTACTGTAACTATTTCACATTTCATACAATATTTCAATGTTCTGTACATAACGGAATATAGTTTTTTATAAATACTCTTGCAAAAACCCGATTGCATATTCTCATGTGCGCTAATCCGACTTGAAAATATGAATATTTAACATTCCAATGTCCTTCACTTAAGAAAATATGTTCTATTTATTCATAAATAAAATATTTCTACATATATCTAGGGTGAGATTACATATGCGGCGTTTCCCGCAAAAGCCGGCGTCGCCAGTTTTTAGTCCGGTATTGCAATTTGCTATCACATATACGGCGCCGAATATAAATGTGGAGCGTATATTTCACCCATCGCCCACTAATTTTAATCCCATAAACTAACATAGAACCGCATAACAAATCGGTATTATATATTCAGCACAAGGACTTACGCGGCTAAAATGGAGAAATTTTACACATAGGCAGATGCAGCAAGCGCTGAATATAGAAGTACCATAACTCCCTGGAATTTCTAATTAACCTAACGCATGTGCAATATCTACCTGTCAATTATCATCCCCCCACCGCAATAACTAAATAAAATCTATTAACCCCTGATCAAAATATCGAATTAACCTTTTAACCCCTAAACTGTCAACCCACACAACGCAATATACCTAATAAAAGGCTAGATTACGAGTTTTTCATTATGAGTAAAAAAGCAGCATTAAGGCTCATAACGCTGCTTTTTCACTACCGCTGCTATTACTTGTAGGTACATCTGTCCCGCACACTTTTTTGGCTGTACCGCAAATTAACTTACGCAACTTTCATAAAGTCTTTTTTCAATGGGACTTCCATTGCGCAGGTATTACAAGCTTTTTTATGCCAAAAAGTGAGCGGTACAGCCTTTCCCGCAGGATTCGTAACGCATTCTAAAGACAGTAGTTATGAGTTTTACACTACAGAGCTGTAGCATAAAACTCATAACTAAAGTGCTAAAAAGTACACTAACACCCATAAACTACCTATTAACCCCTAAACCGAGCCCTCCTACATCACAAACACTATAATAAAATTATTAACCCCTAATCTGCCGCTCCCAACATCGCCTCCACTATAATAAACATAGCTAAAAAGGTAACACCAGCACAGTATAACTTGAAACTCTTTATTTCTGATTACATAAAAAGCGACGTTTCGGGGTTAACCCCTTACACCGTGCACTTATTCCCACTGTAGTTTCAATGTTTTCTTACAGCGCTGAAAGTGTGGACCTATAGCTCCTGTCTATAGTGGGTCCCCAGGTGCCCACTTTTAGAAAATATGTGTCAAAACGTGGTTTAGAAAGGAGCGCCAAATCTTGGCGAGGTCTGGTGCGGTATAGGTGTGAAAATATGGTATTCTGTCTGAGAAATTGTATAGCGCTATAGCTCAGCTACAATTATGGTAGTTGTGCTGTATAGATGTGTAGGTTTTGATATCTAGATATAAGATCTAAGAGTGGCACAGTTGATACATAAAAGCATTTAATACATATTAAACATATAAAACAAGGGTGTCGTTTAAAATATATTTTAACAGAACGGCAAGAAATAATGTGTAAAAACACATAAACACATAAATATCTATAAAAACACGCGTGTTTTGCTTTTTAGCTGTATGTATAATGTCTCATAAAATTCGTCTCATATATAGTTGTGTTGGCATAAATCTGAAAATAATAAACAATAAAAAATAATAAAAAACAATGAAAAGTAAATAATGTCCAATAATCCCTTCTCAAAGTTAAGAGATATATAAAAAAAGGTTAAGTAGTGTCCAAAAATCCCTTCTCAAAGTTAAGAGATATAAATAGATTTTCACATGTGTATCCAAAAAATAAACTGTCCAAATTTAAGTGTTGTCCAAAAACGTGGTATAAATGAATAGTGCAAATCCAGCAGATTCAAAAGTTCTATTAAAAAAGCTTTGCAAAAAACATTTCAAAGAGACATTTAAAAAACATCAAAATGAAGGTAGAAAAAAAAAAGGTCTATCAAAATATGGTGACAAAGAATAATCCGTGAAGTCAATCCAAAATAGTGATAAAAATAAGTCCAAAAAAGATGTAAAATATCCAAAAGATAAAAAACAAAAAATAAATGATTAGTATGTGCACAAACTAGTGAGAGTGATCCCAAAAAGGGGGCTTATGTGGAGGGGTTATGTTTCCATGTAGAAAAATTATTTGCTGTATAAAAATAAAAAATAATTTTTCTACATGGAAACATAACCCCTCCACATAAGCCCCCTTTTTGGGATCACTCTCACTAGTTTGTGCACATACTAATCATTTATTTTTTGTTTTTTATCTTTTGGATATTTTACATCTTTTTTGGACTTATTTTTATCACTATTTTGGATTGACTTCACGGATTATTCTTTGTCACCATATTTTGATAGACCTTTTTTTTTCTACCTTCATTTTGATGTTTTTTAAATGTCTCTTTGAAATGTTTTTTGCAAAGCTTTTTTAATAGAACTTTTGAATCTGCTGGATTTGCACTATTCATTTATACCACGTTTTTGGACAACACTTAAATTTGGACAGTTTATTTTTTGGATACACATGTGAAAATCTATTTATATCTCTTAACTTTGAGAAGGGATTTTTGGACACTACTTAACCTTTTTTTATATATCTCTTAACTTTGAGAAGGGATTATTGGACATTATTTACTTTTCATTGTTTTTTATTATTTTTTATTGTTTATTATTTTCAGATTTATGCCAACACAACTATATATGAGACGAATTTTATGAGACATTATACATACAGCTAAAAAGCAAAACACGCGTGTTTTTATAGATATTTATGTGTTTATGTGTTTTTACACATTATTTCTTGCCGTTCTGTTAAAATATATTTTAAACGACACCCTTGTTTTATATGTTTAATATGTATTAAATGCTTTTATGTATCAACTGTGCCACTCTTAGATCTTATATCTAGATATCAAAACCTACACATCTATACAGCACAACTACCATAATTGTAGCTGAGCTATAGCGCTATACAATTTCTCAGACAGAATACCATATTTTCACACCTATACCGCACCAGACCTCGCCAAGATTTGGCGCTCCTTTCTAAACCACGTTTTGACACATATTCCCACTGTAGTGCTGTATCCCGCTGGACTGTTTTATTATAATAAACATATTAACCCCTAAACCGCCGCTCTCCCGCATCGCAAAGACTAGTTAAATATTATTAACCCTTAATCTGCTGTCCCTAACCACGCCACCACCTGCTTACATTTATTAACCCCTAATCTGCCGCCCCCAACGTCGCTGCCACTATACTAAATTTATTAACCCCTAAACCTAAGTCTAACCCTAACACCCCCTAACTTAAATATAATTAAAATAAGTCTATAGAAAACCTACTATTAATAATTAAATAATTCCTATTTATAACTAAATACTTACCTATAAAATAAACCCTAAGCTAGCTACATTATAACTAATAGTTACATTGTATCTAGCTTAGGGTTTATTTTTATTTTACAGGCAAGTTTGTATTTATTTTAACTAGCTAGAAAAGTTACTAAATAGTTATTAACTATTTACTAACTACCTAGCTAAAATAAATACAAATTTACCTGTAAAATAAAACCTAACCTGTCTTACACTAACACCTAACCTTACACTACAATTAAATAAATTACCTAAATTAAATACAATTAAATACAAATACCTAAATTACAAAAAAAAAACCCACTAAATTACACAAAATAAAAAATAAATTACAAGATATTTAAACTAATTACACCTAATCTAATAGCCCGATCAAAATAAAAAAGCCCCACCAAAAAAAAAAACCCCTAGCCTAAACTAAACTACCAAAAGGGCCTTTTGCAGGGCATTGCTCCAAAGAAATCAGCTCTTTTACCTGTAAAAAGCAAACAAACAACCCCCCCCAACAAAAAAACCCCACCACCCACACAACCAACCCCCCAAATAAAACCCTAACTAAAAAAACCTAAGCTCCCCATTGACCTTAAAAGGGCATTTAGCTCTATTGCTACCAAAACTCTAACCTAAAAATAAAACCCACCCAATAAAAAAACCTAACACTAACCCCCTGAAGATCCACTTACAGTTTTGAAGAGCCGACATCCATCCTCAACGAAGCCGGGAGAAGTGCTCAACAAAGCGGCAAGAAGTCCTCAACTAAGCTGGGAGAAGTCTAAATCCAAGCCGGGAGAAGTGATCCTCCAGACGGGCAGAAGTCTTCATCCAGATGACATCTTCTATCTTCATCCATCCAGCGCGGAGCAGGTCAATCTTCAAGACATCCGGTGAGGAGCATCCTCTTCTAACAACGACTCCCGACGAATGAAGGTTCCTTTAAGTGACGTCATCCAAGATGGCGTCCCTTAGATTCTGATTGGCTGATAGAATTCTATCAGCCAATCGGAATTAAGGTTGAAAAAATCCTGTTGGCCGATGGGCCAGAAGAGGACATCTAGACCGGCAGAAGTCTTCATCCTATCCGGGCAGAAGAGGACATCCGGACCGGGTGAAGGCTTCATCCAAGCGGCATCTTCTATCTTCATCCATCCGACGAGGAACAGCTCCATCTTGAAGACCTCCGGCGCGGAACATCCTTTTAGGCCGACGACTAACGACGAATGAATATTCCTTTAAATGATGTCATCCAAGATGGCGTCCCTCGAATTAAGGTAGGAAAAATCTGAATGTTTGATGCAAGGTTAATTCTATTGGCTGATCCAATCAGCCAATCGGATTGAACTTCAATCCGATTGGCTGATAGCATCAACCAATCGGATTTTTCCTACCTTAATTCCGATTGGCTGATAGAATCCTATCAGCCAATCGGAATTCGAGGGACGCCATCTTGGATGACGTCATTTAAAGGAATATTCATTCGTCGTTAGTCGTCGGCCTAGAAGGATGTTTCGCGTCGGAGGTCTTCAAGATGGAGCCATTCCTCGTCGGATGGATGAAGATAGAAGATGCCACTTGGATGAAGCCTTCTCCCAGTCCGGATGTCCTCTTCTGCCCAGATAGGATGAAGACTTCTGCCGGTCTGGATGTCCTCTTCTGGCCCATCGGATGAAGACTTCTGGACGGATCGGATGACCACTGGTGCCCGGCTGGGTGAAGACAGCTCAAGGTAGGGAGAACTTCAATGAGGTAGTGTTAGGTTTTTTTAAGGGGGTATTGGGTGGGTTTTAGAGTAGGGGTTTGTGGGTGGTGGGTTGTAATGTGGGGGGGGTATTGTATTCTTTTTTTTTGCAGGTAAGAGCTGATTACTTTGGGGCAATGCCCCACAAAAGGCCCTTAAGGGCTATTTGTAATTTAGTATAGGGTAGGGTATTTAATTTATTTTGGGGGACTTTTTTATTTTATTAGGGGGCTTAGATTAGGTGTAATTTTTTTTATTTTCTGTAATTTAGTGTTTGGGTTTTTTTGTACTATAGTTTATTTTATTTTATTGTATTTAATTTTAGGTAATTGTAGTTAATTAATTTAATGATAGTGTAGTGTTAGGTGTAATTGTAACTTAGGTTAGGATTTATTTTACAGGTAAATTTGTACTTATTTTAGCTAGGGAGCTATTAAATTGTTAATAACTGTTTAATATCTATTCTACCTAGTTAAAATAAATATAAAGTTGCCAGTAAAATAAAAATAAATCATAAGATAGCTACAACGTAACTATTAGTTATATTGTAGCTATCTTATGGTTTATTTTACAGGTAAGTATTTAGTTTTAAATAGGAATAATTTATTTAATTGTAGTTAATTTATTTAGATGTATTTAAATTATATTTAAATTAGGGGGGTGTTAGGGTTAGGGTTAGACTTAGGTTTAGGGGTTAATAACTTTATTATAGTAGCGGCGACATTGGGGGTGGCAGATTAGGGGTTAATAAATGTAAGTAGGTGTCGGCGATGTTAGGGCAGGCAGATTAGGGGTTAATAAAAAATAACTAGTGTTTGCGAGGCGGGAGTGCGGCGGTTTAGGGGTTAATACATTTATTAAAGTGGCAGCGATGTCCGGTCGGCAGCTTAGGGGTTAATAAGTGTAGTTAGGTTGCGGCGACATTGGGGGCGGCAGATTAGGGGTTAATAACTATAATGTAGGTGTCGGCGATGTTAGGGCAGCAGATTAGGGGTTCATAGGTATAATGTAGGTGGCTGCGATGTCCGGTCGGCAGATTAGGGGTTAATAAAATTTATTATAGTGTTTGCGATGTGGGGGGCCTCGGTTTAGGGGTTAATAGATAGTTTATGGGTGTTAGTGTACTTGTTAGCACTTTAGTTAAGAGCTTTATGTTCCGGCGTTAGCACATAAAACTCTTAACTACTGACTTTTAAATGCGGTAGGAGTCTGGACAGGAGAGGGTCTACCGCTCACTTTCTCCAAGACTCGTAATAGGAATTATTTAGTTATTAATAGTAGGTTTTCTTTAGATTTATTTCAATTATATTTTAGTTAGTGGGTGTTAGGGTTAGGTTTAGGGGTAAATAACTTTAGTATAGTGGTGGCGACGTTGGGGGCAGAAGATTAGGGGTTAATATTATTTAAATAGTGTTTGAGATGCGGGAGTGCGGCAGTTTAGTGGTTAATATGTTTATTATAGTGGTGACCGATGTCCGGAGCGGCAGATTAGGGGTTAATAAATATAATGTAGGTGTCAGCTATGTCGGGGGCGGCAGATTAGGGGTTAATAAGTGCAAGATTAGTGGTGTTTAGACTCGGGGTTCATGTTAGGGTGTTAGGTGTAAACATAAATTTAGTTTCCCCATAGGAATCAATGGGACAGCGTTACGGAGCTTTACGCTGCTTTTTTGCAGGTGTTAGATTTTTTTTCAGCCGGCTCTCCCCATTGATGTCTATGGGGAAATCGTGCACGAGCATGTACAACCAGCTCACCGCTGACTTAAGCAGCGCTAGTATTGGAGTGCGATATGGAGCTCAATTTTGCTCTACGCTCTCTTCTTGCCTTTTAACGGCGGGTTTATAAAAACCTGTAGTACCAGCGCTGTAGGTAAGTGAGCGGTGACAATAAAGTGGAATTTAGCACCGCACCCCTCATAACGCAAAACTCGTAATCTAGCCGATAGTGATTAACCCCTAAATCGCTATCCTTCACAACGCAAACTACTTAATAAATGTATTAACCTCTAATCCGCCATCCCCCCACAACTCAATAAACCAAATTACACTATAAACCACTAAACTGCCAACTTCCCACAATGCTAATATACCTAATTAACCTATTAACCCCTAAACCGCCATCTCCCACATCGCAATAAACCTAATTAACCTATCAACTCCTAAACCTCCATGCCCCCACAACGCAAATAACTAATTTAATCACTAAGCCCCCTAACCTAACACCCCCTAAATTAACCCCAATTAGATCAAATAAAAAAATACTAAATTTAAATAAAAAAAACTAACATTATTAAAAAAAACACCTAAGATTAAATTAAATAAATAAATATAAAAATTACAAAAAAGTCTAAAATTACAGTAAAAAATAAACCAAATTATCAAAAATAAAAAAATAAACCTAATCTAATACCCCTATGAAAATAAAAAAGCCCCTAATCTAAACTAAACTACCAATAGCCCTTAAAAGGCATTTTGTAGGGCATTGCCCTAAGTTAAACAGCTATTTTACATTAAAAACATACTAAGTGACTTCCGGTGGGCGGGTCAAGGAGCAAGCAGCTGCACTGATGAGCTCCGGTGAATCTGCAAAACTAATGGGCTTTTACCTGCACTTTTCTTACTTTTTGAGAGAAGATGAAACCTGCCTCAACTGCCCAACATTGACCCTTGCAAAACCCTAGTGCACTTTAGCCTTAACACAGAAGGTGTTCGGCAATTCTACAGCACAGGCGACAAGCACCTCGCCCCCACCGCAAGCAGACTAGCACATATACGTGCGCTCATACCCTAACAGAAAGTACCGACCTGGTCATCCAAGCCACGCTACTAAGACACAGCTTGGTGAAGACTAGGTGAGGCTGAGGACCGAGGCGACCACCTTGCAAACACCTGACCGCCATTCCAAAGCGCCGACTTACCGCTCCTTGGCACCGGAGTGAAACGGAGCTGGGCCGGCGGAGGTGAACAGACTGAACCACTTGCGGAGTAAGCCCACTTGAGAAAACCGCGGGCGGGAGAGCCGGATCATCTACGGCTGCATGAGACTCACTGCCTCTGCCTGTTGGCTGATAAAGCAGCCCATTGAGAAAGGGCGCGAAAAGACGCCATATTACCAGCCTCAGGCTACGAAGAAGGACCCAAGCTAAGGCCCCACTGCTGCACAGACAAGGGACTCAGCGCAGCTAACGGCGGCCTAGATTACTTGCAAGGCCCTGTGACTCACTGCGGACCCGGCGGATGTCGCTTCAAACCAGCATACAGACCTCCATCGCAGCCTGCCTACAGCCGACTGATAAGGTAACGCTGCTGATCTCCCCACACAAGTACACAGGGCTTATATTTGTTAAAAAGGGATAAGGACACTCACCACCTCAGACCTACTCCGGACAAGCTTATTTTCTGCACCCGGGCCTGGCCTGTGGGACTCTGCAGGGGGTCTGAGGCATCGGAACTTGGTGGCGGAGGTTTGCCGGACAGGCCTTGCCACACTGTACCATAGAGACTATTCCTTGGTATTGCCGGCTCTAGAATACAGGTCGCCCTTCTCTCTATATAGACATCTCCGGCAGGTCGCAGATCTGAACTACTGAGTGGGGTTGTGCCGCTCTGACCGCAGCCCTGCTTTCTTTCTGCACAGCTTAATTTGCAATACATACCGCAGGTGGTTGGTGCTGTGCTGCTGAGAGACCGGGACTTGTCAGTATAGGATTACAGGACAGGCCTTACTACACTATATTGCAGAAACTAATCCCTGCTGCAAACTGCTACAGAACACAGGTCACCCCTCTCTCCCTGCAGACGTCTTTTATATGTTACAAGTATGCCATGCTGAGGGGGGTTCTGCACTTCTGATCACAGACTTGCTTTGCTCCTGCATAGTTTATTTCTGCTTTGTATATTGCTGATGTACTGTTTCTCATACCTATATATATCTGTCCTGTATCGTCACTGAACTGCTGTGGGGGATAGATAAACACACTTTGAATCAGTGGGAGATAATATATATATGGATAAATTCCTAGCTGGAGGCAAAATGTCGGGGAAAAATAAAAGCTCAGGAAAGACTAGGGGGGCTGCTGACCACCTGCATGATACATCCTCTAATGCGCAGGATACAAACACGCTACCATTTGAAACACATGTGGTGGTGCAGCAGCTCTCCTCCATCTTTCTCCCCAAAATGGAGAGCTTGCAGAGGGGCCTAGACCATGAAACAATTCTCGGTCCGCTTCACTGAAATAGAGAATAGGGTGTCAGGGCTGGAAGACACGGCTGTCACCCATGGTACCCAAATTGATGTATTGGTAAAGGAAAATGTGATTTTGCACCAACGGTTGGAGGATCTAGAAAATAGATCCCGCCGCAATAACCTGCGTATCTTAGGGATCCCTGAAAATGTCAAACCTAAAGACCTTATTCATTTCATAGAAAACACTTTACCACTTTTACTTAAACTAATCCCGGCCATATTTAAAGGCAGTGTAGAGAGAGCACACAGGATGGGCCCCGATAGGCAACATGAAAGGGAAAACACACAGCCTAGACAAGTGATGATTAAGCTACTACACTTTCAATTAAAAGTGGAAATGCTAAGGGCTTACAGAAAGGTCGCCCCAATAATGTATGAGGGTTCCAAAATACTCATTTTTCAAGATTACTCTGCCGAGCTCATGAGAAGGCGCAAAGAATTCTCCCCACTTTGTTCACGGTTAAATGGGGAGGGTAGGAAGGTATATCTCTTATATCCTGCTAAACTAAAAATGCTAACTTCCTCAGGCCCCAAATTCTTTGACACCCCACGGGAGGTCAATGAGTATCTAAACAGGGAGCAAAATGAAATGGCGACTGGCTCACCTGGAGCGTCCCACTCAGACCCGGGCTGAAGAGTATTATCTGCACTATCATGAGTAGAACATTAATAAACCCCTAGAATATGTTATGATGGGATTGTTAAATATGTATGATTATAGAGTTATTTTTATGATTGTTATAGTTTTGTTCTATGTTCAAATTGTACTTAATTTCAGACAATGTACCTCTCCAGGATTGCTCGGGCCCCCGAGTCAGAGCAGATTCAGCCCCTTAGTTTAAATGTTCCTGACAATACTGATGCAGAAGAAATTCCCCATCCTGGAGAGTACCAGCTATTCTGTTTACTTGTAATGTTGCTACCATATAGAACGGTAAGTTTATTTACCATACACCATGTTTTTTGGAAGCGCGATGCTTTGCATGACTTAGTACCAATCCTGTTTCACTATGCAGCCAGACTATATGGGGCAATACTAGTCACTCTACACGTTACAGCCGCACATGCCTTAATTCATCGTAGGAATGGGACATTGTATCCGTGCCCGGGTGTGGCGAACCCGGAGTTCATTAGTTTAAATAATCTAGACAATCCAAATGAGTGTAACAAAAAACCCCATTCTGAAATGTCTCACAGCTCACCCTACTTACTCCTCAGGTTGCATAGATTTAATCTTTTTGGTACGCCTAATACTGCTTTGTGGTTGTGGGAGTTTTTTATTTTTTATTCTTCTTTCTCTGCTCTCCCTCTTCTCCTCTCTCTCCCCTTCTCCTTCTTGCTTGCAGGTGTCTGGTCTAGTTTGGAACCTTGCATGGCCATTTAAATGATGGTAAGACTTATGACATGGAACGTTGGAGGGATTAACTCCCTCACTAAGAGAAAAACTATACTTACACACTTAAGACGCCTAGGGACAAACATTGCACTACTACAGGAGACCCACCTCTCCGAGGTGGAACACGAAAAACTGAAAAGAGACTGGGTAGGAGCAGTAGAGTATGTTTCTTACACTAACTCTAGCAGAGGCATAGCAATTTTGTTTGGGAAACAAGGGAATATAGAGGTTCTAACCACCCACAAAGACAGGGAGGGGAGATTTTTAATAGTTAAAATCAGAATAAACCAGAAAGTTTTGGTTATATGTAACATCTATGCCCCAAACTGTAAATCCACAGCTTTCTGGACTAGACTAATCCAAACACTTACCCCGTACTTAGGCCTGGATATCATACTGGGGGGGGACTTTAACCTAGCACCAAATCCCATTTGTGATAGACTGAGGGATCCAGAGCGCTTGGCGGAGAGGTGCAGGCCGAATGGCAAGGGCACTTTTGAACGGAAGATATTCTCCAGGCTCACGAACTCACTGCAACTCGTGGATATTTGGAGACTGCGGAATGCGGAAGGCAGAGACTTCACTTGTATTTCGAGGTCCGCGCCTACGGTGTCGCGAATCGATATCTTTATGGTATCTTCTACTATAATCCCAGGAGTCACCAGCACCAAGATCCATAATGTAGTGGTCTCTGACCACGCGCCGGTTGAACTGGTGCTTTTATCTGGTGCACGGATTGCTAACAAGCAAACGCTGAGATTTCCGGGATATTTATATGCCTCGGACACCTTTACAAAACACCTGGTGCATGCGTGGAATGATTACTATACTGATAATATGGCCCACCGAGATAACCCAGAACTGTTCTGGAATACGGCCAAAGCGGTCTTGACAGGCGACATTATCTCCTATGTTGCAACATTGAGGAGGAAGGCACAAGCCAACCTGCAAAGGTTCCAAGAGGTTCTGGCAGAGTCTTATCAAACATATTGTGGTAATCCCTGCCAATCCTCAAAGGATGAATACCTCACCCATAAAAATGCGCTGGATGTATATCTGGGGCACCAAGCGGTTTCTCAACTCCTGAGGTCCAGCGCTAAGTACTATAGAGAGGGTGATGGATCTGGCAGATTGCTGGCCTCGCTGATCAACAGGAAAACGGCTCGTAAACCCATTGCAGCCATTACATATCGCAAGCAAACACATAGGACTCCAGAATCCATTGTGGGAGCTCTGGCGAACTATTACTCCTCTTTATATGAAAGTCAAAAGATGCCGCCTCAAGGGGCAATTGAGTCCTTCTGGAGGGGTCTAAATCTACCCCAAATCACAGCGGAACAGCTGGAGGCCCTCAATTCTCCTATCTCCTTAGAGGAGATCACAAAAACAATCTCCTCTATGTCCAATGGTAAGGCGGCAGGCCCAGATGGCCTTCCAATTGAATTCTTTAAACTATTGAAATCCCAGATTGCACCTACCTTAACTCACTTGTTTAACTTGTACTATAAAGACTCGGTCCCCCCTCCAAAAACGTTCACGATGGCGCACGTGTCCCTGATTCCGAAACCTGGGAAGAACCCCGGCTTGCCTGAATCTTATCGCCCCATTTCCCTTCTCAATTCGGATTACAAGATACTCATGAAGATCTTGACCGATAGGCTGAAAGTAATACTGACGGATATCATTCATCCGGATCAGACCGGCTTCATGTGCCACAGAACCTCAGTGACTAATGTACGGAGGATACTCCATGCAATGGCGCATTTTGCGACCGATTCGGGAGATCCGGGAGTACGGAGCGAGTCGGAGGCCTTCCTGCTGTCCTTGGACGCAGAGAAGGCCTTTGATAGAGTGGAATGGAGCCATCTGTTGGACACGCTACAACGCTTTGGCTTCTCGGGATCGTTCCTGCAATACATAGGTAATATCTATGCAGCTCCATGGATCCACATCATGGCCAACGGCCTATTCTCGCCTTGTATTACTTTACAGAGGGGCACTCGACAGGGGTGCCCCCTATCCCCCCTTCTCTTCAATCTGGCCCTAGAGCCCCTGGCTACCAAACTACGAGCGGTGTACCCAGGTATCTTACTGGGTGATGAAAGGCTGCATCTCGCACTCTATGCAGACGACATGCTCCTGTTTGTGGAGCACCCAGCGAAACATATACCAAAAATCTTGGCAACTATCGAGGCGTTTGGATCCTTCTCGGGATACAGGGTGAATAACACCAAGTCGGAGATTCTGTTCCTCCGAAGACACAGGGTTCAGAACATCTCCTACCCTTTTCAGGAGGCTAAGTCCACTATGACCTACTTGGGCATTCAGCTGTCCACTGACAACCATACCCTTTACCGTACCAATGTTACCCAGGTTTGTCGCGATATTGAACAGACTCTAGAGGGCTGGAGAAATTTGCCGGTCTCTCTTACAGGACGCGTTAACCTGATAAAAATGGTGATCCTGCCACGGATTTTGTACCCTCTTTTAATGCTGCCTCTTCTGATTACTGAAAAAGATCTGGCACTATATACCCGGGCCCTCTTAAAATTCCTATGGAGGGGGGGTAGACCTAGGATAGCACTCGCGAAGCTGTGCGCGCATCCCTCATTCGGCGGTTTGGGGCTACCCAATCTAAAACTGTATAACTGGGCGACACTTGACCGCCTCATGCTCGACTGGCAACTACAAACAGGGCACTTATACTCACCAGCACTGGAGAGCCATGCCCTGGGGGGCTTCGACCTCTCTTTTCTACCGTATGCCTCAATCAATGACATTCCAGCCAAAGTCAAAGACAGCTTGTTATACAAGGATGTTTTGAGAGCTTGGTGGTTGACTCTTGGTCACATTGGCCGTTGTCGCGTGGCTTCGAGAATGATCCCACTACGGAATAATATTGAATTTCCCCCAGGGATCGACACCTCTCCGTTTGTTAATTGGGAGGGCAGGGGATTATGCTCAGTGGGGGACGCTCTGGATCTCTCTAGAAGGTGCATAAAGTCATTTACTGAACTACAAGTTCAATTCGGGGTTCCGAGGGTCCACTTTTTCGCTTACCTTCAGATGAAGCATTATATTGACAAGTTGATTAGAGACGACCCACACTTCTGGGAACCACATGCACTTGCTATACCGATGGCCTCCTTTAAAACAGGCTGTTTTTCAATTTCAGGGATCTACAAAACCCTATTGAGCCAGATTGAATCTAAAAACTTACTCCTGCTAGAGAACAAATGGAACACAAGCCTGGAAAGGGAAGACTTAACAGAGATGATCCAACATAGTGTAGAAACTACCAAAAGAGCTACTCTGTCTATGACCCTTAGGGAATCCCAGACTAGAATGTTACACAAGGATTACATTATCCCGCGTAGGCTATCTAAATGGAACCCCGGAGTGGTGAATGAGTGTAGCAAGTGCAGACTTTCCAACCCAGATTTCCTGCACTACTTCCTTGCCTGCCCTTGGGTTAGACAGTTTTGGGGCAGAATTGCCTTTTGAATCACTACGGTCCTTAAGCACAGGGTCCAAATTGAAATCGAGCAAATCTGCTTTTTGGAGTGGAGGGAGCAGAGCCCTAGACACATCCCTCTGCTAACTACTGTTGTCTTGGTGGCTAGGAAGGTCATTCTGAGAGTCTGGACGGAGAGCACGGCTCCGACATTCATTGCTTTTAAACACAGCTTGCATAAACAACTACTCATAGAACAGTTAGATACTAGGATGGACACCAATAGAAGACTAAAACACTTCATAAATAAATGGAGGAATTACATTATGACACTAAACATTGACTTACAAAGCCAAATTTTAGGACCCTTTGCACACACTGAATACATGCTTACCGCCTCTTTACGGGGAGAATGGGGTTTCTTGTATCTTGTATCGTACACGGGGCGGCGTGGAGGGAGAGAGAGAGACAATCACTATATAGAAAAGTAAACCTACTGAACTGTTCCTGCTTTTCCCTTTTTTTTTTTTTTTTTCCCTCGCACCACAAAAATGATTGGTGAACTAACTTCTAGGCTGCCACAAAGGCCGATTCTGTTGGTTTCACTAGATCCTGGTTAATTTGTTAATATAGTTAGGTACCCCACAAAAGGGGAACAAGTTGGGAAAAAAAAAGGAGGACCGAGAACTTGAACCTTGTCAATATCATGATTGTATTCTTTGTATGTACATGCGGTAATGTTGTTTAACCATATCTCTTCTAATGTACTGAGAAAATGTACTTGTATACTGTTTTCGTGTCCTCAATAAAAACAGAATTTAAAAAAAAAAAAACATACTAAGTCCCCCCTAACAGTAAAACCCCCCACCCACCAAACCCCCCAAAATAGAAAACCTAACACTAAAAAAACCTAAGCTACCCAAAGCCCCTAAAGCAGAATTTGTATGGGCATTGCCCTTAAAAGCTCTTTTGCAGCCCATGAAAATAAACAAACCCCTAATCTAAAATAAAGGTACCCCAAAAAAAAAAAAAAAAAATGTCTAACCCCCAAATAGGTACTCACCATTCCTGAAGTCCATCGGAGAAGGTCTTCTTCCAGGCGGGGACATCTTCTTCCAGTACGGGGACCTCTTCCATCTTCATCCAGGGCAAACGCGGCGGGGAGCGGAGGTGACTGCGGAGCAAGAACGCAGGATGCGGATCCATCCAGCGTGGAGGATCCTCTTCGTACGATCGTCACCTGGCACTGAGAATTAAATGCAACATACCTGTTTTATACTTGATTAATTTTTATTTTTTAATTTTAATTTTAATTTAGTATTTTTTTTATTTTATCTAATTGGGGTTAATTTAAGGGGGTGTTAGGTTAGGGGCTTAGTGATTAAATTAGTTATTTGCATTGTGGGGGGTTGGCGGTTTAGGGTTAATAGGATAATGAAGTTTATTGTGTTTTGGGGGATGGTGGTTTAGGTGTTAATCCCTTTATTAGGCAGTTTGCGATGTGGGGGGATGGTGGATTAGGGGTTAATACATTTATTAGGTAGATTGCAATGTGGGGGGATGGCGGATTAGGGATTAATAGTTTAATTAGGTATATTGCGTTGTGGGGGGTTGGCGGTTTAGGGGTTAATACTTTTATTATTAGTTGCCAAGTGGGGTGATGGTGGATATAGGGGTTTTGAGGTGTCGGGTTTATTTTTGGGAGGCACGTTAGACTTTAACGGGTGATTTTTTTTTTTCTTATGCTTCTGCAGTTTCTAAACTACCGTAAGTCACTGGAGACTTCAGAAATGTGTATTTACTCACATTTCTGGACATTGCCAGTTTATCAGACTTACAGCAGTATATGAACTGCCGACACAGTTTATGTGATTCCCCGATGTGCAAGGTGAAATTACGGGCGACGCGGGTTTCATCAGTTGCACTAAAGCCTGCGCCTTATATGTAATCTCACCCCTGATGTTTTTTTGGTACACTATTTAGCTTTACCTATATATATATATATATATATATATATATATATATATATACTAGTCCTAAAGCCCATTCACACGGGCCATTTTTTGCAGTACATCGGTCCCACCCCTTGCTCTCTCTCCCTCCCCGTCTCTTTTGCTCTCTCTCTCCCCCTCTTGCTCTCTCTCCCCCTCTCTTTTGCGCTCTCTTGCTCCACCTCTCTTTTGCTCTCTCTCTACCTCTCTTTTGCTCTCTCTCTCCCCTCTCTTTTGCTCTCTCTCCCCTCTCTTTTGCTCTCTCTCTCCCCTCTCTTTTGTGCTCTCTCTCTCTCTCCCCCTCTCTTTTGCGCTCTCTCTCTCTCCCCTCTGTTTTGCACTCTCTCCCTCCCCCTCTCTTTTGCACTCTCTCTCCCCCCTCTCTTTTGCACTCTCTCCCCCTCTCTCTTGTGCTCTCTCCCCCTCTTTTTGTGCTCTCTCGCTCCACCTCTCTTTTGCGCTCTCTCGCTCCACCTCTCTTTTGCGCTCTCTACCCCCTCTCTTTTGCTCTCTCTACCCCCTCTCTTTTGCTCTCTCTCCCCCCTCTCTTTTGCTCTCTTTTTAGACTTAGGTTTAGGGGTTAATAACTTTAGTATAGTGACGGCAATGTTGGGGGTGGCAGATTAGGGGTTAATAAATGTAAATCTCCCCCCTATCGTTTGCTCTCTCCCCCCTCTCTTTTACTCTCTCGCCCCTCTCTTTTGCTCTCTCCCCCCTCTCTTTTGTGCTCTCTACTGCTCATGACAGCTTCGGACAAACACACTTGGCCTTTTATATTATAGGATATATATATATATATATATATATATATATATATATATATATATATGTGTGTGTTTTTTAAAAGTTTTTAGAAAAGGCATACCTTTTTTTTATTTTGGTAATTTGTTGTTTTCGTTAATGGTAGGTTTGTTTTATTCTTTGTAATGGTAGTTTGTTTTTTGTAATGTTAGGTTGTTTCTTTTCAGTAATATTAGGATTTTTAGTTTTAAGATTAGATTTTTTTTTGTTTTAAAGGTAATTTTATTTTTTTTAATTTTTCAGGTGTGTTTTTTTATTTTTTTTATTTAAAGGTACTGTTATTTTCTTTTTTTCAGGTAAGGTTACTATGTTTAGGGTAACTTAGGGGGTGTTAGGTTAGGGGGTTTAGATGTTAGTGGATTACTTGCAATGGGGTTATGGCAGTTTAGTGGTTAATAGTGTAGTGGGTTACTTTGCAGTGGGAGTTGGGGTTTAGGGGTTAATAGTGTAGTGGGTTACTTTGCAATGTGAGTTGTGGTGGTTTAGAGGTTAATAGTGTAGTGGGTTACTTTGCAATGTGAGTTGTGGCGGTTTAGAGGTTAATAGTGTAGTGGTTTACTTTGCAATGTTGGGGTTTGTCGGTTTAGAGGCAAATAGAATAGTTTAATTCAACAGTTTTCTCCGGCCAAACTCTTTACACTCTCTTTCAGAATTAAAACACACAGTCTAATATTTCATCTGGCTGTCCTGTATAATATTTAACCCCTTAAGGACCAGCGACGTACCCTGTATGTCGCTGGCCTTTTTTTGGGACTTGATTGTTTTATACCGTGGTCTTGCCACCAGCGTTGAGACTGCTCTATTCCACAAAGCCTTCTGGAGGGAGGGCATTAATAGCGTGTTCTTGCTAGACTTGTGCTATTATGTCCGGAAAAAACCCTTAACGACCAGTGACATACAGGGTATATTGTGGTCATTAAGGGGTTAAAAAGTATCGGACGCATCTGGTTGAGTGTCATCTGAGGTGGGTATATGGGTTGCGCAAGAATAGAGTCTGATGGTAGCTTTATGACCATATGGTGTGATAATGACTAATTAAATAGTAGAATATAAATTTTGATTAAAATAGATTTCAGAGAAAAACTGTTTCATTTAGCCCAATTCTTATCTTACCTTAAAATAAAATATGACTTCTTTAAACCATCTTGATTATTTTGAATATATCCAGTTCTTACCTTAAATCCCTTGCTGTATTTTTAGCTTCACAGAGACCTGGATATTTAAAATATCTCCAACTATCTTTTACAAAGTAATACTAGAGCAGAAGAAAAACAGACATATCTTAATGTTAGTTTAAAGGAAGTTATCCATAATATGCAAGAGTGATGAAGTTTAACTTAAAACAGAAGTTGATCATTATGCCAGTTCTGTGGAAGTTAAAATAATTCCAGCATCACACTATTAATCAATATTTCAATCTGCACTGCTAGTACTCTCTTTTTTTTTTTTTTATTGCTTCCACGGTATGGAGCCTAGGGTGTTATAAATATGTCTGAAATCTTCCCTGTACATTACATTCTGCAATTACCAAAAAAATGTGAATCATTAAACTTTTAAATTACTTTTGATAGGTTTTTAAACTAAAAAAAACGTAAATATTAATAAAAAATTATATCAGATATCAAGTGAAATCAGAAATTTAATTTACAGGTAAACTTAATAAAACAATTTAGGTTTTTAACCCATAAATAGGTTAACGCATTAATTAATGTTAATAGTATGCTGTCATGTTGTGAAGGAAATGTAACCATTGCAAATTGCAACTGCATAATCTTGCTGTTTACAATGATATTTAGCTCACCTAGCTTAACTGTGGCTCAGTTAATAGATGCAAACACTAGTCAACCCTACTCCCTTTCAGACCTAAACCTTAAAGGGACATAATACTCATATGCTAAATCACTTGAAACTGATGCAGTATAACTGTAAAAAGCTGACAGGAAAATATCACCTGAGCATCTCTATGTAAAAAAGGAAGATATTTTACCTCACAATCTCCTAAGCTCAGCAGAGTAAGTTCTGTGTAAAAAGTTATACTTCACCTGCTCCCAGCTGCAGGTAAAAATAAAAAAAAAAATGAAGAAATGAACAGCAGCCAATCAGCATCAGCAGTGATGAGGTCATGAACTCTTACTGTGATCTCATGAGATTTCACTTAACTCTCATGAGATTTCATAGTAAGCTTCCTTTACCTGATTGGTGAAATAATATGAGAGTTCAAGATGCTCATCCTTTCAGCTGTCCCAGGACAGACACACTAAAATGCTGCTTAGAAATCCTTTACAATGGGAGGTGGCTACTGAGGAACTTTTGAGGTAAAATATCTTTCTTTTTTACATAGAGATGTTCAGGAGATATTTTCTAGTCAGCTTTTTACAGCTATGCTGCATCACTTTCAAGTGTTTAAACATTTGGGTATTATGGCCCTTTAAGTTTGACCTTCCCCATAAGAGCACCTTTGCAATTACCAAAGCATACACTCTGTACTTAAGCTTCTAGCAGACGGACTGAACTGCAAAACCATCACTAATGTCAACAGCCTATGCTCGCTAGCCAGGCAACTGTTTTATTCTATTTCTCACATTTATAATTTAACTAGGTGATAAGTCTGCCCAGAGGGCAGTCTATGTTTATAACATAGAAATCCCCAAGCTAAAGTTACAAAAAATAAAAAAAAGTAAAATTACAGAAAAAAATAAACAAAGCTATCCAAAATAAAAAACTTAAACCTAAACTAATACCCCAATAAAAATAAAAAATCCCCCCAAAATAAAAACACCCTCAATCTAATACTAAACTACCTATAGCCCTTAAAAGGGCCGTTTGTAGGACATTGCCCTAAGTTAAACAGCTCTTTTACCTTAAAAATACTAAGTCCCCCCTAACAGTAAACCCCCCCACCCACCAAACCCCCCAAAATAAAAAAACATAACACTAAAAAAATAACTTAACTACCCATTGCCCCTAAAGGGGCATTTGTATAGGCATTCAGCTCTTTTACTGCCTTTAAAAACCCACCCCAAAAATAAAAACATAAAAAGCCTAAACCTAAGCCCCAAATAGGTACTCACTGTTCCTGAAGTCCGGCGGAGAAGGTCTTCTTCCAGATGGATCCATCATCTTCTACTTTTGTCCGGAGTGAATGCAGCGCGGAGCGGAGGTGCGGAGCTGTGTTTCTGATGCCTGGATCCTCAGCGGTGGTCCTCAAGGGCAGCGGTCCTTGGCGGCATGGAGGCTGCTCTTCATTCGATGTCCGTTGTACACTGAAGATTGAATGCAAGGTACCGCAATCACTGTGGGGTACCTTGCATTCCTATTGGTTGAAATTTTGAAATTAGCCAGTAGGATTAGAGCTACTGAAATCATATTGGCTGTTCAAATCAGCCAATAAGATTTCAGTAGCTTTCATCCTATTGGCTGATTTCAAAATTTCAGCCAATAGAAATGCAAGGTACCCCAATAAATAGTATTTTTTAGAGGTAAAAGAGTTGTTTAACTTAGGGCAATGCCCTACAAAAAGCCCTCTAAGGGCTATTGGTAGTTCAGTATTAGATTAGGGGGTGTTTTTATTTTGGGGGGCTTTTTTATTTTCATAAAGATTAGGTATAATTTTTTTTTTATAATTTTTTTTTAATTTTAATTGTAATTTAGTAGTAATTGGGGGGTGTTAGGTTAGGGGGCTTAATAATTAAATTAGTTATTTGCATTGTGGGGGGTTGACGTTATAGGGCTTAATATATTAATTAGGGTTATTGCGATGTGAGGGTTTGGCGGTTTAGGGGTTAATAGGTTAATTAGGGTTATTGTGATGTGGGGGTTTGGTGGTTTAGGGGTTAATAGGTTAATTAGAGTTATTGTGATGTGGGGGCTTGGCAGTTTAGGGGTTAATAGGCTAATTAGGTTTATTGAATTGTGGGGGGTTGGAGGTTTAGGAGTTAATAGGTTAAATAGGTTTTTTGCGATGTGGGGGTTATGCGATTTAGGGGTTACTAGGTTAATTAGGTTTATTGAGATGTTGGTGGTTGGAGGTTAAGGGGTTAATATTTTAATTATGTTATTTGCAGATTAGGGGTTAATCACTTTATTGTTTTGCAATGTGGGGGTTGACGGTTTAGGTGTTTGTTAATACTTTGTGCGGGAGGTTATTTTTTTGTTATACTTTGCGCGGGCGGTTAGCTGGTTTTTTTTTGTTAATTTCTTGAGGGTGGTTACGAGTTTTTTAGTTATTTCAAGCAGACGGTTGCATGTCTTTTTTTTAAGGCTTCGGGTTTGTCTACGCTGCATCCAGGTGGATTTTGAAAATTGCAGGGCGGTGAAAGAATCTACCTGTGGTTATCAATCTCGCCGCCTGGATGGAGATGGATGTCCGGACTTCAGGAACCGTGAGTAGATATTCTGGGGTTAGTGTTAGATGTTTTTTTTTCATTTTTTCAGTGTTTTTTTTTTTTTATTAGAGCTTTGGGCTTTTTTTAAAAAAGCTGAATGCCCTTATAAGGGCAATGACAAAGAACTGAATGCCCTTTTAAGGGCAATGCCCATTGGTAGCTAAGGTTTTTTTTAGAGTTAGTTTTTTTTATTTTGGGGGGTTGGTTGGGTGGTGGGTTTTACTGTTGGGTGGGACTTTGTATTTTTTTTACAGGTAAAAGAGCTGTTTAACTTAGGGCAATGCCCTATAAAAGGCCCTTTTAAGGGCTATTGGTAGTTTATTTTGGGGGGGTTTATTTTATTTTTTATAGGGCTATTAGATTAGGTGTATGTGTTTTTATTTTTAATAATTTTGTTTATTATTTTTTGTAAGCTTAGTGTTATTTTTATTTTTTTCGTAGTGTTAGGTTTTTTAAAATTTGTAATTCAGATGTTTTAATTGGTAGTATTTTTTTTATTTTATTAGAATAGTAATGTTAGGTTAATTTATATAGCTTAATGTGTTATTTTTATTTCACGAGTAAGTTTTTATTTATTTTAAGATAGTTATATTGTAATTTTAAATTAGGGGGTGTTAGGTTTAGGGGTTAATAGGTTTATTTAATTGAAAAAGATTTTTATTATTTTGTTCCTCAAGTATACTTCACAACAGTAATATAACAGTAAATTAATCTTACAGGTACAGGTCACAGTCATAGATAACAAGTCACAGCCAAGGAAGGAAAAATAGTTGGTCATTACAATATGCACTCCAGGTCAGAAAGTAAAGTGCCTCTTTCACATCATTGTTGTCCCGACCCAAAGGGGGTTTCCACTATTCAAACCTTCCCTTCTACAACTATGATGAACATCCATGATACCAAAACCTTGTGCATACAGCTTTAGCATCTACTCTTGAGCAATGCTTCCAGTATGGTAGCGACAATCTTATCTATCCCATAGTAACTAATACGTAGCACAGACAAACCAATGTGGTAAAGTGTATTTGTGCTTTATTGCCTTCTAGTGCTAGACTCTGAGTACATAATCCACGGTTCCCATATGGAGATGAACCATTCTTTAGTGTCTAAAAGGTCAGCAGCATTACTGCTCATTTGGTAGTAGTAGTCTATTTTGTTCAAAATAATCTGAAAGGTTGGAACTACTGACTTCCAGTATTGAGCTATAGTTAATCTGACTAATGTACAGAAAAAGAACAAGAGTTTATTTCTTGATTTTCCCACCCCAGGCAGGGGTTCATGAAGAAGAGCCTGTGTGGGCGTTAATTTTATAGAAGTATCAAAAATAGAACTCAGTAATTCTGAGGTTTGTGACCAAATGTTGAAAAACATGAAGACAATGCCACCACATATGAGGGTAAGTCCCTTTCTCATCACAGTCTCTTAAACAATCCCCCCCCCCCCCCGGGTCTGGGCCATGTAATCTGGAAGGGTAGAAGTACCACCTAAATGCAACCCTCATATAATTTTATTTTAAATGTGCACAAATGGAGAATGAGGTGACCCTGTGAAGGGTGGTGTTCCATTTCTCAAGTGACCAAGAAAAATTAAACGCCTAGATTTAGAGTTCTGCGTTAGCCGTCAAAACCAGCGTTAGGGGCTCCTAACGCTGGTTTTGGGCTACCGCTGGTATTTAGAGTCAGTAAGGAAAGGGTCTAACGCACACTTTGCAGCCGCGACTTTTCCTTACCGCAGATCCCCCTACGCCATTTGCGTATCCTATCTTTTCAATGGGATCTTTCTAACGCCAGTATTTAGAGTCTTGGCTGAAGTGAGCGTTAGAAATCTAACGACAAGACTCCAGCATCAGAGAAAAGCCAGGAGTTAAGAGCTTTCTAGGCTAACGCCGGTTCATAAAGCTCTTAACTACTGTGCTCTAAAGTACACTAACACCCATAAACTACCTATGTACCCCTAAACCGAGGCCCCACCACATCGCCGCCACAAATTTTTTAACCCCTAATCTGCCGACCGCACACCGCCGAAACCTACATTATCCCTATGTACCCCTAATCTGCTGCCCCTAACACCACCGACCCCTATATTATATTTATTAACCCCTAATCTGCCGTCTCCAACGTCGCCGTCACCTACCTACAATTATTAACCCCTAATCTGCCGACCGGACCTCACCGCTACTATAATAAAGTTATTAACCCCTAATCCGCCTCACTCCCGCCTCAAAAACCCTATAATAAATAGTATTAACCCCTAATCTGCCCTCCCTAACATCACCGATACCTAACTTCAAGTATTAACCCCTAATCTGCCGACCGGACCTCACCGCTATTATAATAAATGTATTAACCCCTAAAGCAAAGTCTAACCCTAACACTAACACCCCCCTAAGTTAAATATAATTTAAATCTAACAAAATAAAATAAATCTTATTAAATAAATTATTCATATTTAAAGCTAAATACTTACCTGTAAAATAAACCCTAATATAGCTACAATATAAGGAATAATTACATTGTAGCTATTTTAGGATTAATATTTATTTTACAGGCAACTTTGTATTTATTTTAACCAGGTACAATACCTATTAAATAGTTAATAACTATTGAATAGCTACCTAGTAAAAATAATTACAAAATTACCTGTAAAATAAATCCTAACCTAAGTTACAATTAAACCTAACACTACACTATTAATAAATTAATTAAATAAAATACCTACAATTATCTACAATTAAAACTAACACTACACTATTAATAAATTAATTACATACAAATACCTACAAATAAATACAATTAAATAAACTAACTAATTTTAAGCTAATTACACCTACTCTAAGCCCCCTAATAAAATAACAAAGCCCCCCAAAATAAAAAAATGCCCTACCCTATTCTAAAATAAAAATTGAAAATCTCTTTTACCTTACCAGCCCTTAAAAGGGCCTTTTGCGGGGCATGCCCCAAAGAATTCTGCTCTTTTGCCTGTAAAAAAAAACATACAATACCCCCCCAACATTACAACTCACCACCCACATACCCCTAATCTAACCCAAACCCCCCTTAAATAAACCTAACACTAAGCCCCTGAAGATCTCCCTACCTTGTCTTCACCACGCCGGGTATCACCGATCCATCCAGAAGAGGGTCCAAAGTCTTCATCCAAGCCCACGCGGGGGCTGAAGAGTTCCATCATCCGGCTGAAGTCTTGATCCAAGTGGGGGCTGAAGAGGTCCATCATCCGGCTGAAGTCTTGATCCAAGCGGGGGCTGAAGAGGTCCATCATCCGTCTGAAGTCTTGATCCAAGCGGGGGCTGAAGAGGTCCATCATCCGGCTGAAGTCTTCTATCAAGCGACATCTTCAATCTTCTTTCTTCCGGCTCCATCTTCATCCCGCCGACACGGAACATCCATCCTTGCCGACGACTTCCCGACGAATGACGGTTCCTTTAAGGGACGTCATCCAAGATGAGCTGACATTCTATTGGCTGATCGGAACAGCCAATAGAATGCGAGCTCAATCTGATTGGCTGATTGGATCAGCCAATCGGATTGAACTTGAATCTGATTGGCTGCTTCCATCAGCCAATCAGAATTTTCCTACCTTAATTCCGATTGGCTGATAGAATCCTATCAGCCAATCGGAATTCGAGAGACGCCATCTTGGATGACGTCACTTAAAGGAACCGTCATTGGATCAAGACTTCAGCCAGATGATGGACCTCTTCAGCCCCCGCTTGGATCAAGACTTCAGCCAGATGATGGACCTCTTCAGCCCCTGCTTGGGCTTGGATGAAGACTTCAGACCCTCTTCTGGACAGATCGATGATACCCGGCATGGTGAAGACAATGTAGGGAGATCTTCAGGGGCTTAGTGTTAGGTTTATTTAAGGGGTTTTGGGTTAGATTAGGGGTATGTGGGTTGTAATGTTGGGGGGGGTATTGTATGTTTTTTTTTACAGACAAAAGAGCACAATTCTTTTGGGCATGGTAAGGTAAAAGAGCTTTTCAATTTTTATTTTAGAATAGGGTAGGGCATTTTTTTATTTTGGGGGGCTTTGTTATTTTATTAGGGGGCTTAGAGTAGGTGTAATTAGCTTAAAATTGTTGTAATATTTTTATAATGTTTGTAAATTATTTTTTTATTTTTTGTAACTTAGGTTTTTTTTTTGTACTTTAGTTAGTTTATTTAATTGTATTTATTTGTAGGTATTTGTATGTAATTAATTTATTGATAGTGTAGTTTTAGGTTTAATTGTAGATAATTGTAGGTATTTTATTTAATTAATTTATTGATAGTGTAGTGTTAGGTTTAATTGTAACATAGGTTAGGATTTCTTTTACAGGTCATTTTGTAATTATTTTAACTAGGTAGCTATTAAATAGTTATTAACTATTTAATAGCTATTGTACCTGGTTAAAATAAATACAAAGTTGCCTGTAAAATAAATATTAATCCTAAAATAGCTACAATATAATTATAATTTATATTGCAGCTATATTAGGGTTTATTTTACAGGTAAGTATTTAGCTTTAAATAGGAATAATTTATTTAATAAGAAATAATTTATTTCATTAGATAAAAATTATATTTAACTTAGGGGGGTGTTAGTGTTAGGGTTAGACTTAGCTTTAGGGGTTAATACATTTATTATAGTAGCGGTGAGGTCCGGTCGGCAGATTAGGGGTTAATACTTGAAGTTAGGTGTCGGTGATGTTAGGGAGGGCAGATTAGGGGTTAATACTATTTATTATAGGGTTTTTGAGGCGGGAGTGAGGCGGATTAGGGGTTAATAACTATATTATAGTAGCGGTGAAGTCCGGTCGGCAGATTAGGGGTTAATAAGTGTAGGTAGGTGGCGGCGACGATGGGGTGGGGCAGATTAAGGGGTAATAAATATAATATAAGGGTCGGCGGGGGTTAGGTGCAGCAGATTAGGGGTTCATAGGGATAACGTAGGTGACGGCGGTGTACTGAGCGGCAGATTAGGGGTTAATAATAATATGCAGGGGTCAGCGATAGCGGTGGTGGCAGATTAGGGGTTAATAAGTGTAAGGTTAGGGGTGTTTAGACTCGGGGTACATGTTAGGGTGTTAGGTGCAGACTTAGGAAGTGTTTCCCCATAGGAAACAATGGGGCTGCGTTAGGAGTTGAACGCTGCTTTTTTGCAGGTGTTAGGTTTTTTTTCAACTCAAACGGCCCCATTGTTTTCTATGGGGGAATCGTGCACAAGCACGTTTTTGAAGCTGGCCGCGTCCGTAAGCAACGCTGGTATCTAGAGTTGCAGTCGTGGTAAATATGCTCTACGCTCCCTTTTTGGAGCCTAACGCAGCCATTCTGTGAACTCTGAATACCAGCGGTATTTAAAAGGTAAGGGGGGAAAAAAGCACGCATAGCTAACGCACCCCTTTGGCCGCAGAACTCTAAATCTAGGCGAAAATTTTCTTCCCATTTAAGCATAAAGGAAAGTTTAGGTGATGCTAATGGGTTATTAAATATGGAATATAATCTAGAAATAGTTCCTTTTAATCTGTGAGTGGCTAAACATAGATGTTCTAGATAGGTGGAGCCTTCCCTGCTGGAATTACATATAACGTCAGCCACTCTTGCCCTAAGCGGCAAATAATGGAACCAACTAGGTCCGTCTTGGTCGCCAAGGTCAACATATGTCTTAAAATCCATGAAGGAGTGGTTACGCAATGTATATGCGATTCTATATAATCCCTTATTTGCCCATTTAGTCTGGAGCCCTGAATCTAGGGTCGAGGAGAAAGTCACTAGTGGGGTTGCTCTGGATTTCTCTGAAAGTAATTTGAACTTCATGGTCAGGGAATCCCATAGTGAGACAGTGTATGAGATAGATAGGAAAGTCTTCCAGTTTGAAGGTCTGGAAGGCCTGCTAGACCAAAGTAATTTATAAATTGGGTCAATCATAACCATATTAGATTGTAGCTGGACCCATTGAATGGTATCTGTTTTGTTATGCCATAGAGATGTTTGGGCTAACCGTGCAGCATAATAGTAAGTAAGAAGATCTGGTAATCCCATGCCTCCTCCCCCTCTACCCCTACACAAAGTGTGTCTATTAGTTCTGGATCGCCTTCCCTGCCAAATAAATGATATAACAGCTTTTTGGGGTTTATTAAGGTCTTGGGCAGGGACCGAGACCGGGAGGGATCTAAACAAATATAGTAATTTTGGAAGTATCAACATTTTGACTCCAATTATTCGACCATATAGTGAAAGTTTCATTTTTCCCCACTTCTGCAGTAGGTTTCTTATTTGGGACAGCATAGGTTGATAGTTGTTTTGGTACAGGGAATCTACTCTGCTTGAAAGAGATACTCCCAAATAGTGCATACCTTTTTCTGCCCAGGAAAAGGAAAAATTGATCTCTACCAGTTTTTTAGTATGCGGTGGTAGATGCACACTGATAGCTTCAAATTTGTCGTTATTAATTTTATATCCTGAGATTATAGCAAACTGGGCAATAGTAGAGAAAATTAGGGGGAGGGACAATAAAGGCTTGGCTCCCGCTAGCTTCAAAACTCATTGAAAAACTAGTTTTCAATTGCCTAACCCCCTTCCTGTCCTCCAACTCATTGCTCGACCCCCTGCAATCTGGCTTCTGTCCCCAACACTCAACTGAGACTGCCCTCACCAAGGTTACTAACAATCTCCTTTCTGCTAAAAACAAAGGCTACTACTCTATACTCATCTTACTTGACTTATCTGCTGCCTTTGACACTGTTAACAATCCCCTTCTCCTACGGTCTCTCAGTTCTCTTGGTCTCTGTGACACTGCCCTCTCCTGGATTCACTCTTATCTCTGCTGGTGACTCCTCCTCTCTATTGCCCCTGTTTGTTGGAGTACCTTAAGGCTCTGTCCTGGGTCCTCTACTCTTCTCTATTTACACTTCTTCACTATGGCTTCAGCTATCACCTCTATGCTGATGATACCCAGATCTACCTTTCCACCCCTGCACTCTCTCCTTCTGTCAACTCTCACATCAGCGACTGCTTATCTGGCATTTCCTCCTGGATGGCCTCTCACCACCTAAAAATAAATATGTCCAAGACTGAACTACTTCTAATTCCCCCTTTAGCTCCACTCTCTAATTTTTCTATTACTTTTGGCGGCACCACTATATCCCCATCACCCCAAGTCCGCTGCCTCGGAGTCACGCTTGACTCAAATCTGTCCTTCATTCCCCACATCCAACTGCTCTCTTCATCCTGCTGCAACCACCTACGCAATATCTCCAAAAATCTTCTGTTTCTGAGTGCTGAAACTACCAAACAGCTCATCCACTCCCTGGTAATTTCCTGATTTGACTACTGTAACAACTTACTAACTGGCCTCCCTCTCTCCCGCCTCTCTCCCCTCCAATCTATCCTAAATGCATCTGCCAGGCTAATCCACCTCTCTCAATGCTCAGTTTATGCTGCACCTCTCTGTGAGTCCCTTCACTGGCTCCCCATTCACAACAGAGTTAAATTCAAAATTCTCACCCTGACCTACAAAGCCCTCACCAATGCTGCCCAACTCTACTTGTCCTCACTCATCAACAAATATACTCCTGCCCATCCCCTAAGATCCAACAATGACCTGCTTCTTGTGTCCTCTACCATCACCTCCTCTCATTCTAGACTACAAGACTTCTTTTGTGCGGCACCAACCCTCTGGAACGCACTTCCTTGAGATGTCAGACTTGCCCCTAACCTCCCCTCCTTTAAATGTTCCCTAAAGACCTTTCTGTTCAGGGAAGTTTATCACCCAACTTATCAACAAAATAACTTCACTTAACTAACAGTTGCCCTCTATCTCCTCACTAATATCATTCTCACCTCTGCAGTCCCCACCTCCTGTTTCCAATCCTCCTACCCGTAGAGATTGTAAGTTCCCATGGGAATAGGGCCCTCAATTCCCCCTGTATTTGTCTGTAAAATTTTGTGTCTTATCGTATTGTTTCTCCACTGTACTGTTATCCTTGTACCCATGGGCAGCGCTTCGGAATCTGCAGGCACTTTATAAATAAAAATAATAATAATAATGATATCATCCACAAACAGACTTATCTTATATTCTTTAGAATTCACAGATATCCCTGCTATATCAATGTTTTGCCGGATATGGGCTGCAAGGGGTTCAATGCAAAGTGCAAAGAGCAGTGGAGACCCTGCCTAGTCCCATTAGCAATATTTATAGGTTTTGATTTGTATCCAGCTATTTTAACATAGGCAGAGGAATGTGAATATATAGACGAAACTGCAGTACTAAATTTGCCTGTTATACCCATAGTGACCAACACTGCATCCAAGTAATCCCAATATATAGGAACACATGAATGTGCCAGGATATTCCAAACTTAGCAAACCCCCGATGGGGTGTAGGTGTTTGAGAGTAACCCTATATATTTTAGGCCCAGAACAGTAGGGCTGTAAATTTAAGTCATATTAGAAAAGGACCCATATCACTTGCATAAGTTACTTCAATTAGGACTCTTGTCTAAGTCTAGAGTTCTTTCCATTTTTATTCACTGGCGTCCACTCCCTTCCTATTGCCTTACGCTGTGGTTTGGGAGAGGAAGAAACTTCCGAGGAAGTCTATTCCAGGTTCAGCTTTTCCAGGATTGCTTGTCCTTCCAGGAGAGAAGAGCAATAGTAGGAAGTTCTGTCATACAGGAAGATGAGTTTAAATGGAAATCCCCATCGATATTTGATTTGCGCCTTAATGAGGATTGATATGATCAATTTGAGTTCCCTTCTTCTCGTTAGGGTTGTCGGGGAGTGATCTGTGTATAATTGTAGCGTGTGGCCCTCAAAGGTAATTTTAGGTAGTTTTCGCACTGTTTGCATGATCTAGTCTTTATCATGAAAATAACGAAGTTTGGCAATCATGTCCCTTGCTGCTGAGGGGGTTGGTGGTTTAGCCACCAATCCCCTCAGAATCTATCTCTGGGAGAATCTGTTGAAAGAGATTTGTGATGGTTTCTGTCAGGTTGCTGTATGATTCGGGGAGATTGCGAATTCTGATATCTGATCTCCTGGTCCTCTTCTCAAGGTCCTCCAAGGAATCCTCCAGCTTCTGAATCTGTTACTGTTGCACCTGTATTGTTGATTGAACTTTGGGTATTTCGTCAGAGATATCATCAACTTTATCCTCCAGGCAGGCGGTGCGGTCTCCAATATCTGTAAGGTCCTGCTTTAGTTCAGAAAGGACTGCTCTCATTTCTTCTTTGAATAGTTGTTTAATCTGTTGCAGGAGCTCTTCATTTGATGAGACCACAGCGGATGTTGGTGGAGGACTTTTAGGGGAGGAAAGTTGTGAGTCTGTGTCTGGAGCAAGATCGAAAGCAATCTGTTTCTTTTTAAATTGAGACCTTGATAGACAGTGTTTGACGGATTGGTTCTGGCCTTTTATTGTAACTTGCTGATAGCCTTTGAAGTACAGTAAAGCAGTATATAGCACACAGGGCCTAGGTGCTAAGGTAGTTTGGAATATTTTATGGTAGATACTTAACAAGGTAAACCCACTGAGTCCACATTCAGGGTTGAATTCTAATGTTGTATCATCTCTTTAAGCTTGGCTGGTCATTGATAGGAGAGATATCAGAAGACAATAGGGTGTCAGCACTGAGGCCTGTGTGTTGTGCCTCCCGCGGTATCCTAGACCTCCAGGAGAAAAAGCCCAGGTCCAGGGAAGGTGGCAAAGTGCTGGTCTAAGGTCTCTTAGCTGTGGAACACACCCGATCAGATAATGTAATTTAAGTGTACTAATTCACAAGCATGGCTCTACTCTCCAGGGTCAGTGTCCTCACAGGACGATAACGGAGAAGGGAACTCAGGATACGACCCACCACCACACAGGATTGCAGGAAGAGAGAGGGGAGAGAGCAGTGCCGTACTATCAGAATTATTACTGCTTGACCAGTACTTCCAATCTTTTAGTTGCATTACACCAGATCAATTGATAAGGTCCTGCAGGGGGCCAGCGGCTATGATACCATACGGTGATATGTGTCAATAGCTTGGTTGTGGAGAAACCTTGGGTCATATAGCAACACAAAAGGAAAAAGTGCCAATTGTGTCTTCCTACAGGGCTATACTGAATCTGTGGTCTGTTGTGCCAGGTACTGGTATAAAGAAAGCACTGCCATGCAACAGGAGCTTAGAGTAAAGATGGTGGTTTTTACCGCCTCTAATCTTTCTTGCAGATGAATAATACAAGCCTCACAGCTGTCAGATTAAATTCTATAAAGTATTATTGCAGTCACAGATTACCCTTAATGTTAAGGTTTATTGATCCAGTGTGTGGAATTAAATACAAGTCCCTCCGTTTTGAAGTATAGTCTCTGGAGCGTTTATCGCTCTTATTAGGCAAAATAAAATGTTTATATTCTCACCCCTATTGGTCTTCCAACCTGTTACTCCACTTATCGTCTGCTTTTGGTGAGGATTCTAATGCATTTGATGTCTTTATTGCAGCCGGTGCACCCGGAGTAGGCCGCGGTCTTTCCTAGGAATTCTCTGGTCCTGTTTTCCGGGTGGACCACAAAATCTCTCAAAGCTGCCCAAAATCAGTTATGGACTGACTGGGACTGTGTGGCTTCTGTATCAGTGGTTTTTCGAAACAAATTACCCCTGATTAGTGCCCTAAATGACTGTTATATGGCAAGTTTTGCACAGAGCTTTGCAAAATTGCTTCTGCTTCAGTTGCTGGCAAGCTCCGCCCTCCCGTTAATAGGTTTATTTAGTGGTGGCATGTGGGAGGCCAGAGGTTTAGGGGTTAATAACTTTATTATAGTGGCAGCGATGTCGGGGAGCGGCAGATTAGGGGTTAATAGCTATATTATAGTGTTGGGAAGTCCCTTTTTTCATGGGACTTCCATAGCGCAGCCATTATGAGTTTTGTGGTGAGGCTAAAAAACTTGCCTTGCAGCCTATACCGACAAGATCCATTTCGCAATTCGCAATCTAAAGCAGTAGTTATGAGTTTTACGCAACAAAACTGTTACATAAAACTCATAACTAAAGTGTTACAAAGTACACTAAACACCCATAAACTACCTGTTAACCCCTAAACCGAGGACCCCCCACATCGCAAATACTATATTAAAGTTATTAACCCCTAATCTGCTGCTCTCAACATCGTCGCCACTAACAGAATTTATTAACCCCTATTCCGCCGCTCCCCGACATCGCTGCCACTATACTAAAGTTATTAACCCCTAAACCGCCACCCTCCCACATAGCAAACACTATTTAAATATTATTAACCCCTAATCTGCCGTATGCCCACATCAACCCTACTATACTAAATTTATTAAGACGTACACCTCCCCCACTATATTAAACATATTAATCCCTAAACCGCAAGCTCCCCACAACAAAATATACTAAATAAACCTATTAACCTCTAAACCGAAAGTAGCCCACATCGCAATAAACTAATTTAAACTAGTAACCCTTAAACCTAACATCCACCTAACTTTATATTAACATTACATTTTCCCTATCTTAAATTAAATTAAAACATACCTGTCAAATTAAAAAAACTAACGCTGGTATTTAGAGTCAGTCAGGAAAGGGTCTAACACTCACTTTGCAGCCGCGACTTTTCCATACCGCAGATCCCCCTACGCCATTTGCGTATTCTATCTTTTCAATGGGATCTTTCTAACGCTGGTATTTAGAGTCTTGGCTGAAGTGAGCACTAGAACTCTAATGACAAGACTCCAGCCGCAGCAAAAAGCCAGGAGATAAGAGCTTTCTGGGCTAACGCCGGTTCATAAAGCTCTTAACTACTGTGCTCTAAAGTACACTAACACCCATAAACTACCTATGTACCCCTAAAACGAGGTCGCCCCACATCGCCGCCACTCTAATAAAAATTTTTAACCCCTAATCTGCCAACCGCACACCGCCTCAATCTACGTTATCCCTATGTACCCCTAATCTGCTGCCCCTAACACCACCGACCCCTATATTATATTTATTAACCCCTAATCTGCCGCCCCCAACGTCGCCGCCACCTACCTACACTTATTAACCCCTAATCTGCCGACCGGACCTCACCGCTACTATAATAAAGTTATTAACCCCTAATCCGCCTCACTCCCGCCCAATAACCCTATAATAAATAGTATTAACCCCTAATCTGCCCTCCCTAACATTCCCGACACCTAACTTCAAGTATTAACCCCTAATCTGCCGACCGGACCTCACCGCTACTCTATTAAATTTATTAACCCCTAAAGCTAAGTCTAACCCTAACACTAACACCCCCCTAAATTAAATATAATTTTTATCTAACGAAATAAATTAACTCTTATTAAATAAATTAATCCTAATAAAAAAATAAAAAAAATAATTTACAAACATTAGAAAAAGATTACAACAATTTTAAGCTAATTACACCTACTCTAAGCCCCCTAATAAAATAACAAAGCCCCCAAAATAAAAAAAATGCCCTACCCTATTCTAAAATACAAATAGAAAAGCTCTTTTACCTTACCAGCCCTTAAAAGGGCCTTTTGCGGGGCATGCCCCAAAGAATTCAGCTCTTTTGCCTGTAAAAAAAAACATACAATACCCCCCAACATTACAACCCACCACCCACATACCCCTAATCTAACCCAAACCCCCCTTAAATAAGCCTAACACTAAGCCCCTGACGATCTCCCTACCTTATCTTCACCACGCCGGGTATCACCGATCTGTCCAGAGGAGCTTCCGAAGTCTTCATCCAAGCCCAAGCGGGGGCTGAAGAAGTCCATCATCGGGCTGAAGAGGTCCATCATCCGGCTGAAGTCTTGAACCAAGCGGGCTTGTTATTTTATGTAATGTATTTTTTTTTCGTTTTGGGGTGGGTTTTTATTTTTAGATTAGGGCTTGGCCATTTCATAAAAGAGCTGAATGCCCTTTTAAGGGCAGGAAAAAGAGCTAAATGTCCTTTTAAGGGCAATGTCCATACAAGTGCCCTTTTTAGGGCAATGGGTAGATTAGGTTTTACTCTATTTTTATTTTGTGGGTTTGGGAGGTGGGGGTTTGTATACTGTTAGGGGTGTTTGTGGCAAAAGAGCTGTTAACTTTAGGACAATGCCCTACAAAAGGCCCTTTTAAGGGCCAATAAAAGGTGCTTTTAAAGGGACAGTCTACACCAGAATTTTTATTGTTTTAAAAGATAGATAATCCCTTTATTACCCATTTCCCAGTTTTGCATAACTAACACATTTATAATAATATACTTTTAACCTCTGTGATTATCTTGTATCTAAGCCTCTGCAAACTGCCCCTTTTTTCAGTTCTTTTGACAGACTTGCAGTCTAGCCAATCAGTGCCTGTTCCCAGATAACTTCTCGTGCACGAGCACAGTGTTATCTATATGAAATATGTGAACTAACACCCTATAGTGGTGAAAAACTGTTAAAATGCAATCTGAAAGAGGTGGGCTTCAAGGTCTAAGAAATTAAAGGTTAAGCTTTCAACTAAGAATACCAAGAGAACAAAGCAAAATTGGTGATAAAAGTAAATTGGAAAATTGTTTAAAATTACATGCTCTATCTGAATCATGAAAGTTTATTTTGGCCTAGACTTGGTATTTTATTCTAGATTAGGCTTTTTTATTTTGGGGTGGTATTTTTTTTTAAAGGGTATTAGAATAGGAATCATTATTATTGTTTTGGATAATTTTGTTTGTTATTTTTTGTTATGGTAGGTTTTTTATTTTTTAGTAATTTTAGTGGTTTTTATTTTTTGTAATGCTAGGTTTTTTTATTTTGTAATGTTAGGTTTTAGTGTAGGGCAGCTTTGGTTTTATTTCATAGGTAAGTTTGTATTTTTTTTAACTAGGTAGTTAGTAAATAGTTAATAACTATTTACTAACTAGTCTACCTAGTTAAAATAAATACAAACATTCCTGTGAAATAAAAATAAAACCTAAGCTAGCTACAATATAACTATTAGTTAAATTGTAGCTAGATGTGGTTTTATTTCACAGGTAAGTATTTAGTTTTAAATAGGAATTATTTAGTTAATAATTGTAAGTTTAATTTAGCTCTATTTTAATTATGTTAAAGTTAGGGTTAGGTTTAGGGTTATGGTTAGGGTTATGTTAGGGTTAGGTTTAGGGGTTAATATATAGATTAATTTAGGTTGTTGCAATGTGGGGGGCTTGTAGTTTAGGGGTTAATAGGTTTATTTAGTGGCAGTGATGTGGGAGGCCAGAGGTTTAGGGGTTAATAGCTTTATTTTGTGGCGGCGATGTCGGGGAGCGGTGGAATAGGGGTTAATATATTTATTATAGTGTGGGTGATGTTGGGGTGCAAGGGAATAGGGGTAATAACTTTAGTATAGTGGCGGCGATGTTGGGGGCGGCAGATTAGGGGTTAATAGCTTTATTTAGGTGGCGGCGATATCGGGAGTGGAAGATTAGGGGTTAATAACATTATGTCGATGTCGGGGGCAGCAGATTAGGGTTATTTAGACTTAGGGATTTTGTTAGGGTGTTAGGTTTAAACATAACTTTATTTTTTTCCCATAGACATCAATAAGGCTGAGTTACGGAGCTTTTCATTCTGCGATCGCAGGTGTTAGGTTTTTTTCTAACCCGCTCTCCCCATTGATATTTATGAGGAAAGCGTGCACGAGCACGTCAAAACAGCGCTTGAATTGTGTGCGGTGTGGAGCCTAAAACCACCATATCGCACGCACAAGCCAGCTGTTTCAAAACTTGTAATGGCTGCGCTATATAGGGTTAAATAACGCATAACTCGTAATCTAGCTGTAAGTTTCTAAGTAAAAAAAACCACAAACAGCACATTTCACTTTACTACACCATGACATAGAATTTCCCAGCAGCAAACAATTCTTTTAATGTCACTAAAAAATAAAAATGCATAAAATAACCCAGACAAGAAGGGCCCTGCCCCCTCCAAGCACAACTGCAGCAGACCGATTCATTCCCCATCTACTACAGGAGCCAAAACACCATCAGTGGCAGCCACTACTACAGACACAGCCACAATAGCAATAATGGTGTGACCCTCTGTCACCAGCATTAACAGTAGTGCTAGAGATAAAGTTGGACGGGGTGTTGTTTCAGTGGCTGGGACCAGAAAGCGTGCTACTTCTTCCATTATTAAATCTAAGCCACCTGCTAAGACAAAAACTAGTAGCGTAACAACTGGCTGAGTAATTGGAATGTTTGGGTCACTACCTGTGGCCGGTGTTACACGTAAATTATTTATTACTGAGTCTGACCCACTTAAAATAGTAGCAGGGAAAGTACCACCAGCATTGCTAATGTGACTAAACCACCGGAAGTGTACATAGCCTCCTCCACTCCCTCCAACCGTACCTTCAGTGCCACAGTCAGCAACAGTCCTTAAGTCATTTTTTTAGTTTTACTAAAAGTGCTGTGCACAAAAAATTGATAAATTAATAAAAAAATAAGTAAAAAAAAAGTACATAGAATGAAAAAACTAAAGGTAGTAAAGCGGATTACAGCTTCAAAATGGGCAAAACGTGCACTGTAGTGTAAAACAAAACTTTTGGATGATATTTGTCTAAAACGAATTTGACAATGAAAAAACATGAAAAAAGGTTTGTGTACCATAATATCTAGAGTTTTCCCTTTCTAGAGTGTACCCTAGTTATCTAAAGATGGTTACATAAATCTGTGTGGGTATCTTCTTCTCACTTGTGTAAATATTTAGACTAGGTATAGGAGTTATCATACAGTAAGATAATGTGGATAATATAGTTTTTGGATAATTATACCCTGAATACACACTCTGGACTAGATTATGAGTGGAGCAGTAATTACCGCAAAGAGTCAACAATAGAATATCATGACTGTGCTGTCATACTCCCCCATAGACTTTAATAGAGCAAGAAACGTTGAAAAAAACACCTTTACTCACGCGCTAACCCTAATCGCTATAAGCTCCCTACTCTAATAACCCCTAAACCGCCAGATAGCCCACCACAAAGTACCCTACTACACTAATAACCCCTAAACTGCCACACCCCCACATTGCAAAGAACCCGTTACACTATTAACCCCTAAACCGCCACACCCCTACATTGCAAACTACCCCTCTACACAATTAACACCTAAGCCGCCAAAAAAAACATTGTAAATATCGCTCTACACTATTAAACCATAAACAGCCACAACCCCCTTTGCAAAAGACCCCACTACACTATTAACCTCTAAACCACCACAACCCCCATTGCAAACTACCCCACTACAGTATTAACCCCTAAACCACCACTATGCTTGCATTCCTAATGGATAATTTTCAAATTCAAATCGGCCAATAGAAAAAGCTTTAATTCTATTGGCTGATTTAAATTTAAAAAGGAAAATAAGCCAATAGGAATGCAAGGGTACTCTTATATAAAGGGGGTACTTCTCATTCAAAATTTAATGCGCGGTGCGTGACCACATGAAGAGGACAAACAGGGCAGAAGATCTGAAGATATGAAGATGGATAAAGATAGAAGACTGTCGCCGGGATGAAGATAGAAGATTGTCGCCAGGATGAAAATGTACCTGCGCCGGAATGAAGATGGACCACCGCCACGTAGGAGCCAGATTCAACTTTGGCAAGTGCAATTTTTGTGGTTTGATGATAGGATTTTTTTTTTAATTTTTTATTTTTTGAGCAGCAAAAGAGCTAAATGCCCAACCAAAGGAGTAGGTTTGTTCAGATATCTTTTTTTTTGGGGGTGGGGGTTACTTGTAGAATGGGTAGTATTTATTTTACTGAAAAAGAGCTAAATATTTTTAGGGCAGTTCCCTAGAAAAAGCCCTTAAGAGCTGTTGTTTTAGTTTAGTGTTAGTATTGTTTTTTTTTTTTTTTTTTTTTTTAAGTGAGGCTTTAGTTTTAGAATAGGCATAACTGTTTAATCTGTTTTTGGTCATTTGTTTTTTTTCCTCTAATGATAGGTTTTTAAATTTTCTGTAATGGTAGGCTGTTTTTTTCAGGTATGGTTAGGTTTTTGTTTGGGTAGCTTAGGGGGTGTTAGGTTAGGGGGTTAGCTAGTTAGGGGATTTAGATATTAGTGGGTATTTTGCATTAGAAGTTTAGGGTGTAGTGGTGTAGTTTGTGATAGGGGTTGTGACAGTTTAGGGGTTAATAGTGTAGAGGGGTAGTTTGCGATATGGGTGTGTGGTGGTTTAGGTGTTAATAGTGTAGAGAGGCACTTTGCGACAGGGGTTGTAAGAGTTTAGGGGTTAATAATGTAGAGGGGTGGGGGTGTGGAAGTTTAGGGGTTAATATGGTTGTTTAGTGCAACTGTTTCCTCCGGCCAAACTTTCAGGTTGTGCAAAAAGTTTGAGCATTGAATGCAATTGCTTTAGAGAGATTGCATCTACTTTTAACTTGTAATACGAACGTACATTGGCGCTCAACGGCGTCCAATAAAAATTATAGGGACCGTAAATGAAGTTGAGTTTGCGTAACAAATGTGTGGTAATTTAAACTGTGCCATTTATAATATGGATTCGAGCATTAAAAAAAAAATGCAATTGCTAACGATAATGCTCCACTCTAGCCCTCTGTGTTTTTGAACATTTTTTTTTATATATAATCTTAAAAATAGTCCTGCATATTATTCTCATGCTAAACTTTGCTTTGCATACATTATTCAGTCTAACATTTATTTAGGGCTAGATGACAAGTGGCCCGCTAACTTTTGAGTGCAAGTGATATCGGGTTTTTATAGCTTTTTGTGTGTGTCGTAAATAGCAAACATATTACAAGTTGAAAGTAAATGCTTTGAGGCCGAATTATCAAATGTCTGTCGGACCTGATTCAACAGTGCGGATCACGGCCGACAGACATCGCTGAATGCGGAGAGCATTCAGCTGCTGGTGCAACGCCGCCCCCTGCAGACTCGCGGCCAATCGGCCGCCAGCAGGGAGGAGTCAATCAACCGAACGTACTCGTTCGGGTTGAATTGTGGCGATTCCTGTCCGCCTCATCAGAGCAGGCGGACAGGGTTATGGAGCAGCGATCTTTAGACCACTGCTTCATAACTGCTGTTTCTGGCTAGTCTGAAGACTCGCCAGAAACACGGGCCCTCAAGATCCATTCACAATTACGTAAAAGGTAGTGAGTTAAAATGTGTGTATATATATGTGTACATATGTATTTATATGTGTATTTACATACATGTATACACACACATACATATCTATACTATAATTGTGTTTGTAAGGTCCGTCGCCATCGGCAGTTGCACACGCATCCTCAAAGGAATGTTGGATGCGTGCGCAGATGCCTCGCGGCGACAGCCAGCTTCAGGAGTTCAAACTCTCAGCTTTAACATAACAGCTGAGAGCTGAAGCTTCTGAAGCTTCAGTCATCTGCCGCATATGGAGCCGGAGCGTGATCGGTGCTCCGCCTCTATATGAGGCCAGATGCCTGATAGTTACAGACGGTGACACTGTGTGTGTCACCGTCTGTAAAGATCTTCTGCTGGTGGAGGTGTGGTCAAACTGACCTGATGTGGACAACCGGGCCTGAAGGGTGTGGGGCTGGCCGGGCATGATAGGGCCGGAGCCGGTGTGTGACGGAGGAGGGGCCGGGTGTGAAAGGGTGGGGCCATGTGGGAGCGGCAGTGGCAGTCTGCGTGAGAGTGCACAAGAGGGGTGACAGAGAGCAAGAGGGGGGAGATAGAAAAGGGTGAGAGAGAGCAAAAGAGAAGTGGGAGAAAGGAAAAGAGAGGGGGAGAGAGCAAGAGGGGAGAGAGAGCAAAAGAGAGGGAGAACAAAAGCAAATGAGAGGGGAGAGAGAGTAAATGAGAGCTGGAGAGATAGCAAAAGAGAGGGGAGAGAGAGCAAATGAGAGGGGGGAGAGAGAGCAAAAAAGAGGGGGAGAGAGAGCAAATGAGAGGAGAGAGAGAGAGCAAAAGAGAGGGTGAGAGAGAGCAAAGGAGAGGGGAGAGAGCAAATGAGAGGGGAGAGAGAGAGCAAAAGAGAGGGGAGAGAGCAAAAGAGAGGGGGGGGAGAGCAAAAGAGAGGGGGGTGAGGGATAGCAAAAGAGAGGAAGGAGAGCAAAAGAGAGGGGGGAGAGAGAGAGCATAAGAGAGGGGGGAGAGAAAGCAAAAGAGAGGGGGAGATAGAGCAAAAGAAAGGGGGGAGAGTGAGCAAAATAGAAGTGGGAGAGAGAGCAAAAGAGAGGGGGAGAGAGAGAGCAAAAGAGAGGGGGGAGAGAGAGCAAAAGAGAGGGGAGAGAGCAAAAGAGAGGGGGAGAGAGAGCAAATGAGAGGGGAGAGAGAGAGCAAAAGAGAGGGGGAGAGAGAGCAAATTAGAGGGGAAGAGAGAGCAAATGAGAGGGGAGAGAGAGAGCAAAAGAGAGGGGGGGAGAAAGCAAATTAGAGGGGAGAGAGAGCAAATTAGAGGGGAAAGAGAAAGCAAATGAGAGGGGAGAGAGAGAGCAATGAGAGGGGGAAGGGAGAGCAAAAGAGAGGGGGGAGATAGAGCAAAAGAGAGGGGAGAGAGAACAAAAGAGAGGGGGAAAGAGAGCGCAAAAAAAGAGAGGGGGAGAGAGAGAGCAAAAGAGAGGGGGAGAGAGATAGAGAGCAAAAGAGAGGGGGGAGAAAGAGCAAAAGAGAGGGGAGAGAGAGAGCAAAAGAGAGGGGGAGAGAGAGCAAATGAGAGGGTAGAGAGAGAGCAAAAGAGAGGGGGGAGAGAGAGCAAATTACAGGGGGAGAGAGAGCAAAAGAGAGGGGGGGAAAAGAGCAAATTAGAGGGGAGAGAGAGAGCAAATGATAGGGGAGAGAGAGCAAATGAGAGGGGAGAGAGAGAGCAAAGTTTAGGGGGGAGGGAGAGCAAATGAGAGGGAGGAGAGAGAGCAATGAGAGGGGGAGGGAGAGCAAAAGAGAGGGGGAGAGAGAGGGCAAAAGAGAGGGGGAGAGAGAGCGCAAAAGAGAGGGGGAGAGAGAGCAAAAAAGAGAGGGGAAAAGAGAGCAAAAAAGAGACAGCAAAAGAGAAGGGGAGAGAGAGCACAAAAGAGAGGGGGAGAGAGAGAGAGTAAAAGAGAGGGGGGAGAGAGAGAGCAAAAGAGAGGGGGGAGAGAGAGCAAAAGAGAGGGGAGAGAGCAAAAGAGAGGGGGAGAGAGAGCAAATGAGAGGGGAGAGAGAGAGCAAAAGAGAGGGGGAGAGAGAGCAAATTAGAGGGGAAGAGAGAGCAAATGAGAGGGGAGAGAGAGAGCAAAAGAGAGGGGGGGAGAAAGCAAATTAGAGGGGAGAGAGAGCAAATTAGAGGGGAAAGAGAAAGCAAATGAGAGGGGAGAGAGAGAGCAATGAGAGGGGGAAGGGAGAGCAAAAGAGAGGGGGGAGATAGAGCAAAAGAGAGGGGAGAGAGAACAAAAGAGAGGGGGAAAGAGAGCGCAAAAAAAGAGAGGGGGAGAGAGAGAGCAAAAGAGAGGGGGAGAGAGATAGAGAGCAAAAGAGAGGGGGGAGAAAGAGCAAAAGAGAGGGGAGAGAGAGAGCAAAAGAGAGGGGGAGAGAGAGCAAATGAGAGGGTAGAGAGAGAGCAAAAGAGAGGGGGGAGAGAGAGCAAATTACAGGGGGAGAGAGAGCAAAAGAGAGGGGGGGAAAAGAGCAAATTAGAGGGGAGAGAGAGAGCAAATGATAGGGGAGAGAGAGCAAATGAGAGGGGAGAGAGAGAGCAAAGTTTAGGGGGGAGGGAGAGCAAATGAGAGGGAGGAGAGAGAGCAATGAGAGGGGGAGGGAGAGCAAAAGAGAGGGGGAGAGAGAGGGCAAAAGAGAGGGGGAGAGAGAGCGCAAAAGAGAGGGGGAGAGAGAGCAAAAAAGAGAGGGGAAAAGAGAGCAAAAAAGAGACAGCAAAAGAGAAGGGGAGAGAGAGCACAAAAGAGAGGGGGAGAGAGAGAGAGTAAAAGAGAGGGGGGGAGAGAGAGCAAAGGAGAGGGGGAAGAGAGCAAAAGAGAGGGGGAAGAGAGAGCAAATGGAGGGGGAGAGAGAGCAAAATAGAGTGGAGAGAGAGAGAGCAAAATAGAGGGGAGAGAGAGAGAGCAAAGAGAGGGGGGAGAGGGATAGCAAAAGAGAGGGGTGAAAGAGAGCAAAAGAGAGGGGGAGAGGGAGAGCAAAAGAGTGGGAGAGAGAGAGAGCAAAAGAGAGGGTGGAGAGGGAGAGCAAAAGAGAGGGGATAGAGAGAGCAAAAGAAAGGGGGGGAGAGGGAGGGGGAGAGAGAGCAAAAGAGAGAGCAAAAGAGAGGGGGGGATTTCTAATCTTAAAAATAGTCCTGCATATTATTCTCATGCTAAACTTTGCTTTGCATACATTATTCAGTCTAACATTTATTTAGGGCTAGATGACAAGTGGTCCGCTAACTTTTGAGTGCAAGTGATATTGGGTTTTTACAGCTTTTTGTGTGTGTCGTAAATAGCGAACATATTACAAGTTGAAAGTAAATGCTTTGAGGCCGAATTATCAAATGTCTGTCAGACCTGATTCAACAGTGCGGATCACGTCCGACCGACATCGCTGAATGCGGAGAGCAATACGCTCTCCATATTCAGCATTGCACCAGCAGCT